>NC_052628.1:56478137-56785637 GCF_016161935.1 Mauremys reevesii | reverse complement strand
AAATAAACATGATGGTCCTGGATATCTGCCACAAACCAGGTGGCAGCGAGTACCTGAGGCAAATTTATCACATCATCCGGCTCAATGAGGTAGGGAAACGGCCTTTTTACCGAGCAATTAGGTGTGTACTGGCCTGAGGCAGCGTCTGCTGGCAGCTAAGGGTTAGTCAAGGAGGTGATAATGCTTCTTAAAGTCAATACCAAACTCAATATTGCATTGTAATAGAACCTATTCGGTTCAGGCTTTTCTGCATTTGTATAATAAAGATTACTTTACAGGAAACAATATAGATTTTATTTATGTACTTTAACAGTAGCATGGCTCATAAACTTGCTTCAGATTTATATTGTGTTAGACCACAGATCTATTTTAGGAGTTAAAACATAGTAAGAAAATCAGCATGCTGTTGAAAATCTGACTCCTACAGGAAGTAGAATTAAATATCATAAATCAATTTTGCTGATTTAAAAAAACCCAAAAAAACAACAGACAAACCCTACAGCTGTAGTGGTGAAGTAAATTCATTCAGATGAAAGACTGATATAATCTGTATAACCCTATGTAGTTAAATCACTTTTAATATTCATATAAGAGCATCTATGCTAACCATTTGGAAACAAATTCAGTAGTGTATTGCAACCCATAGAATCTAGACAAGATAAAAGGAGTGTCTCATGACTTCTGATTATTTAGGGTTACCATTTTTCAGATTCCCAAAAAGAGGACCCTGCCAGGGGACGGGGGAGTTGGAGGGAGGGAGGGAGAGGAGGAACGAGAGGGGGGGTACAGTTGGGGGTAATAGAGGGGGTTCCTGCAATGGGGGGGCAGTTTTGCTCCCTGTCACGGTGTCAGTGCAGCTGGAGCAAGCCAGGATGCAGCGCCAGCTGTCAGTTAGCACTTCTCTGTGGGACCCCTCCCCAGAGCCAGGGCCTGGTGCCTTAGGCTTCAGGGGAATGGACCAATCAGCTGCAGATGCAGGGGCAGAACCAATTCGGAAGCAGACCAATTGTGGCTCTTTCTAAGCTGCAGCATCTGTTCTGCAAAAATCCTGGACATCGCCAGTTTGAAAAATCTGCCCAAAGAGAGGATGAAGCCTCAAAAAAGAGGCAATGTCCTGGAAAACTTGGATGTATGGTAACCCTATATGTACTGAATTGCCCTAAACTATGGAAAAGATTCCACCTCATCCTACACAATCATAAAATATTACATATTTAAATAAACACAGGTATATTTAATTGTGTGATACTTAGGGTTGCCAACTGTATAATTGCACAAATCCAAACACCCTTGCTCCACCCCGTCCCAACCCTTCCCTGAGGCCATACCCCTACCCCACCCCATCTCCAAGGCCCCACCCCCTCACCCGCCATCCCCCCCCCCCTCTGTCGCTCACTCTCCCCCACCCTCACTCACTTTCACCAGGTATGGGCAGGAGGTTTGGATGCAGGAAGAGGTGTGGGCTCTGGGAGGGAATTTGGGTGCGGGAGGGGGTGTGGGGTGCAGGCTCTGAGGTGCAGGCTCTGGGAGGGAGATTGGGTTTGGGAGGGGGTGCGGACTCTGTTTGGGAGTTTGGGTGCAAGAGGAGATGGGGGGTGATCTCTGGTTAGGTGGCGCTTACTTCGGGTAGCTCCCGAAAGCGACCAGCACATCCTTCTGGCAGCAGCTCATGGGCAGGGGGGCCAGGGGTTCTCTGTGCACTGTCCCTTCCCACAGGCACTGGCTGCAGCTCCTATTGCCTGCAGTTCCCAGCCAATGGGAGCTGCGGAGTCGGCGCTCGGGGCGGGGGCAGTGCGCAGAGACCCCCTGCTCCTCCCAGGGGCCACAATGATGTGCCAGCTGCGTCTGTCAGCTGCATGGAGCCAGGGCAGGCAGGGGGCCTGCTTTAGCCTTGCTGCGCCACTGGACCTTTAGCACCTAAAATCTCCCAGTTTGGCTTCTGTAGCCTCTGGGATATAGAGCCTGATTCTGGGAGACTCCCAGCAAAACTAGGAGGGTTGGGAACCCTAGTGATACTACAGATATACATGCCTGAATTTACGTAATTTTTAAAAAAGCATTATATATATATATTTGTAGTTATAGTATAAGCAAGTTCATATAACAGAATGCATGATACTGCAAATTTAGGGATAGGCCTAGATTTTAAAAAATGACTGCCTACAGTCTTGCTCCTAAATCCACAATTAGGCACTTAAGTCTGTATTATGTCAATAGGAGCAACTTGGTCACTCATCACTTCAGAAAATCAAGTCAGTTGTTTAGTTGCCTAAATATGGACTTTGGAGCCCAACTTTGTGCATCTGCTTTTGTAAATCTTAGCTATGATGTATGTACGTATAAAAGTATGCATATATAGAGAAATCACTGAAATTTTGCCTTATTTGGAGTAGAACATAGTATCTGTTTAATAGCATCTCTCAACACCACTCAACAGTTTAAGCAATGAAGTGAAGAGTACGACAGCTTTAAGTGAAAACATTTTCAATGGGGCCATACTCAAGACTCTGGCAAGGCTCAAACAGATTTCTTCAACATGGCTGTGAAACCACTTCAAAAATGTATAGTTTTTGGCACAAAATCATGCTAAGCACTTTTAAACACTGCTTTCGATAACTAGTTTAAAATTTGTAATGTGAACAGAAGCTAACATGAAAAATCAGTAACTGGCTGCTCAGAGTAATCATATGCCAAAAAATGGAGAAAATGGGATGGCGATTTTAGTAGCTTTACTTTGTGAAATCAGTACCATGAAGCTATTGAAATTTATAATAGATTTTGTGGATCTGTGGTACTGAAGTTATGTATTCATCAAAATAATATAAATAAATAAATAGAAATTGTCATCTGGTGGCTACCAAAGAAAACAGCCTCTCGTAGACTGAGTCAATGATAGAGAGACAACGTGGGTGAGGTAATATCTTTTATTGGACCAACTTCTGTTGGTGAAAGAGAGACAAGCTTTCAAACTTACACAGATCTCTTAAGAAGAAGAGCTCTGTGTAGGCTCAAAAACTTGTCTCTCTCACTAGCAGAAGTTGGTCCAGTAAAAGATATTACCTCACCCACCTTGTCTCACTAATATCCTGAGATTGACACTACTACAACAACACTGCATATGAGTCAAGAATTTTCTATTCACATTATATACTTGCATATTTGGTTTTATTTGTATTTATTTCTACATTTATGAAACACACTCATTTCTTGGTCTCAGCTAAAATGCAGTAATAAAACAATACTTAAAATAACAAATTTACCATTGTTGGTTAAATTTCTACCTCAAAATGTATCTCCACCAGTCTTTCCAACACAAGAAAATGCCTTTGTAAAAAGATAGGTCTTGCATCATGTTCTGATGCTCTCCACAGGAAAAGCAAGTTCCAAAGTTGAGTGCCCTCCCTTGAGAAATCAAGGGATCCCACAGTTGAAAACTCTGATTGTAATACTGCTCATTTGAGGGCGTTGTATAACATATGCAAAAGGTCTAGTTAAATTTATACAAATAACGGTCATAGCCTTTCACCATAACTTGGTCATTTTATGACATCAAGTAATAAGTAAAAAACATTTTTGGAATTTGGGAATAAATGGATGATTTATTGGAGCCAAAAGTTCCAAGTAACAATTTTCACTTCTAATTGTATCGTATTCAGAGACTTCAAAAAGTAGCAGCATCCTTTGCCCCCAAACGAGAATCCTTAATCTTGCAGGAAACAGTCTGAGATGTCCTTCCCTCATAATGTTTTCCTAATAATGTCAAAGACCATTCTTTTCATCTATGCCAAGTAACTCATTTCCATGGAAAACAGAATTTTGGGCTATTCTAAAGTCAATGTGACAGATTCTAGCCCCTACTGAAGACTGTATGCTTTGCTCTGGTGACACAAAGGGTTTATCTTCACTGCATCTGTACGGGAGCCTTCCAGCCTGGGTTCACATACTTGAGTTTCCGCTGTAAAAATAGCTTTGTAGACATTATGGCTGGAGCTCAGGGTCTCAAGCCTGGTGGGCAACGTCAAAGCAACATCTACGCAGCTGTTTTTAGCATGCTAGCATGAGCCCCTCAAACTCTAATCTGTGGACCTGAGCGGGGAGACTTGCTCCAAGATGCAGTGTAGAAATACCCAAAAGAGCCAGAAATTTTCAACTACTGATTCCCTGAGCATGGGAGAATCTCTGGCTGGCATAGAGCCAGTGTAACAACACTTCCCAACAGCTCAGGCATAAAGAGTGCATTAGAACAGCCTTCAGACTGCTCCAATTTGTGGTGGGAATTAAATTGGCCCATAGCTAACCTAGGGGTAGGGAACTTGCAAAATGAATTCAAGAGTTGCCTATGTACTCCCTTCTCCCTCACTCAGAGGTATTGAGCAAAGTTAAAGTGTACTAGAGAATCTGGGTCACAGTGTAAAAGTTTCCTTGCTTCTTGAAGAAGCCCATTCCTATATCTGGAACTAAACAGGTTCAGTAGAAAGATGTATAGCGTTTACTCATTGACCACCTGGAGGTGCAGTGTGTCCTTACTTATGTAAATAGAATACTCATCAATGTTTACATCAATTCTTTAGAAAGAAACTATCTACAAAATCAATATCCAGATATTCTTCACATTTGTGTGGCAAAGAAAAGAAAGTTACTTATGAGCAACTGTTCTTTCATTGGTAATGGCTCCACTACTCCTCTCCAAGAGTTTATACACACACTTTTCCAAGATGAACACTTTATTAGAGCAAGAGCTGTTTTTCTCTGATGCCTGTCTTCTTGACTTCACCCATTATGCCAGGCAACAAACATCCCACCACAGTTTGGACTAAGAAGAACTGATATAAAAAAATGTCAAAAACAAGCACTAATTAACTTTAACACATTAATATATATAAGTCTAACTGCCGTAAACTAATGAGGAAAGCAGGGACTGGTTCTGTGGCTGCACTGATTGTTGGAAAGAGAGAATTGAAGGAGGAGGAGGCAGGATCTTTTACAGCTTTGAATGGTTATGAAATGTTCATGGTTATGAAGTGTGCATGCCACACAACACCTAATTGCCAGGCTATACAATCCAGTTTGAGTCTCCAAATGTTCTAACGTATCACAAATTGATATTTTCACTAATATACCCAGGTCTTTTTCCTTCTCTGTCATTTTCAACTGATGAGCACACAGCATATAGTAGAAAGTCCTATAGTCTGTAAGTACATGATCTTTCACTCTGGACATTAAATTTCATCTCATTTGTATTATTCCAGTCCTCATGGTCATCCAGTTCTTCTAGTAGAATATTCTGATCCTCCTCTGTATTGATGATGCCTCCCAACGTTGTGTCATCAGAAAATTTCATTAGCACTTTCCTAACTTTTGTGTCAAGGTTGTTAAGTAAAAATAAGATTTGTCTGAAAATCGATCCATGAGGAACTCCACTAGTAACCTCCCTCCTGACCAATAGTTTTCCTTTTAGCACAACTTATAGTTGTTTCCCCATTAATTAGTTCCTTACAATTCCTGTACTAATCCCCAGCTTCTCCAGTTTAACTAATGATTTCCTGTGTGATACCATATCAAATACTTTACTGAAGTCCAGTTAGATTAGATTTACTATATTTAGCTGGTCTAAAAACATCAGTTATCTTACAAAGAAGGATATCAGAGTAGACTGGCATGATCTACCTCTGGTAAACATATATTGCATTTTGTCCCATTTTCCATTTACTTTCACATCTTTAGTTATTCTTTTCTTTAAAATGTATTCTAAAATCTTGCATACTTTTGAGGTCAGGCTAGCAGGTGCATAGTTGACTGGCTTATTTTTTCCTTCTTTCTTAAATATAGATACTATATTTTCTATTCTACAGTCATACCATACCACCTCCAGTTTAACAGATATATTGAAAATCTTTGGTATCAGACTTGCAATTTTATGTGACAGTTCTTTCAGTATTCTGCGATGCAGTTTATCCACTCCCCTGCCACCCTTCCCAATCTGAGTACATTAAATTATTTTTGAGTTTTGCTTCCATCTTGAATGTGGTCATTTCTATACACTCATTCCCATTAACCATCTTGCCTTTGCCCACGTGTTCAACATTAGCATCCTTATTGAAAACTGAGGCAAAGTATTAATTTATTTTTGAAGTCATATTATACATATTATAGCTAGATTATCCTTAATTTCTAACCCATCCTCACTGCATAGTGGCTGCCCACTTCTTCTTTTCTTCTTTTTATTTATATGGCTAAAGAATCTTTTAGTATTTGTTTTAATTTCTGTTGCAAGGTGTAACTTAGCTTGACTTTTGGCAATTCTTATTTTATCCCTATACTTTCTGACCTCCAAGGTATAGCTGTCTTTGCTGATCAGTCCCTTTCTTTTTAGGATCTTCGTTTATTCCTAATATCCTTTTTGAAGTGGTTATTCATTTAGTAAGTGCTGGAGTCCATCCGTACATGCTTGGGATGCAAATTCCAGATAGTTTCTGCACCTTTAACTTAAATAAATGTCAATCCTCCTCCACATTTAAGGCCTTGAGATCATCAGACTAGTTTACTTCACTAACTAGTTCCCTTAATTTCTCAACATTTGCCAGTTTTTTTGATTATCCTTCCATTTAATTTAAATAGAATCAAGTTGTGGTCATTCAGTCCAAGATTATTTTCTACAAATAGAATGTCTATAATGTCTTCATTACTTATCCAAGCCAAATCTAAAAAAGCATCACCTCTTGTTGGTTCATTACTATTTGAAGACATGTGTCTGTCTGCTGGCATCCAGGAGTAAGTGGGTCATACCATTATTAGTAATATTTGTTCTCCAGTCTATATCTAAGAAGTTAGTCTTCCATAATGACACAATTTTTGATAGTATTTCTCTCTCTCATAACATCAAAGAGATCTCTATCCATTTCCAGATTCCAGCCTGGGGCGGTCTAGAGCAGACCTCTCACACTACCGTAATAGAATCTCTTTTACAATCTTTCCCCAAAGTGATTTTGAGTCAAACTGATTCTGTTTTATCCATGCTAATGGTATCACTTCTTATTTCTTGTGTCTGCTGCATCATTGACATACAATGCTTATTTACTTACTGTACCACATCATTGTTGTACGATGGTACCCCATCGCATTTACCTTTATTTCTTTCTCTCTTGAGAATCACATATCCATCATTACCTCTATTCCAGTCACAACTGCTATTACATCGTATTTCTGTTATCTTTATACTATTTGGTTTTGCATCCTGCACCAGTAATACTAGTTCCACTACTTTGTTGCCCAGGCTTCTTGCATTAGTGTACAAACATTTCCTTTGTTGCATTAGTGTACAGTCATCTCCTCTGACTTCACACTATTTCCTAGACAGATTAAGTATAATCCTTTCACTATTTGTATCGTCTACCTGACTATTCCTCCCATCAATATTATTACTTTTTCTGTTTGGGGTCCATTCTCCTACCTTCTGGAGTTCCTTTTTCCTGTACTAAATCCTCATTTACATGCAAATGCTGCTGTCAGATACTCTGGGCCTGGCTGGAGCCTAGTGGGGCAGGAAGAAGAAAGTGTGGGGAGGAGGGAGAGATCTGATGATAATCTGGTTGGGCAAAGAGACTAGATAAATTTATATGTGGAATTTGACCAGACTGTTACCATCAAGGATAGGTGGTACTCATTGACTTGTATTTCTTCTTAAAAGGAATATTTGAAAGAGCTGCTGTCTTGTGGGAATTCTTCAGAAGAGAATGTAATGTCCATTGAACATTCGCATTTGACATTGAGGAGCGCAGAAGAGCAGCCTGTTTTCAACCCTTTCCAGGTGCATCGCCAATATTGTGCAAATATGTTTGATCAGGTTAGTGAAAGTTTTTGAAACTTTCAATTCCTATCAATGAAAATGTAATATATAATATTATAAGGAATACAGGTCATACCTACACAATGAGGCAGTCCTGGAAAGCAGTGACTCTGAAAATAATTTAGAAATCAGTGGACAAGCAACTCGACATGATTTCTCAAGTGATACTGTGGTAAAAAGAGCTAATGTGATCCTTGTCTGTATAAACAAGGGAGTAGTGCGTAGGGGTAGGGAGATGATTTTACCTCCAGATGTGGCATTGCTGAAATCGACACTGGAATATTGTGTGAAGTTCTGGTGTTCACATTTTTAAAAGGATGTTGAAAAATTGGAAAGCGTGCAGAAAAGAGAGACAAAAATTATTTGAGGGATGAAGAAAATGCCTTTCAATCTGTTTACCTTAAAAAGAAGATCAAGAGTTGACTTGATTACAGCATAGAAGTAACTTTACAAGGCGAAAATACCAGATACTAAAGGGGTGTTTAATCTAGTGGAGGAAGGCCTAACAACAACTTATGGAAGATGAAGCCAGACAAATTCAAATTGGGAAAAAAAGGCAGACATTTTTAACAATGGGGGTGATCAACTGTTGAAACAAGCTATCCCAGGAAATGATGGATTCTCCATTTCTTGAAGTCTTCAAATCAAGTCTGGATATTTCTGAAAAATTTTCTTCAGCCAAACGCAAGTTATTGTCTTTAATACAGAGGTAACTGGGTGAAATTTAGTGGCCTGTGATATATATAGGTGGTCAGACTAGATGATCTAATGTTCACTTCTGCCCTTAAACTCTATGAAACTGTGATGATAGTGATGGTAGGTGTTGAAATCATGATAATGAACTAATTGGCATAGGCACAAACTTCATAAAATTGCTTGGGTGCTTGGCCTCTAAAGTGCTGACAATTCTAATCCATTTGTGCTATGCAAGGGGTTGTCATTGACACATTTTCTCCCCTGTTCTTTTATCTGTATTGTTGCTTTGATGTGGATCTCATGTACTTGAGGAATTTGTATTCTTTCACATATAGCTACGTTACTTCAATATGAATATGGGAAGCACATTTTTATGGATGATTTTTCATTATCTAGATGCAATGGACTGGGTCTTTCTGTTGAAGACAATGGCAAAGCTTGAAGTGCATATTTGGGAGAAATGATGAAAAAAATCCATAAAACACACTACCTGATGACAGTCATTGTCAAAAATACCAGACACTGGAGTAATGGTTGAATTGGAAATATGTAGATCAATATAGATTAAATAGAAAAAAATGAGAAAAGTGTGTATTTCCGATGTTCATATTAGGCTAATCAGTTAAAACATTAAGGTATCCAATTCCAGAAACTAGTACCATGCCAGGTCAGCATTTTTTTTTTTTTTTTAAAGAAATAGATCTAAGGTAAAATCATCAAAACTCCCTAAGTCTGATTTTCTCCTGTGACTAAGGCATGGACCTTAGTGAACGGCACTTAGGGTACAAATCTCAAAAGTCACTTTTAAAATGGGATTTATGTGCCTAGATCACTTAGGCACTTTTGAAAAATTTATTCGGAGACTTTGCCAATCTTTTTAATCCCTGTAGGCACCCCCACAATTTCAATGCTGATCTTTTAAACTGTTAAACTGAAGTTCACACTAAGAACTTCTTCCTCTAGACATCCCCTTATCTTTTTTCAGTACAAATTTCTTTTGTATTTAGGTAAAGATATCACCTCTACTCTCTTTAGTGATGGCTAAAGAGCAGTTTCACTGTATACGCCATTTTCTAAAATATACATATTGTTTAATAGATATTTAATCCATGTGATGTATTTCAGTGAAAGTGTTAATGGTGTGAATGAAGGAGATGAATACTATTTTGAGGCTCCTGACCCCGGTTGAACTAGTTTTAAGCCTGTGTTGCTCTTCCTTGTTCCAAAAGTCTCTTTGTAAATATCCTAAATGAAGAGGACTCAAGGGAGGGATTACTTGTCGTAGACAACTGGGAAAAAAATGGTGTCCAGATTTGGAACACAGATAATATTTTTATCATGCCTGTTACAGTTCTTGCCTACATTCATTAATAGTGAGTAGAATAAGACCTTCAAATACTGACAACTCAGGGCAGAATTCTTTTGCTATATGACAGAGTTGCAGTGCTCCATTAATCAGCAGGTGACAAGAGATAGTTCATATTGGATTGTGTTGGATTCCAGAAATGTTAGCATAAAATCTGTTTATCAGAACTTGGAAAACTGTCCTAGCATTTAAATAAAAATAATTAATGGACCATAGACATTAAAGTATCATGTGTCAAACCTATTGGTCAGTAAATCAACTTGCTTCCTGAAATTAATTATACTATTAAAGAAGTTACCTTATTTTATTTCCTTAAAAATGTACTTTTAAGACATGAATATAGGAACTGCTGTACTGGAATAGACCAATAGTCAGTCTAATCCATTATCTGGTCTCTGACAGTGGCTACTGCTAGATTCTTCAAAGGACAGTACAAGAAAACTCATAATGGACAGTTATTCTGCCTAAATTTCTTCTTAACCCCATCAGTCAGTAGTTGGCCTCTGCCCTGAAGCATGAGAGTTTATAAATCCCTGATCTGTTTCTTTATTTTTACCATATACACCCCTACCCCAATATAACGCGGTTGTGGGAAGCCAAAAATCCCTACCGCATTATAGGTGAAATGCCGTAATATTGGAGTAGAGGTGGCAGGGCTGCAGTGGTGATTTAAAGAGCCTGGTGCTCCGGATGCGGGGAGACCCAGGCCCTTTAAACCACTGGCGGAGCCCCGCTGCCGCAGCCCCGGGGTAGCTGTGGCAGGGCTCCAGCAGTGATTTGAAGGGCCTGGGGTTCTGCAGCAGCCAGAGCCCCGGACCCTTTTAATCGCCGGCAAGCTCCGCTGCCACAGCCCCGGGGTAGTGGTGGCAGGGCTCCAGTGGTGATTTAAAGGGCCCTGGGATCCCCGCAGCAGCTGTAGCCCCAGACCCTTTAAAATCGCCGCCAGAGCCCTGCTGCTACCGTGCTATATGCAAACCCGTGTTATATCGGGTCGCGTTATAGCGGGGTAGAGGTGTATAATTTAAGTATATATCTTTATATAATATATGTTTTCATTACCCACATAAATGTTGAATCCTTGTTTGAATCCCACTAAGCCTCTGACCTTCACAATATCTTTTGCCAGTGAGCTAGTTATGCATTGTGTAAGTTTTATATTTGTTGCCTTTCAATTCTAAAGACTGTGCTTTAGTTCTTCTATTATGAGAGCATAAATAGGAATGCCAACTTTGTGTTTATTCAGGAGTCCATGTATTCCTTGGTACAGTGGCACTGAATTCAGGAACAAGAGCAGCTGAATTCTGCAGCACTGTTAACTTACTCTGTTCCCGTAAAATCCTCTTCATTTACAATCCCTTCCCTCCTGCACAGCCCATTATCACTGGGTTTGGATTAGCCTAAATAAACCAGGGAGTGGGTGAATCAGAAGGGTATGCTGGCCTGCCTGGAGAGTGTTGCCAGGGATGAACCTCTTAAGCTGGTTACAGGCTCCCACTTCCTAGGACTCATTGGGAAGAGAGGTTTGGAGACAGGTCTCTTGAACAACATGGAGCTAGGCTACCTAAGCAATATAATAGGGGGAAATTATCATAGAAAATAATCCTTTACAAAAATATTTGTTTCCTATCAGTACTTTTGACTAGGGCCCATAATAAAAATAAATATAAATGAAAAAATTGTCAATTAATATTTTCACTGTGTTCTTCAGGTGAATGGACTCCACACTCCAACCTCATAAGCCTCTGTTCCCCAATTAATTCTCCCTAGAAAGCAAGAGGTAGCTGCAGGGTGGAACTGATAGGGCAAGTAGACAGAAAACAAAATATCTAGCACCTGCCTGCAGCAATATGCGATTCTCATACAAAAATGCCGAATTCTGCAGCATCTTCAAAAAAGGATAGATTTTGCAGCAAGTTGTATGAATGTGGAATCACAAAACATTTAGAGGCCCTATTTTTACCATTCATTATTTTATATACCTCTATCATGTTCTCTTTTTTTTGTTTTCTCTAAACAAAGCAGTTCCAACTTTTCAGTCTCCCTTCATATACAATTCTTGTTGTAGTTTTTTTTTTTTAACTTCTTAACATTTTTGTCATCGATTTCTGGACTCCTTCTGTTCCTACATTGAGCAGAGGACTATATTGAGCTGTCCACAATGACTGCCAGGTCTTTTTCCTTAGCGGCTACAGTTAAAATAGAACACAGAAATATGTATGAATAGTTCAAATTATTCCTTACAATGTGCATTACTTTACATTTGTCAACACTAAATTTCATCTGCCACCTTGGGTTTTTCCTGGCAGCTTCTCTAGTCTTGAGTAACCCAAATGATTTTATATAATTTGTAAGCTTTGCCACCTCACTCTCTGTTCACCTTTTTACCTCATCATTGAACAACAATGATTTTAGGACAGACTTTGGAGCCATGTCCTGTTATCTTTTTGCCATTATGAAATTTGACCATTTGTTTTCACTCTTTTTTTTCTGTGTTATAGCCAGTTTCTAATACAAGACAATAATTTTCTTTTCACCCCATGACTACTTGGTTTCCTTAATATAAGTTCTTGTTATGAATTTTCAAAGGCTGTTTAATGGTCTTTTAAACAGCCTTTGAAAAAGTCCATAACAAGAACTAATAAACTATAGCAACTGGTTGTCTTTTATTTGCTATCTTTTTCACATATGCAAAGAATTATAGTAGATTAGAGGCATGATTTTCCTTTTCTGAAGCCATGCTAGTTTGTCCCCATCATATCATGTTCTCAGTGGTACCAGATGACGAACAGGGAGTAATGGTCTCAAGTTGCAGTGGGGGAGGTTCAGGTTGGATATTAGGAAAAACTTTTTCACTAGGAGGGTGGTGAAGCACTGGAATGGGTTACCTAGGGAGGTGGTGGAATCTCCTTCCTTAGAGGTTTTTAAAGTCAGGCTTGACAAAGCCCTGGCTGCGATGATTTAGTTGGGAATTGGTCCTGCTTTGAACAGGAGGTTGGACTAAATGACTTCCTGAGGTCCCTTCCAACCATGATATTCTATGATCAAGAGGTTTAATAATTATTTTTAATTATAATTTCAGCCAATTTACCTGGTCCTGAAATAAAGTTTGCTGCGCTGTACACCCCAGGATCAACTCTAGCATATTAATTAAATATTATGTGCATGTGTTATCTTCCAGCCCTTTGGTTTAGTAGCTAATTTGAGAGACAGCACATAATTAATGTTCACAATTCAGCCACTTCATATTTACATTCTTTCAGAACTCCTGATGTTTACCATCTAGTCATAGCAACTTGTTACTCTGAATTTTATCACTTTGTCCCGACATCTCAATCTCCTTTACTTTACCACCAGACTGACCAATTCTCTCCCAGGCTTCCTCCTTCTATTACATGTACACAATTTCTTGGGGTTTTTTTTGTTTTTCTTTCTCCTGTTTGCTCTTCAAATCCCCTCTTTTTAGCCCTTCTGATTTCACTTATCTTTGGTGTTCCCTCTGTTTTTTGTTGTTCTGTGTGTAGAATGAATGACTACCTGAGTTTACAGTTAAACATTGGAGCACTGTCTTTCCTGCTTCCATCCCCTCCCTCTTTTACTCTTTCCTCCCTCTTCATTAACTCCTTCTGTCTCTCATCTCACTCTTAATAGACTTTTTCTTCCTCATTCATTCTTCATTAGACATTCACTTCCACCATTCACTTTCTTCCCCATTTACTCACTTATTCTCTTTCACTTTCCCTGCCCCTCTCTCCCATTCTTCCTTTCTCTATCCTTCTCTCTCCCTGACTTTTATTATTTGTGAGTGAATGAAGGAAGGAAGGAGGGGGTAAGAGAAATGCGGAGAGACAGGGAGGGAGTTAAAGCAGCTGGGTGGAAGAGGACCCGTGGAGTATATTCAACTGTCTCCAGTAGCAACAGAGATTCTGCGGGATTAGGGAACCCTGAAAATCTTGTTGGAAACTCTGCTTGCTACAGTTTATGTTACATTACTTCCTATTGGCTTCATTTGGGCTGGATTTCCATTTTCTAAAGGATACTTGTTTGGCTTAAATAAGCTCTTGAACCTTGCCATTTAGCCATATATATATTAATATACATATATATGGGCATTTGCCTTC
This sequence comes from Mauremys reevesii, assembly GCF_016161935.1. Classification (NCBI taxonomy): domain Eukaryota; kingdom Metazoa; phylum Chordata; order Testudines; family Geoemydidae; genus Mauremys; species Mauremys reevesii. Next base: position 56,771,611 of record NC_052628.1, on the reverse strand, counting down.
CCTCTTTTTGTTTAGGGGTTTACATAGCTCCTGTTACTATTTATTATGGTATGGGAAAGTAGCTTCCATTCAGAGTCATAAGGATTTTAATTTCCCCAGTTTTGACTAGTTTCCGCATCTTTTAAAAAAAATACTCCTAGCCAAATTTAGTTTCACCATACTAATTTTGAGAGCGATCTCTCTCCCAAGTATATTGAACTTAATTGTATTATGGTCATTATTCCTTATTGGCTGAACTTTAGTTAATAATATTAATGTTATACAGCTACAAGTATTGCTTTGTAAGCATGATATTGTTGTACAACGTCATTTGTCTGCATACAGTTATTGTAGGATAGATTTTATTAATTAAATAAGCAACAGGGCATTTACCTGAGTTCATATTGTCTATAGGTATTTATAATAACCATCTGGTGACTGCAATGCCTTATACAACAATAGACAAGTAAAGTATCTTGCACTAATTAAAATACAGCATGTATTCCAGCTACACCAAGTTCTTTCTCTTGATAAACTTTTTGCTGACAGTAGAAAATGTAAATTGCTACAATACATAAAAAGTTGCCAATTATTTTGCTTTTCAAATAGAGTCAAGCTCTCAGAGAAAGTGGCTAGGCAAAATGCCATTAACAGTTGGAAGAATAACGACTCAAAAAATTGATTTATCTTTTTATAAATAATGGCTACATCCCCAAATGGATTTATAAATTAATTGCTGTCTTATTGGAATAAAAACCTTCTTCTGTGGACATGATTGATATCATCTGTCTAAGACCTTGTTCTAGACCCCCCTCCTTCTTAGTTAGTCTATCACAGCTGGAGCTTTAATTTACTGATCATATTAACTCTGATTAATAACTAACAATAGCTTCTTCCCATACCTCAACAGTCAGCCATTACTGAATGGAACTGGGATTGGTCAATCTTGCTGCAAAGTTATCTGGGACTGAATCAGATGACCTTCAGGGCACTGCTGGCACACAGGTAATAAGATTCTTATACAGAATGTCTGTACTTTCCAATTATTGGTGTTACTTTATCATGGACTATACATTAAGGTTGATTTTGACACAAATTGTAAAATAATTGGGAAATATATTTTTAAACTACAGAATTTTATAGTGGCAATTGTTCGAAAGGATCGTTTTTCTGTATTTGGTATGCGATGAGAAAGTCTAGTGATAAATGAATAATTAACAATTTTTATCTCAAGGAATAAAAGCCTGTGTTTTTTGTGATTAAGAATCCAGAATTTGTTTGCCATGTCCAGAAGCAGTACTTTACACAGTAATAAGAGCAATTTTTTGCTTTTCCAAATCCATAATACTCATATACATTTCAGCCGTTTAGCACAGAACTCAGGGGAATGCTTGTTAAAATAAGTGATAAGGCCTAAATTTAGTGATGTCATGGCAAACGATAGCTATAGCACAGAAACATTAATTTAAATTGTTTAAAAATAATGCAACACAAATTCTACTTAATGGTGCTAACAGTTCCTCTTTAAAATGACATTTTTGTCTTTTAAAATTGCAGTGCTTAATGAAAAGCAAGGATATTTAATGCAAAACTAACAATATTCTTAAAACTCGCAGACTATTGAGAGGTGGGTGAATGTAAAATACTGTAAGTCCTTTGCAGGTAGTATTTGTGTGCTCTGTTTGTGTCTTATCCTGTCAGATATAACAAAAATAGTAATTTTATCCTTGGTATAGGACAAATTTAAGTATGCATGGTAAATCATCTTACTTATATATTTAAGGTATTTCTAAGATGCCTCTGACCTCTATTTGCATGAAAGGAAGCTAATATCTTTGGAGCAATGAATGCTCCTTCCTAATATGTATAGGGTTTCTCCTGTAATGTACTCATTTTGTATGTGTGAAGTTACCTTTTATTTACTAGCCTATGGGCAGGATAAAGGGACCTGCTATTACTGGCATCCAGTGAGATATTCTTTAGCTGAAATGATGGTGATCTGTGATTTTTGGAGGTGAGGGGACCAGAGTTTTAGACCAGGCTCTGCAGAAACTGTGATTTGTTCAGTAATTCTTGTCTGCAACATATTGGTTTGTTTCATGTTGGTAGTGTGACAAATGTGAAAGCTCTGAAACCTGAAAAGATTATTTTATTGAGATGTGCCAGATGCTATGGGCAAAGGGATTGTTCATAAACGTGTGCATCTATAAGTGTTATATGTATATTTGTGAGCTAGGAATAGTATGCTCGCTCCATCAGGAAGAGTTACTGAGCTTCTCCAGGAACTAAAATCAGTGGGTTCCCAAGGCCCAGCAGACAAATAACAGGATTTCGATATAAAGGGGGAAGCTGAACCGATTTGGAGACCCTCACTTTGCTCCAAGAATTTAAATGAAATTGTAAACATGAAGTCGAAACCATACTGGTTATTATTTGCCTTCTCAGAGTCAGATACTTCTCTAGAGGCAGATATGCCTAGAAGGCATGGTTTCAGTCGAATTCAGATGCTTTTTCCATATATATGTCTAGGTTCAAAATCAGACTATGAATAATATTCACAATTTTTATAGTAAGAGACACAGATGCACTCCGTGGTTGTAGGCAGAGAACCTGGAGATTATGATTTCCTAGAATATTTTACATCTGATGTTCTCTTGAACTTGTAAGAAAAAAAATCAATTTTCTCTGTTTTCGTGAACTGGGAACCTGTATTCCCCCTTTGATGTTGAACTTTACTGGAGGCATCTGGCATGGTTATATCACTAACCTTTACCTTTACCTGTTTCTCTATTTATGCATCAGACTATGTGAAGCTTGTATTATATCCCCATTTCAGAGAAATATCTTTGTTTTACAACATCTTTGCATTATCTTGGCTAAGGGGTTGACTCAGAATGGACACTACTCATATATTTCAACCTTAATTCTGCCCTTTTTTTAGATATGAAATATTTATCCATTCTGTTTTTATTCTTCTTCCTTGCTTCTCCATAATAGTTTTCCCCACTTAGGCCTGGTCTACACGATAGGGTTAAGTTGAATTTAGCCGCATTAGGTCGATTTAAAAATGACTGCGTCCACACAACGAACCCTGTTCCGTTGACCAAAAGGGCTCTTAAAATCAACTTCTGTACTCCTCCCTGATGAGGAGAGTAGCACTAAAATCGACTTTACTGGGTCGAATTTGGGATAGTGCAGATGCAAATTGTCTGTATTGGCCTCCAGGAGGTATCCCAGAGTGCTCAATTATGACCGCTCTGGACAGCACTTTGAACTCTGATGCACTAGCCAGGTACACAGGAAAAGCCCCGGGAACTTGTGAATTTCATTTTCTGTTTGGTCAGCATGGCGAACTCAGCAGCACAGGTGACCATGCAGTCCCCCCAGAATCCTAGAGCGTAGAATGTTTCTACGCTCCCCCTGTCGTCTCTGTCCCTGAGGTTATCGCAGATTAGAAGGCAAAAAGAATGCACTCCCGATTATATGTTTTCCAAGTTCATACATTTCTCCCGCACTGATAGGGCACAGCTTAATGCATGGAGGCATTCAGTGGCAGAGGCCAGGAAAGAATTAATAAGCATGAAGAGCAGAGGCAGGACACGATGTTGAGGCTATTGGGGGAGCAAACTGACATGATGAAGCATCTGTTGGAGCTGTAGGAAAGCCAACAAGAACACAGACCTCCGCTGCATAAATGCCTACCCTCCTCCCCACGTTCCATAGCCTCCTCACCCAGACACCCAAGAATGCGGGGCGGGAGGCTCTGGGCACCCAGAGGGATAGCTCAGTGGTTTGAGCATTGGCCTGCTAAACCCAGGGTTGTGAGTTCAATCCTTGAGGGGGCCACTTAGGGATCTGGGGCAAAAATTGGTCCTGCTAGTGAAGGCAGGGGGCTGGACTCGATGACCTTTCAAGGTCCCTTCCAGTTCTAGGAGATTGGTATATCTCCTTTAATTACCTTTACCCAGCCACTCCACTGCAGAGAATGGCCCAAGCAACATAAGGCTGTCATTCAAGCAGTTTGATTTTTAGTGTGGGTACAATAAGCAATGTGGCCTTGTCCTTCCCTCCTCCTCCACCCCACCCGGGCCACCTTGTCTGTTATCTCATTTTTTTTTAATTAATAAAGAAAGAATGCATGGTTTCAAAACAATAGTTACTTTATTTCGAAGTGGGGAGCGTGGTTGGCTTACAGGGAATTAAAATCAACAAAGGGGGCGGGTTTGTATCAAGGAGAAACACACACAACTGTCACATCAAAGCCTGGCCAGTCATGAAACTTGTTTTCAAAGCCTCTCTGAAGTGCAGCGTGCCTTGCTGTGCTCTTCTAATCGCTCTGGTGTCTGGCTGCTCAAAATCGAATGCCAGGGATTTGCCTCAACCTCCCACCCCGCCATAAACGTCTCCCCCTTACTCTCACAGATATTATGGAGCACACAGCAAGCAGCAATAACAATGGGAATGTTGGTTGCGCTGAGGTCTGACCAACAGCGCCAGCTAGCTTTTAAACGTCCAAAGGCACATTCTACCACCATTCTGCACTTGCTAAGCCTATAGTTGAACTGCTCCTCACTACTGTCCAGGCTTCATGAACGGATCCCCCGAGCAGGAGAGCAGAGTTGCAGTGGAAGCGGTGGACGAGGACAGTTAGCAGTCCTACTGCACCGTCCGCTGCCAGCAGCACCCAGGAGGACCAGAACGGATCCCCGAGCTCGTCGCTGAGGAGCAGGAGAGCAAAGTTGCAGGAGAGCAGAGTTGCAGCGGAAATGGTGGAGCCATACACCATGCCCTGGAGGTTACTAGGAGCCGGGCAGGGTGTTCCCAGAACCCGCGGCCAAACTACATGTCCAATGAGGACAGTTAGCAGTCCTACAGCACTGTCTACTGTGGAGGCAAGGAGCTGTTGCAGATGCTTCTGTGTTGAATGCTTGGAGGTCCAGGTAGGGCAAGGTACCTTGGCCAAAGCCCTAGAACTGTTACATGTGTCAACCACAAAAGTGCTATGGGGTGTTACAGCGCCAACCGGACTGGAATATACAGCTGCAAGACTTCTTCACCAGCAACAAAGGACAGGAATATGATGCACCTAAAATCTAAAAAAGCTCGCACATTTCCCAGAGTTACTACCCTTGATAACAGAACGTCAGTGATTGCATTGGCTACTTGGATAACAGCAGCACCCACAGTAGACTTGCCCACGACAGCAGTGTGATGGTGAGCTGAGCGGGCTCCATGCTTGCTGCGGTATAGCGTCTGCACGGGTAACCTGGAAAAAAGACATGAAATGATTGTCTGCCATTGCTTTCATGGAGGGAGGGACGACTGACGACATGTACCCAAAAACATCCGTGACAAGGTTTTTGCCCCATCAGGCATTGGGAGCTTAACCCAGAATTCCAATGGGCATCAGAGACTGTGGGAACTGTGGGATAGCTACCCACAGTGCACTGCTCCATAAGTCGATGCTAGCCATGGTAGTGAGGATGCACTCCACCGACTTAATGCGCTTAGTGTGGACATACGCAATTGACTGTATAAAATCAATTTCTAAAAATTGACTTCTATAAAATCGACCTAATTTTGTAGTGTAGACATACCCTTAGACTATTATTTTTCAAAACATTAACTTTTCAGTTAAACCAAAATTAATTGACAAAGAGGTTACAATAGCAAAGAATGCACACTGTGTCAGATCCCCTACTTACAGCTTACAACTGCCCTCAGTTAAAATGAAACAACTTGTATTTTGAAAACAAATACAAATTACTCAGTGTGTTTTAAACAAAGGTATGACGCCAACCCACAACAGGAACTTAAGCTCTCAGGCTGGCTCTTATACTGCCCTGGCTGCTGATGTCATCAGTATGAGCCAAAGGCAGTAGAGAAGGATTGGTGTGACTTACAAATGGAAGCTGCTCTCTGAGGCCACAACAACTCCCCTGTTGACTTGTAATTTAATTAGCTATCCCTTTGTCCTTGTGTGATGAGTGTAAATAGAAGCACCTGATTTACCTTCTCTACACTACCCATTATTTTATATACCTCTGTCATGTCATCTATTATTTGTCTCCATTTTAAACTGACTGGTCATAATATTTTTAATCTCTCCTATTTTGGAAGTCTCTCCATTCATTGTCCTTCTCTGGATTTATTCAGTTTTTGTTGTATCCTTATTGAGACAAGGTGAACAAAACTGAGCGCATTATTTAAAATGAGGCCATACCATCAATTTATAAAACAGCCACTATAGTATTTTCAGCATTATTTTCTATCATTTTATTTGACACGTTCTAACATCTTTCTTTCCTTATCTGCTGCTGCTGCTGTACAATGAGGATACATGTTTTCATCAAGATGTCCACAGTGATGTCTAGTTCTATTTCCCTTTTTAAGCTTAAATGCTGTCTATTTGACACTATGTTAACTAAGTATGCTCTGCTGATTCTCCTGCAGTAGAAAAAGTAAGCAAAAAGTGCTTATGGAACTCATTTACCAGGGAAATGCCTCCCCAACCTAGTTACTGACTGAGTGAGATGGGGACAAGTTTTGTCCCTGAGCCTGCAAGTGGTGGGCACATTAATTAGTAGGCTGTTAGGGGAGGGTAAAAAGCTTCCAGTACTGGATGAAAGGGGAATGATTTTAGCACCTGCTTGCTCTCACATACACGCAAGGTAAAATAAATACTTTCAGGTCTCATTTGTATTTATTTTAGAGAATTAAAACAGCTAATTTGCATGCTACTGTAAATATTAACAGTTGTGCTGTTTTCATATTTGTGATGTAATCACAGTTATGCTGGGGGTTGGGTGAAACCTTGTTGAAGCTCATGGGCACAATAGCTGCCCTTTGTTCAGGATAAGCTGTTTTTGAGTAAGATCACTGAAACAATGTGAGCCATCACTCAAAAAATAGGCCACATGCAACACCAGTGAGAAGCTGTGTGGGCAAAAGGAATTTTCAGGAGTGTGAATGCAAACAACATAGGACTGGATATTGTTTGAATGTGGGCGGGGGGGGCGCAGAGCAGTAGTAAACACAGAAGACTTCAGAAAGCCATGGACTGTCAGAGAAGTACTTGTAGTGTGATCCTGAGAGAGATTGCTGTTTGGAAAAAAAGGCTTCAAATATTGAGCAAGGAAACTGTCTCATGGTGTTTGATTGGTACTGTGTTTAGGGAAACTGAACTTTGTGTACGTTCTTCGTAAATAAACTGGATTACCTCAAATAAATACCTGATTCCATCATCAATTTCTCCTCCTAAAGGAAACAACCTGACACCCCAAATATTAGCTAATCAGGTAAAAAAGGTAGCAGTACTGAGGAAAAAAATAACCAAGAGTAGAAAAATATATAAACAATATAATTCTTTATAAGACAAAGTTGGCCAAAGCCTTCATGGTCAGTTAAAAAATAAAAGGCAGGAGGAAGTTTCTGGCCGGTTCAGCTGGCTACTTTGCTAGTGAGCTGCTTAAAAAAGATGCTAATTTGATGTTAGGCCCAGCATATCCAGCTAGTGATTGATTTACCAAATTATTTTTTCATAGTATATTTTGTTTGGCTAGTAGCTACCCAACAGGCAGCAACCACAGAAGGTCTCGTGTCACTATGATCTGTCTTGCTACTCAGATGAATTTGGAGGGGAGTCAACAACCTGACCATGCTTAACAAAACAATATCATCATGAGAAAAGCAGGAATCATGACGGGAGGTAGCTGTCATGGGAGAACACTGGATGTTTCACCTTGCTCAGGTCCACCTCTCAGATGTGAGTTCAGACCTCTCTCTATGGATATCTTCAACTGGTTGGTAGGCTTCTTTAAAATAGAGCAGAGGTGCATGTGTGTGTTTATGTAGTATGTCAAAGGGGCTCATTATATCCTGTGGCAAATAATTTAGTGGGGTTACAGTGGTATCTGCTGCCAAACCTGCACAAACTCTGGGCCAATTAGGACACCAGAATGTCCATAACCCAATCAAGATTGAATGTTACCTAATAAGCCAGGAATCGGCAACCTTTGGCACATGGCCCATCAAGAAAATCTGCTGGCGGTCCGGGACATCCCATTGGCCTGGAACGGCAAACTGTGGCCAGTGGGAGCTACGATTGGCCGAACCTGCGGACGCTGCAGGTAAACAAACTGTCCTGGCCTGCCAGCGGATTTCCCTGACAGGCCGCGACCCAAAGGTTGCTGATTCCTGAAATAAGCCATGTTAGGGGCTTATCACACAGTGACACTGTCCTATGGGTACCTAGGGCCTATACTTTATAGTGTACTGCTGTGTTGGGGTCAGGGGGAGCATTCTAATCTGAGTTACTCTAAAGTGGAGCCTCAGGGCTCTGGCCAGTGGGAAAACATTTGGATTGGGTTTGGTAAAGACTGTCCACATGCCTGTTCTGTTTATACTAGCTGATGCTGGATAAAGTTGCAGTATTTGTTTCCTAATCAAGAGTTAGGTGATCTGATGAAATATTTAACCATTTATTAAAGTCCACCATAACTAGAATAAAACCAGTGTTTTTCTAGTTTTGAATTTTGAATTATTACAGGGAAAAATTGCATAGATTGTGTATATTTTAGTGGATACACAGATAGCATCTGTTGTGAATGGAAGCCATATGGTGAACTATTTGTGGAAAATGTTTACATTAATAATGTTTATTGTGTTGATGATCATCTATATATCCAGAAAATGCTCTTTTAAAATCCAATTTATCAACATGCTGAAAAATTCATTTAGTACTGAAATTGAAAGGTAGATAATCAAGGTGAGCTGTGCTGGTCAATGCACTTTTTTGTCCACATCAAGATGTGATATGTCTCTGAAGATGTTTGGATCTGAAAAAACATGAGAACAGATGACAAGAACAGAAAAAAAAGTGGCATGTTCCCTGACAGTTTGGTTTTGTAGGAGAAACACTAGTGGAGAAGGAGTTCATAGATTCCAAGGCCAGAAAGAACCCAAACATAGTACTTCCACCCCAAAAAAAAAAATTCCAGTTGCTGCTGGCATACCACAAACAAGACATAGAGAACATAAAAGGCAAATAGCTAGAACATTATTAACCATGTGCAAAACAGTTATGGAATAAGCGGTTTGTCCTGTAGTTATCTGAATCCCTACATCTTGATCACTGGGATCTCTAGGCCCCAGTAATTGGACTGTTGTGTATCATCCCACCATGCACCTGTGAACAGGTGAGCCCTGATATCAAGTAGCTTGTGTCAAGTCTTCAGGACTCCAATGCTGTACAAGATCATAGTTTACGATATACAATTCCCGTAACTAAATAAGGTCTACCTGGCATAGGGAGCAGTCACTACTTAATTGCATCCCGATAGTCCCTTTCCTGTATAAAAGGAAATTTGTTAAGAAGAACTGGAAATGCAGGTTGAGAATGTCCATCTCCACGTATTACAGCACTGAGATACAATATGCCTGAGCAATTGTAGATTGTAGGGCATGTTTTCCACTGAGAACAACAGAAACTCCTAATCCCCTAATTTGATGCAAGACTTTTCCACCACACCAGAGCTCTCAGAACTACACCCTAGGAAACAGATCTGGTACTCAGTAGGAAAAAAAGTGGATTCCTTTCTGTTCCCCATTTTAACCTTTTTAATTAATCCCATTTGGTTGAGAAATATTGGATCTTTATCCCTAGATGAACAAGTTTGATGACAAAATAGGCAAAATGCCATTTGCAAGCTAACAATAGGGACATGAGCTGTTATCACTATGTGTCCTTGCTCCTTTGCCATAGGAATCACAGTGTGTCCAAACTGAAATCAGTTGTGAGCCCTGCTAACTTCTTTGTCCAATGAAGTAGATTTATATACTTATCAGTATATATCAGCTGCTTATGGAGCAATGCGAGTGGAACTAAATAGTTAAACAGCAAGAATTGTCAGTAATAAAGTTTCTTGACCCAGGCTATACCATATGGATGAAATATCTGGTAATCTCTTGGTGAATGGTCTTTATATGAAAGCCCATTATGGTTGTGGATGTGGCGGACTGTGCTCTAAATGTATATGTGTTGTACTGTCCGATGCCCAGCTAGGGTGACCAGATGTCCTGATTTTATAGGGACAGTCATGATATTTGAGGCTTTGTTTTATATACGTGCCTATTACGCCCCACCCCATCCCGATTTTTCACACTTGCTGTCTGGTCACCCTATGCCCAGCATCTTGTCTTAAAAACTCTCTCATTTAGCTGAGATTTACCCCATGCCCATTCAGTTCATCAATTCTATTTGTGCCTAAGAATGTCATGGTGAATATTCACAGAAATGGAACTATGTCACAAGCTTGTGCCCTACTAATAACATCATTTGTAGCCCTGTAACAGTCCCATATGGCACAACTCAGCCCATAACTCTGCTCTACTTCTGCGTAAATGTTCATGCATTTTTCTGGTTATTGCAGGACCCGCATAACCCTTCATTGGTATGTAAAATAATTTCCCCCCTCAGAAGATTGGAAAAAGAGGGAGCTATCAGACCCTGATTGGCTATAGCTGATATGATTTCCTATATCTAATCTTCTAATGTTAGAAAGAGGAATGTCAAAAGTCTTTTATGATGGGGCCTTTGCATACTTGGGTTATGTTCTGTTGTAACTGTTACTAGCAAAGGAACCAGGAGAATGCCTGGAATTAAGCTTGTTTTCTGATTTGCGTCTAGAACCAGTGCACAAAACCTTCCCATGGGGGAAAAAATGTATGGACTGTACCTACCTTACTTTAAGAAGAGTATTAAGGGGGAGACAGCCTGGTCTAGTGGCTAGAGTATAGGGCTAGGAGTTGAGTCCTTTTTTCTGTCATTGGCTCACTCTGCCTCACTTTTCCCATTTATAAATTGGGTGCTTTGATATCTTTAAATAAAAAATGTTAGATCAGTTTGAATTATTAGTATTGATATTAATAATGTATGTATTTATGTATCTATTATGAGACTTTACATCTCATTTGTTTCCTTGGTAATTTGTATAGCTACCCTTATCATTCCTTCATGGCAGGGCCTGCTTTTTTCCTTATTGGAACCACATTGAGATTGCTTGATATGCCTTTTGACTCAATTTTGTACTCAGCACCTCATGCCACTACATAATACACCCTGCATCTACTACTTGGCTGTCTAGGATTGCCAACTCTGACTGAAGCTATTCTGGGAGATTTTTCTCCCCCCAGCATGACGTAATGTCATTTTCTTAAAATATCCTATTAAGATCTCCCAGATTGCTTTCAATAGTCACCAGGAGATCAATGCCGATTCCGGGAGACTCCAGATCGATCCTAGAAGATTTTCTTATCTCCTTATTAATAGATGCAGTCTTTCCTCTACCAGTAATCCTCTTTTCTTTCAACTCTGGCCTTCCTGTTACTCAGGGTTGCTTCTGTAGTGAAAAGGGTCACATTTATCCTTCTTGTTGATGTTGCTGAAAATGTAAATTCTATTTCCTCTACTCTTTGGATGTATAGTTGGATATATTAGAGCTCTGAGCTTGTGCTGATGCAGGCAGAGTACTGACTGAGTGCTTGCTCCAACTACCACCCGCTGCTCGTCCACCCACCTGCACTGTGGGGTTTATGATTCTATCTCTGTGAGGGAAAGGAGAAAGAGCTGAGGCAGGCATAGCAGCAAGTTAGAAGTTTATCCTTGCCCACCAGACTGTTCCTTCCTTCTGTCTCTTGAGCTTTTAGGGGGTTTAGCAATGTGCTATTAATAATCAATAATAATTCCTTGTACTAATAGCATGTTTCACCCAAAGATCTGAAAACTCTTTTCAATCTTTAATGAGTTAAGACTTTCAACACCCCTGTGAGGTAGCAAGGGAAGTATTATTATTCCAGTTTAATAGATAGAGAATTTGAGATAGAGAGCTTGAAGCGCTGTTTCCAGAGTTGGAGAGAGTCTGTGGCAGAGCCAAGAATACAACTTAGATCTTCTGATTCCCCGTCCAGTGCTTTAGCCAAAAAACTATCCTTCACCTTTCTTACTGAGGCAAGTGAATATGAAAAGCCTACACGATCATCTCCACATAGGGATGTCATTTAACACTATTGTTATGTGAGGCCAAGATTAAGGCCACGGTACACTTGAAAGTAAGATGCTGCAGGATTGAGGGACAGAAGGATGCCATTCCCATGTTGGTAGACTATGTGCTAACAGGTGCTATGATCTACTGGGATTTGGGTGGCCTTTGAACCTGCCATGCATAACCCATACTATTACCAGCAAGTTCTCAAAAACGCCAATTTGCCTGGGCCAAATTCCTTGCTGGATGAAACAACAAACTTGGTCTGTGCATAGGGCAGGAAACTGTGTTGTGTGTCCTGTATAGTATAGTAAAGAGAGAATTCAGAATTGTCACCATGAAAAATGTCACTGAGGAAAGCTTTTTTAATGTTAGTCTCTAGATTGACAGGTTATGACAAAACTGCATTCATGTTGCTTGAATACATCTTTTGTCTAGTTTTACATGATTTTTGACTTGTCTAGAAAATGACATATTGAGGTTTTCATTAGCTTTAACCAGGTGTGATTTTCTTTATGGAATATACCTTGGTAGGACTGCAGTTGAAGATGAATAAGCAGTGAAGCTTGGAAAGGCCATGGCCCTTCTTCAGATGGTAGCAATGAGTTGAAAGACTCATTAATCAATGAGCAAGTCACAGGTGTGATGGCTTTCCTACAATCTGCCAACAGACTGTGAAAGTCACATCCAGCACACTAAACTAGACACATGTGTCAAACTAGACACATCTACAAACATTCTTGTACTTTTTCTTTTAGTTTTAGCTCAAAAACACAATCTTGTAGTGCTGTTTATAATGAAAGTATGTTGCATTCATGATTTCTAAAGAATAGCAGTTATAGAAAACAAAAATTGTTTTCCTTGTATGCAAATTTTAATAAATTAGCAGAAGTTCTATGGACATATATACACTTAGTAGTTATTGCAATAACAACCAGATAGTTAGTTGTATATGTTTTTTAACCTTATATTTATTTAAGTTGTAGAATTTTTAGTATGCATAAAATAGGAGTGAAAATTAGAGTGAAAACAGAAGTGCAGAATTTTCTGGCATGTAAATAGCCAGGGAAGTATACCTCTTTTCTAGCCTTCATCACTCTTGCGGTTGTGGTACTGAATTTCTCTGGAGAGGAGACTTCCAGGTTTGTTGCAGTGCTGCAATGTGAACAGAATGACATAAAATTAGATAGAGAGGACCAGGATCTAAGATTAGACTGATAAACTCAGATTACTTATTTGACCAGGTATGGGGCTGGTTCACCCACTCCTAAAACTTGTCAGATGGAGCTCAGGGGAAGGAAAATTCTGTGAGATTTTCCTACATCATACTGTTAGGGGGTGTGGTTTGATCTCTTGGGATAAGTGGGACGCTAGGCCTTATGCCTCTCCAGTAGCTCTGACCTTTTGCAACCCCTCCTTGGGCTGAATTATCTTCTCTCTGTAAATTTAATTGGGCTCTGGGAGAGAGGTCTAAGGGGGAGGATGTGCATCTGCTTCGCACCACTCCACCCACTTTTTCCTCAATTGCCCTAATTCTCATGTATCAGAGGGGTAGCCGTGTTAGTCTGGATCTGTAAAAGCAGCAAAGAATCCTGTGGCACCTTATAGACTAACAGACGTTTTGTAGCATGAGCTTTCGTGGGTGAATACCCACTTCGTCGGATGCTAATTCTCATGCCCTTCCCCATATAGATTTCCAAGCCAGCAAAAAGGTCTCTTTATACTCCAAGGTAAGGAAAGGCAGTGCCCCAGCAGTGGGTTGAGCCTCCCTCCTCCAATCCCTGTTTTCTGCAGGAAGTAGGATTTCTTTGCACAGAAAGGTATGATCTCCCTCTTTCCTCCATATCATTGAATTTTGAACTTCAGCATCCAGAAATCATTTAATTTATTTCTCAAATTCGCCACCTGCTGGGCCTGAATCATCAATCACTGCCAATATAACTCAATTTAAATCAATAGTGAAATATTGGTGTAAAATTGGAGTAACACAATGGTGAATCAGCCCCACTGTACTAATCTAACTATACATAAAAGTTGGGGAAGTAATGGTGCTGTATTTACTGATGTACTGGATATTATAATAGTTAGCAATCTATCATATCATCAGTGTTATCTACTGTGACTTTACAAAACCAGAAATGTGAATATACTTTTGTGAGGCTGATATGTTCCACTCCAGTTCTAGCATCCTTATTACTCATCCCAGTGCAACTATGTCCTATTGAAAATGATTTTTAAGGGGTATACAGCTGTCACATCATATCAGGATTTTCAGAAAGAGGATGCAATTGATTTATTTTTATGTTAATGGCGATATATTTTAAGAATATATTTTGCCATTGGGATCACAGAGAAGTATACCTTGAAGTAAGTTTGATAGCCATTTTTGCCCATATTTTGGTTATTGCTTTTGTTATTACTTTAATTCAGAAATTATAAATTCCTCAAAAAACTACCTTCTAGGATAATATGGAAATGATCCCTTTAATTGTAGTAGTGAAGACTTTGATAACTGCATTTAAATACAGCCAAACTCTTACCACAAACGTGTTAATGAAATTAACAATAAAAAGTATGATTTCTCCTGAAATAATTACATGAGTAATTTAACTGTAGATTTGGATAAAAACTTAAAGAATTTGTCTGATATACGGTTAAACCTCTGTAAGTGGTACATAGAAAATCAAAGACTTTCTTATTGTCTCTCAAGTACAAAAGAAATCTTTCAAAATGTTAAGTAGTGGCACCTCTTAAAAATAAATTTTCTCTTTCATTACTACCTCTTTTATAAATAGCTATTTTAAACATTACTTGTTGTTTCATATGGTTTTATTGTCTCTTCATTCCTTAAAAATAGTATTTAATGTACTTGCTAATCTTAAGGTAAGAAATTTAAAGACAACCAACGTGAAATTTATTATAGTTGATAAAATAGCAGTTATGTAAGAAATTGTCATACTAGGTTTTTAGAATTTCAGCATTAAAATGCTGGTTTTTAACGCTTTCTTATTGTTTGTGATGTTTGTGCTCTATAAACGGAACACTGTTGGTGACTCTGGAATAGGCATAGATAAGAATGACCAGACAGATGTTCTGACTTAAAAGCTTACAAGTCACAACTTTGTGAACAAAAGTACAAACTGATATGTCACCAATAATATGTAGGTATGGTCTTGAAGGACCATAGCAACCTGAGATGCATCAGTGCCCTAGTCACCAGGTGCTGTGACTCCCAGATGCAGAAATCAAGCCAGTCTGTTGGATGTGCCTTTATATCAGTCCATAACAAGGGCTGTTCTTTGTCTGCTGTGTTCTGTCCCAACCACCACAACAGTTCCATACATTTTACAGGCCTGGTCCTCACTTAAAAGTTTTATCAGTGTAACCACTTCAGTTAGTGATATTGGGTTGGGGTTGTTTTTTTTATTTAAATTATTATACCAGTAAATGCCTAGTGTGGACACAGTTGTACCAGTGTAAGGTGACTTAGACCAGTATAGCTTATAGCTTATTCCTTCCTGAACCAGAGTAAGTTCTACTGGTATAAGCATTTTTATACTGGGGTAACTTAGGCCACATTTAGTGGCATTGGGAGTGTTGCCACCTTAAGTATATCAGTATAGTTAGAGAGGCAGACAAGGCCTAAGATTTTCTAGTTCCCAAATCCAGGGCAAAATTTTGAGATCAATTTTTTTCCCAAATAAGTTGTCAATAAGAAACAAAGGCACCTTAATGTCCTGATTAAAAATGCAGGGCTTGAAGTTGCTCCCTCTTTTTTTAGTAACAATTTGGGGTTTCTTCTCTCCCTTTCCTGCCTCCCTGATTTGTTCAGGTTTTCTGTCATATCTTTTTCTCCTTCACGCTCTCCCACAGCAGAAGGCTCTCTGGAGTATTTTCAATCACCTGACTGCCACAGTGATCCTCTCATAGGGTTTGCCTACGTAGAGCAGCAATGTGTACTACAGGGGTGAGATTTCTAAAGAACACTAATGTGTTGTGCACTACCTGGTTCATGTAGACCCTGCTGGTAAAACTAAAAGTTCCCTGGTGCACCTTAAGGTACTGTTAATGTGTCCATTTGTTTTCCATTACTGGAGTACTGTGGAGACATCGGTGGTCCCCTTAACTCCCTCTCAAGTGCCCTTTCAGTGCCTGCCAACTGCCTGCTGCCCATCCTCAAAAAGAACACACTCCCTTGTCACACTTACATTTGGGCTTCCTCTTTCATTGGCAGCTTGTCAGGGAGAATATGATCATAAAGTTCTGATACTGCAAGGAAGAGATAAGATCATTTCATTGACACAGAACTTATATCTGAACTAGCTTCCTAGCCAGAACATCCTGGCCACTCTTAGCATGGAGTTTCTGCAATGAGAATGTTGGGTGGGTTTGTTTTGGTGAGTCTCTGAGCTGAGCAACATGTCTTTATTCCACAGAAGATTTGGAGAGTCTCCCAGGATCACATGTGAGGTATGTGGCAGAGTTTGGAAGTGAACCAAGGGAATTTTTATTTGTGTGGGGAACCAAATGGTGGGTATCCATGAAGATCTGGATGAACTTTCCTACTAACTAGTCCCTGCAAAACATTTTTTTTTAAAAAATCACATTCAACAATGGCTTGAAATTCTCTGAGTTCAGGTTTCAGCTATTTCAGCCTTCTGGTGGGTCTGATAGGCTTTGAGTTCCAATCTTTAACCCTTAATGGGACCAGCGTTCTGTGCTCCCAAGTCTGTAAAACTTTTTCATACTTACAAACAGATAGGTGAGACTCCATCCCTGCCAATGAAGGGCCACTGCACACATGGCTTATTTCCACCTCTCCAAGTGGGCTAGTGGGACCTTGTCTCACACTTTCATTACCCTCTACTAGGTGGGTATAGATAACCAAGGCAAATTTAGTTCCAAATTTTTTTGAAGCCATCTCTTCAATAAGTCCACCTGCTTTTGTGGGTCTACATTCTACATCTGCTGTTTGTCTGGAATCTTCCACGGGATGGAGAGAAGTGGGTCAGACCACAAAGGAAAATTAGTCACCAGCAAATCAGTTTTTCAGAGTCCATCTTCATCTACCATTCCGTATCCCTGAACCTACAATTATATTATGGAGTTTACCAATTGTCTTGGGAGTTGAAAGTTGTAAAACTTTCTATAGGGCTGGGTGTGGAATCTGATTCTGTCTTTCACTAATTTTTGCCTCCTTCTTGGTGGTTTATGTTCTGACTCTGATTGATTGTCTGGAATCTTTCTCATAATATGAGAAGAGGAAGGATTCTGACAAACTGAATTACTGTTAATAGTATTCCAAAAAGTAACAGAAAAAAAGAGGGACGTACTCAATTGCTATGTGGCTTCCTTTTTCAAGGTTGTCATTACTTCACATGTAGGGCCCAATTCAATGGAGTTGTCCCTTAACAAAGACTGGAGGACTATACTCTTAGTATACTTAATCCGCACATCTGACTTTATCCTGTATTTTCTATTCTGCAATTGCAAATAGACTTGCAGACAGAATTTCTTGGAACAAAAAATCCAGCTACTTTTTTTTTTTTGCTGCAGTTCAATACAATTCAGCTCCATCCAGACGCCTTTTAATGTTTAAATTTGGCACTAGAAGTAAGGAAAGTACAGGCCCGCCTGCTTCCTAGAGTGATTTAAGATCAGTAACTTGGAGCTATCATGAATTTTTCCACATAATGTGGAATAATTAATGTATTATCTTTCATTATAAACAGGAACACGTAAATAGTTTTAGTAACCTAATCATTCAGAGGAACTGTTTTTTTGGCATCTTCCAGTTCCAAGACTATGCGCTTCACAGCTAAATTAACATCAGATAAGATTTAACAACAGTGAACTGTGAATATTAAAAATATATGATTTTGCTGTGTTAACCATAGTCATTTGAGAGCAAAGTTATTTTAATGTAGCTTTGATATAGTGACTGAGCTTCAACGCCTGCTGAAGTATAAGAATGTACCTTGAGATTATACACTGAAATGGCAGCGGAGAGATGGTGCTTATTTAATTTTAATGTCAAGGTCAGCCTTCATAATGTTGCTAAGACAAACCTAAAAAAGTCATGCGCTTGTTGGTTGGAGACTTAAGGATATTTAATAATGCTGTGTTTAAACAGACCATTAAATCTGATCAGGATCAGTAACACTGGAAAGTGACCTAATAAATAAGATTTTAAAGGTTTTCTTTCTTGCAAAACTTCTCTGGCTTTTATGAATGATAGCACTTAAGTGATCTGTGTGAGCTGTTCAGACATTGTTGTGGTATTTTTTAGTAATACTCCCCTAAAAGTATATTGTTATAAGTCCATATTTACAAGAATTTGTAATTTGGCCATAAAAATTTACCCCAGACTGGAACAGGTAGGTTGTAAAACCAATATACACAATTGTTATTGAAAATAAGGGGGTCTCTGTCTAATTTCTCATACTATTAAACAATTTACCTCAAAGAAAGAGAAATGTTACACAATAGATATTGTGTCTAAGCTCCATGTAAGAGCCATTGAAGAAAGGTAGCAATCTAGATGAAGATTTACCCAATACGTCTTAGTGATTCATAAGGAGGTATTACTATCTGTCAAATAAATAATATGCTCTTAAAATTTTCCCAGGGCTGTGTTCTTCCCTCAAAACATAACGCCTATTATCCCTCAACCCTCATTAGCACCCTTAAGGCTAATGCAAGTTATGTACAAACATCAAAAGTACAGTACAGTATTCAGTATCCCTAAATATGTGCTTGTACCACACACTTCTTGGTCTCCAAAACATCTCTCCGGTAAACTACTTTTTAGATTTTATGGTTTTAAAAATGAAACTCTAAGATTAATATAATAAAGGAATACATGATTTTGAAGGACATATTACAACACTTTAGGTAAATAAACATTTGAAAATATATACGCCAGGCATGTAGACCATATAGGAAGTGAGAAGGACATTGTATAATGTCATACCAAACTTTGTATATTTCCATAATATGCATATTCTTCTTGTTTCTTTGACTACTAAAAAATAGAATATTAAACCACAAAAACACATTCAAATAAATTGGGAGGTAAATTTTTAGTGGTTCACGTGAGGCTTTAACCACACACACCTACCATGTATGTTAATAGGACTCATGTGTAAATCCCTGTGTAGTGTGCCATAAATGTACTACTTCAGTGATTAACTAATACCCATAAAGTAAACAGAGTTAAAGTTAAAACTCCAGCCTTAACAAATTGTACTTAGATAATGCAAAAATATTAACCTAAGATATTGGGTACATCCTAAGGAAGACATGACAGTCTGATGTGAAAAAGGCTTAATGGCCTCAATTATATTAGCAGACAGTAGTACTTTTAAAACTAATAAATAGATAGTCCTTGTAGCAGGTGGCAGTCACAGTTGCTCTTGTGGCTCCCATTACCATAATATCAGTGTGTCTCAAAATCTTTAATGTATTTATCCTCACAACACCCCCGATGCAGAGAAGTATTACGATTCCCATTTTACCAATACCGTAAAGTCCAATTTGAGAGCCAATGCATATCCCAGAGCATGTGTTGTGCTCACAGAGAGATGCCCTGCTCAGTAACTGAGCTGCTGCATTCTGCACCAGCAGAATGGTTTTAAGATCTAGCACTACCACCAAGATCCACAGACAAGTCAATAACACTTCTGCAGAAATAACAGTTCTCCAGAGAAGAACACAATAACACAGTTCTGCAGAAAAGGACCTACGAGTTACAGTGGACAAGAAGCTGCATATCAGTCAACAGTGTGCCCTTGTTGCCAAGATGGGTAACAGCATTTTGGGCTGTATAAGTGGGAGGATTGCCAGCAGATCGAGGGACGTGATCATTCCCCTCTATTCAGCATTGGCGAGTCCTCCTCTGGAGTACTGACTGTGTCCAGTTTTGGGCCCCACACTACAAGAAGGATGTGGAAAAATTGGAAAGAGTCCAGTGGAGGGCAACAAAAATTATTAAGGGGCTGGAGCACATGACTTATGAGGAGAGGCTGAGGGAACTGGGATTATTTAGTCTGCAGAAGAGAAAAATGAGGAGGCATTTAATAGCTGCTTTCAGCTACCTGAAAGAGGGTTCCAAAGAGGAGAGATCTAGACTGTTCTCAGTGGTACCAGATGACAGAACAAGAAGCAATGGTCTCAAGTTGCAGTGGGGAAGGTTTAGGTTGGATATTAGGAAAAACTTTTTCACTAGGAGTGTGGTGAAGCACGAGAATAGGTTATCTAGGAAGGTGGTGGAATTTCCTTCCTTAGAGGTTTTTAAGGTCAGACTTGACAAAGCCCTGGCTGGGATGATTTAGTTGGGGATTGGTCCTGCTTTGAGTAGGGGGTTGGACTAGATGACCTCCTGAGGTCCCTTCCAACCCTGATATTCTATGATTCTATGACTTCATGATCAATGGTCTCAAACACAGCTGATAGAACTAATAATATACCTACATGGACACATGATCTTCACCAGTAGGAGATAATTGATCAACATGATTTGTGCCAAAGCCAGATCTATACCCAGATTTATAACAGTCAGGGAAATCAAAGGTATCTAGGTACTTTTAGAGTTGTCTCATTACAGTCTTTTCCACAATCTTGCCCAAGAAGGGGAGACATGATGCTGGTTGATAATTAGCTATATGGTCAGTGTCAAATAATGACTTCTTGAGCAAAGTCTACGTTAATATGTCCATCAAAGCAATAGGCAGCCCATCCTCTCTGAGAGAGGCCTCGACAATCTCCACAAGCAGGGTTTTCCTTCCCTGTACCAGAAAAGAACAGGTCCATGGTAGATATCTCCCTATGGTCCACTGTGGTGATAACTAAAGCAAAGAAATCACATAGCTTCTCAGCAATGGCTTAGCTGCTTGCAGAAAATCTCTTTTAAGCCCTTGTGATCCAGCAGCTCTACACATTTTTTCACAGCCTTCCTTCCTTCCATCTCATAGTTTTAGATTTAGGATTAGATTTTCAAATTTTGAGTGATCTCTTTTTGGCTCAAATAAAGTCCTAACTCTTGTCATTTAGCCATTATTGTTTATTTCTTAACTGCCTGGTATTCCCCTCCCCCCCTTTTTACTTTTTGCATTTCTTCTGAGACTCTGTTATTGTTTCCTTAAATAGCATTCATGCCAATTCTGATCATTTTATTTCTCTTATTGTTGACTTGAGGGACTTTTTGACCAACTGCCTCATTTTACTGAAATCTCCTTGTCTTAGTTTTAATGTTACTGTGCTAGGGAAGGCATCCAGTGACTAGATAAATAGCCTGGTTAAGGACTTAAAAGGATGTGCTGGATAAAGGAACAGAACCGAGGAGGGGGATTGGGGACTCCTATGATTGATACGGCAGGGAGCCAATACCCCCCCCACCCCATTCTTATAGCCCACCTTAACCCTCCTACGAGGGGGGGGTGAGTGGTAAGGTCCAAGCCATGGATTGGCTGGGGGACCTGGATGGAAATGAAGGGGGGCTGGTGGAAGCCCTGGGTAATTATTTGAATTAACATGGATTTGCCTGCGCTGTATGCTTTATCTGCCGGGTAGTCCCAGACGTGTATATAATAAAGTTGCGGCCTGATTAAAATCCATATCAAGTGTCTCCTATCCTTCTTTCGGTATAGCCAGACAATTGTTTATTTCTTAGCTGGTTCCGCCAGTTTTTTTGTCTTTGTGCATCTCTTCTGCGAGACTGTTATTGTTTCCTTAAATAGCATTCATGCCAAATGGACTTTTTGACCAACTGCCTCATTTTACTGAAATCTTCTTGTCTTAGTTTTAATGTCACTGTGCTAGCTTTTGGTACTTTTCCTTCCATAGAGTGTTGAATGTTTTTAATAAGGGTAATGTGGAGCTTGGGGGCAGTGGCAGGGTGGCTAATGGCAACAAGGATACACAAGTAGCAATTACCACATCCAAGGTAGAAGCCCAACTTAAATAGCTTAATGCGACCAAATCAGAGAGCCCGGATAATCTTCATCCAGGAATATTAAAGGAAGTGGCACATGAAATTGCAAGCTCAGTAGGAAGGATTTTTAATGAATCCGTAAACTCGTGCCCTCTGACTGAAGAATTGCAAATATAGTAGCTTTATTTAAGAAAGTGGCGAAAGAGTGATCTGGGAAACTACAGTCCTGTTAGTTTGATCTCAATTGTTTGCAAGGCCTTAGAACAAATTTTGAGGGAGAGAATAGTTAGACACAGAAATAAATGGTAAATGGGATAAAATACAACATGGTTTTACAAAAGGTAGATTGTGCCAGTCCAGTCCGATCTCTTTCGGATAAAAGATAACTGATTTTATAGGAAATGCAGTAGAACTAATCTACCTGGATTTCAGTAAAGCATTTAATACAGTTCCACATGAGAAATTATTAGTTAAATTGGAGAAGATGGGAATTAATATGAGAATTGAAAGATGGGTAAGGAACTACAAAATGTCATGCTGAAATGTGAGTTGCCAGGTTACCGGGAGGTTACTAGTAGAGTTCCTCAAGGATCCATCTTGGGACCAATCTTATTTAACAATTTCATTATTAACCTTGGCACAAGAAGTGGGAGTGTGGTAATAAAGTTTGTGAATGACAAAAATTTGGGAGGTATTGCCAATATGGCAGAGGACCAGAATATCATAAAAGAAGATTTGTACTGCCTGGAAAATTGGATCATGCACTTAGGGACTAACAACAAGAATTTTGTTGCCAGGTTATTTTTGGGGGTGTCACAGTATTGCCACCCTTACTTCTGCTCTGCCTTCAGAGCTGGATGGCCGGAAAGTGGCGGATGCTGACTGAGGGCCCTGCTCTGCAGGCAGCAGTGCAGAAGTAAGGGTGGCAATACCGTCCCATCCCATCCTTACTTCTGTGCTGCCACCAGCAGCAGCGCAGAAGTAAGGGTAGTAGTACCGCAACCCCCCCTACAATAACAATGTGACCACCCCACAACTCCTTTTTGAGTCAGGATCCATACAATTATAACACTGTGAAATTTCAGAATTAAATAGCTGAAATAATGAAATCAGGATTTTTTTAAATCCTCTGACCATGAAATTGACCAAAATGGACCATGAATTTGGTAGGGTCCTAACTTTAAGCTACTGATGTGATATGGCTGTGAAAAAGCTAATGCAATCCTAGGATGCATCAGGCAAAGTATTTCCAGTAGAGATGATGATGATGATTATTATTACTACTATTGCACAAGGCACTGATGAGTAGAGCCCTGCGCAGATACAAATTTATATCCACAGATGTGGATATCCGCGGATAGAAATCTGTATCCACTGAACCGCAGGGCTCTCCTGGGGAATCACAGTGGTGAAAGGAGCAGAACAAGGGACCGCCACTCCCAGGAGCCAGTGCCTGTGCCGGCAGCTCCTCCATTGCAGTTGTACCGCCCCAGCCACACCTCCAGCCATGTCCTCCAGTGCAGCTGTACAGACCCCAGACAGGAGACGCAGTCACACAGACAGAAGCATGGAAGGGACAGGACTGGTCATCAGTAAATGCAGGTTTGAAATTAGATGAAGATTTCTAACCCTCAGAAGAGTGTATTTCTGGAATAGCCTTCCAAGGGGAGCAGCGGTGGCAAAAAACCTAACTTATTTCAAGACTGAGCTTGATAAATTTATGGAGGGGATGGTATGATGAGATTGCCTACAATGGCCCATTCACAACTGCTATTAGAGAATTCTTTCCCAAGCGTCTGGCTGATAGATCTTGCCCACGTGCTCATAGTGTAACTGATCACCTTATTTGGGGTTGGGAGGCCCTGAGAGTTTTTGCCTTCCTCTGCAGTGTGGAAAATGGATCACTTGCTGGTTTTAACTAGAGTAAGTCATGTATTCTCTGTTACTTTAAGTCTTTAAATCAAGATTTGAGGACTTCATTAACTCAGCCAGAGGTTATGGGCCTATTACAGAAGTGAAGTTCTGTGGCCTGAAATGTGCAGGAGGTCAAACGAATTGATCATGATGGTCCCTTCTGCCCTTAAAGTCTATGAGTCTATGAATCTATCCAAATTATGTTGTGGTCTCTATTACTTAGTGTCTCAGCTAATGTTATTTCTTAAACCAACTCCTATTTAAGTGTGAGTTGATATTAGACTCTCCTCTTGTGTTCTCTGAAATTAACTGTTCCAAGAAGTTCTCTAATGTATAGTGTTGAGAAATTGCTTCTCTAAACTTTTTCCCATTGTGCCATGAAATCCTCCCTAATTATCATTTTGTTAAACTTTTATGTCTCTCTGATCTCACTTATGCAATTAAAATCCTTTTCTTGATCTGAAGGCCAGTAGATTTGCCCTACTAGCATATTTGTGTTCTTACAGCTTGGAATGTATATCCATACAGAATCAACTGTGTGATCCTCTCCACTTAGAATTTTAATCTCACTAGATTCCATGAAATCTGTTAAATATAGCACTACATCTCTTTGGCATAACCTGTCCTGCCTGTAAATGTATAGCCTGGTGTTACAGTACCCCTTCGACTGTTGTCATTCCACTGCGTTTCTGTAATGCCTTATATATCAAGGCCCTTTACCATTGCTAGTCACTCTAGTTAATCTCTTTAGGCTTTTAAGCTTTTCACATTTCTATATGGACATTGATATTTTTTGTTTTTGACTAGATGCTTGTTTTTATTTAACTCCCTAATCTCACATTGCTGATTTCACAGAAATTTCCTCTCTGATCTTTACCTGTCACTGGTCCAGTTTAGTTGTATTATGTGTCCTACTCTTTAAAGGATACAAAGATACCTTTGTACTACAGACATTTTTAACAGCTGTCTCTGTCCGATTTGTGTGCTCTTTAGCGCCTGTCTTCCCCCCCCAGCACATGCTTTAAACACGCCCAGAAAACCTTATTAATTTTATGTGCCATCATCTTGTTCACTTTGATTAAGAAGGACTCCATCCCTTCTCTAGAGGCTTTTTTGACATTACTTCTATTATGTCTTGATTTCATTGTTGAATTTTCTCTAATTCAGTACCTTCCTTGTATACTGTTACCTGCTATGGCATGCAGAAATTTTGTATACTAGTACAATTACTACTGAGTGATTAATCTTTTTACTTCAGACTAAGCCCCTGATCCTGCAAATGCTTACTCACATATTTAATGTAATGTATATGAGTAGTCCCCTTGACTTCTATGGAGTTTTTTGGATATGTAATGTTAAACATGCACATAGGGTTTACAAGATTAGGCCCTGAGAAGAAATCCTTATACGAATTATGATAATGCCAGTTTTTTTCTGAGAACGCAGAATTCATTGCTGACTAATTGACTTAGCAGTTATCATGATTATATTATTATGGTGTGAAACTTCACTGGCATCTGTAGTTTAGAATGTCTTTTTTAGTATATACAGTGCAGGACTTAGTACATTAAAATGTTTTTTTTAAATTATCGGATTTTTAAGGTATGAAACATAACTTGCTAAAATCTTCAACCTATCAAACTACTAAGCAACCTTTTACCACTATCATAATCATTCTCACATTTGAGCTGCCTTGTTTTAAAACTTGTAAATATTAAGTTTTAAAATGGATATACATTAAATTTTATTATTTTCAGTGGCAATTCTGATGTGGTGGTTGTGGATTTTGTCAAATTGTTTCGGTTATGAGTTATTAAAATTGTTCTTGAATTTGTCACATGTACTTCAGACTTGTTGCAATACAGAAAGGCAAACAGCCATTCCAGGAACTATATATTACCAGTTTCTGAATAATAAAGATATAAAGTGCTAAACATTGAACATTACAGCCAGAATCAAGAAAATGATACTTCATCCTCAGGGGAACATTTTCTAAATTGCTTTGTTTTCATCCAAAGTAAATATTCTACTGAAAATTGAAAAAGCACCCTGAAAACATTAAATCAGCAAGAGTCCATTTTAGGTTTGAACTTACTGCCCTTCTTCAGAACTTTGTAGAATAAATGGAAAACCAACTTTACACTGCATGCTATTTTCTCCTGGTGGGATAAGAATTAGCAAAGTTGTGGTTTCTCAATATCAACACCAAATATCCCTGTGACTAATGTTATGAAAGGATAGAAATGAGATTTTCCTTCTGGATTGTGAAATGACTCTAGAAAAGGAACAAAAAGGCAAAGATACAGACTATTTTCCATCTACATAAAATATTGTTCAAGTCCCATGGTTTACTAAAATCATAAATAATAAGACTGCAGCATGTAGGACAAGCTCCAGGACAGCAGAATTAATAATTTAAAAAGGAGCTGGAGAGTGCATAGAAGTATACATCCTGTGAATCAGCTATTTTCTTTTTCCGTATTAACATTTGCGCAGCATCTACTAGTAACATAAAAATGGGGTTTTTAGATCATTCGGAATAGACTTGTTGAGCATCTCGGTAGTGTCCTTTAATTGTAAAAACTGAATGTATGCTTCAATTCCAGAGTTAAGCATCTGCATTGAGTGCTTTGCATACTTCCTTTTCTCTCCAGTTTTAAATGTGTGGGAGCATTTGATCAGGGTCCTTTTTATATTCAAAATGAGTCAGCTTCTGTCTAGAAAGTGTCTTATTGTCATGATGTCACTGCATCTCAAGATTTGTGACCTTTTGCACTGTATGGATTCATGGTAGTCCACGTTGTATTTTTACAGGCCAGATTGCTTTTGTCCCCCCGCTAGGGGGTATCAAAGCCTTTTGGACTGGAATTTCAAGTACTGATAGGTTTTAAAAAAAAACAAAACAAAACTAATTTTTATATATAATAAGCACCGCCAGATGTCGCAAAGCCATCATTGATTTCATGTTTTTTATCCAAAATGTGGCACTTGTATAAGAGTTGCAGAGGTCATAACAAGTCAGTGAAATGTCCTTCAAACATTTGATTTTTACATTCGAGAATAGGCCAAGATGAAAAGATAACCACATATCTGACATTGACGTTACTCCCACTTAGACAACCGATGAAATTGCCTTAGTCAGTGGGATCAGTCAGACCGTTAGTATATTGGAAAACTGTATAAAAATTTTGTCTGGCTTTTTCTTTAAAAATAATGGTTCTGAACTTCATCTGATCACAAACCTCCAGTTGTTGAATTAAATGTTGAATTATGCACATAAAAAGTTTTGTTTTCCCTATTCCCTCCCCAAAGCGCGTGTGTGTGTGTAAATGAGAGAAGTACTGTTGAATGAATTTTAACTGAGTTGAACAGTATGCATAAATTGGCAGTTTAACAAGTCGAACTTGGAAACAAGCATTTGATGATTGATTTTTTATTGAGACAGAATGAGAATGATAGTGGATAAAGTGATTTTCCTTATTGAGAGAAAATATACTGTTTTTCAACATGTCTACTGTATGAATGGGAGCCCTGTCAAAAAAACTGAGCAACACATAATATCTTTTAAAAGGTGAATTAACATAAGTATATCACTTAGTTTATGGATCAAATTTTACACTTGTCAGTTTTATTCAGAATGTCATAAAGTTTATATTGAAAAGGTAGTGTTATTACCTTTGTGATGTCCTGAAAAAGCCTAATATTAACTGAATTCATTGTAGAATTCAAAGTATATTCAGCTGAAGAAATGCCAATACAGAAAATTAAGTCCAAAATATGTATTCATGTGCAGATTTTAGTCAAATCCCTAGTAATTTTAAGTACTTGAAATACATTATTCAACAAGTAACCTGCTGTATGTTTGTGTTTAATGGGCTCTGCTTGAGTATACAAGAGCTGTCAAGATAAAATATGGAACATGCATCATTCTAATTCAATTATGATTCTTCAAAAATAAAAAAATAAAATCAATTTGTGTGCGCTTATATGTACTGAACATGGAAATTTGCAAACTTTATCATTAAAAAATTGGAAATTAAAAATATTTGTGATTTGCCATTATTTGTATTTATTTGAGTGAATAATATATAAATCTGTATATCTATATACTGTTAAAACTTGTTTATATAAACCCCTTTAATCCAAAATTCCTCTTATCAAATCTAGGTTATATCTCCAGGCATGAATCTTTACCTATTAATTCCCCCATTATGCACAACTTTGTTTATCCAAATGTTGATGTCTCCAAACATTTAAGATAATTGGGGTTTTACTGTATGCATATGTATATACATGTACTATATGCATATGTATAAAATATATGTGCTCATTCTCACCCATGCTGTACATATGCAAGGAAATTATAGGCATGTATATAGACACACAAAGGCATTACTAAAATAGGTTACATTAAATTAACTAGAGCCTATACTATTCTCCAATTTGAAATAAAATGCTTGACAGCTGAAGCATGGAAGGAAGCACTACATTTGTTTCTAACTATTATTTCATTGGCATTTCTTTTATAGTGTATGATGTAATTACAGTTAACTAAATAGGCAATGCAAAGTTACTTAATATTCTATGTATTATATTAATTATAGATGAAGGCTTGGTATATTTTTTTATTTTCAGCTTTCATAAATGGAGCTAAATGTATATATGTAGTATTGTGTACTGTACATATAAACTATATACCTATGGAACACCTACTCTGTATTTTGATCTAAGACTTTATGTATATTTAACCTTTAATTTAACTAGCAGGTTGTAAGATTTACATAAAAAATAGATGAGCTTTGAACTCACTGAATGTTATTGGTATAGCATGATCAATCATTTCTAAATGTTAATGGTGTTAAAAACAATGAGAGCATATGTGTTATATTTTTAATACTGTATATTTGTAACATTATTTAGCATAAATAAGGGATTTGTATTATGCCTTTTTGTTATGTTGGGTTTTACAGTTTTTTGAACAGTATATTGTAAGTTTTATTATCAATATTATGGGGAGAAAAGGCAAATATAAGTATTTATATAAACTTTTTTCTACTGTGAGTAACATAATTGGTGATTTAGTAACTGTGGCATCCTGTTGGAGTTAAGTAAATCTGTAATATATTACAGTGTTTGAAATGTTCTTACTTTATTTTCTTTCCTTTCTGCTATCTTTTCATAAAATATAACTTTTATTGGTGTTATCCTAAATACAGCATATACACAATTCCTCAATGAAATAACGAGCAGTACATGAATGACAGTAGTGGGGGGGCAGCGGCAAACGTAATTTAAAATAGTAAAAAGCCTGCTGTGGTAACAAAGACTGAATCAGTCCCTGTGTTGCATAGCTCTTTGATCATATCTTTAAAACTGATAGTAACAAAGAATATTTATTTGTTGCCGAGCTATTGTAGGATTTATTTTTAAACTCAAATCCCAGTTATCAAGTAAATTGTATCCTCTTAATCTCACAGAATGGCATACTGCATCATAGCATATTTGGTTATTTGGGACTATAATATTGTTACTTTGCTTGAAACACATGGTCTCTCCTGATATACAAGAAAAAACTGAATCCATTTCAATAAATTAATAGGGATGAGAATCCCAATCCATCCTTCTTTTCAGAGGTTCGCATACATTGTAATGAAATGCATTAGGAGTTTTCTTCACTTGAAATCCAAATGAGACCCATTTTGGCTCACACCCTTGACAGTCTCTTTTATAAGCACTGCTGTCTCCTGTTCATGTGTGGGCTTAGTAAAATGCTTCCTTTGTAAGATGCACAGAGACAATATAATGCCACGAAAGACGAAGGTGTCAAAACACAAAGTTAGAGGCAATCTAATCAATGCCTCCTGATTTAGCCTTTGAAGGCTCTCTTCATTAAAACTCTTTAATTGTGAGGCTTATCTTGAGGTAGAGCTGTTACTTCATATTTTTCAGTGTCATTCTTTGGACAGTCATTTGTACCTTTTCAATGTATTTTCAATATTCATTGTTTAGTAAATTGGATGCCTTGTTAGCATGGAGGTGGTATGAATGACATGCATTAAAATGATTGAAGGTAATAGCATATAAATGCATGTACATCTCCCAAAAAGTTTGCTTTCTGTGTACACCAGTATAAAATATATATTTTTAATTGTGGGCCTTTTTATCTTTTATGTACAAGAATGTGGCTTATCCTCCTTGCTTTATTTTTTTAAATATAGATTTCAGTTTTATTTTCATATTAGCTGGTTCTCAGCAGATAAATGTAAATCCCATGAAAATGGTGAAAAACAATGTGCTCGCAATGGGCTATACCCTTCTCAATATATTCTAACCAAAATTCTGAGAAGAGGTGAGATAAGAAAAAGATGGCACATCGTCAACTCTTCACAAACAATCATAAAGTTGGTAATGGTTTCTAGAAAGCAACTTCTTGAAAGGAGTTGACACTTGAAAAAACAAAGTGTGTCTGAAAGCACATAATTTGGAAAGTGCTTTTAAAAGAAATATTCACTTTCCATTTGAAAACTACTAACATAAAATAGATGAAAACCTATTATAATAATCTTTCTTTTGTACATGAGCCAGGTGACATTGTATTTTGTTAAAAAATAGTATATGGTATCATTGAGGTACATAGTAGCACTGTTCATGTATGATATATCAGTAATGTATAACTTACAAGTTAAAGTCCCTGCTTATGTGCTTACTAAAAAAACAAACAAGCACAACAACCCTGTCAGAATAATCTTGTTAATGGTTTCAACAAATATATGCATTTTCAGAATAATCCCATATTTTTATAATCTATCATAAAAATTGTTGTGTTTAATCTCTCTTGAAATGTTTAGAATGCTAAAATTGTTAATGGCCCCATTACAATTATTACCAGTAAAAATAAATAATTTTAAAATAATATGGAAAAACAAAAAGATAAATACTGCAGAATTTATATGCAGACACTCTTGAAAATGGAAAAAAATCATGCAACTTTGACCTGGTTTTCAAATGACTAGTGTGGTGAGTACAGCTGCTCTAGCTTTAGTAATTATTTGTGATAGGTTGTTTTTGAGTCCCATATGTATAGGAGCTCCAGGCCCAACTACCTCATTTGCTGGCACACAAACAGATTCTTCCAGGTGCTGAAAATTAAATTTTAATATATTATTTAAATATTAAGAGAATTATAGTTTCAGTCATTTTATTGTTACAGATGTAATACAAAGTATGGGTATAGACTACAAAGATTGTTGAATAGTCTACACAAATAGAAAATTTACACTGGTTTTAAATACTTTATGGTAATAAATAATTGAGTCATTTCTACATTACTTATATAATATTTCATATACAGCACACTGAAAAATTGTTTCACAGATATTTTATTAATGCATTTTCTAATCAGACTCAAAGTTGTTAAATTTAAGTTTATGCTATTTTTGCAATGTAAAATAAATAAAACATAAATAATAGTAATGAAGAGTGAAATTCATTCCTGTGCAAAAGGCTCGTGTAAAGCCTATGCATCAGTTAGGCCCTGATTCAGCAAAGCAGGTAAGTCCCATTGAAGTCAAGTTAGCTGCTTTGGTTTACTGGGGCCTTCAGCATGTGACTTCAATGAGACATAAGCATGTGTTTATAGTTAAGCAAGTGCTTAAGAGCTTTGCTGACTGGGGGCTTTCAGTTCTATTTTAGGGCTTAAGTGCGACTGAAGTGTGCACAGAAATGAGTTTCATCCTTAAAAATATTAAAGTGGGGAGCAGATAGGTTTTTAGAAGACATAATATTGAGTCGATTGTGTAGTACATGGAAAATATTTGGAAATTGTAAGAATTTTTTTTAACCTCCGTTGACTGTCTGCTTCTTCAGTTGTTGTGTAATCTAAGTTGCTGGGTCAATGTTGGTCAACAATGTCCCAGTCCAAAAATGGGGGAAAAAATAAAAAAGTATTTTGTTTTTTATGTTTTGAAATATTTGTGAGAAAGTAAGTCTTTAGAAACTGCCATTCCACTATATTAATATTTGTAAGGCTGTGTTTTGTAGATGATGTGGGATGATATCACTTGAAATTCTTTGGTCTGTATGCAGTGTTTTTTTCATTATCTTCTTGGCATTTGAGTTTTCAAAGGTTGTTTAGGTGGAATTAATTCAGGTATGGATTTAATTTTTCCATTGATCATATCTTAGAAGGCAAAGTCATTCCATCTGTCTTGATTATTACACTGAATATTGAATGTGATTTATTTTATTAGAGACAGTATATTTTATTCCATTTTAGCAGGATCCATTCACCATGGGTCTAAGTTCTATGGGCTTTGGATCAGTTGCCATATAATCTTGTGGAAATGGGAAATAAGAAGACAGCTGTATTGTTATAGTACAAGATCTCATACAAGGCAACAAAGTCTCAAAATCTTCATGTTTTAATCTTTTCAAAATCAATTGGCAAATCACAATACTTGTGTCTCTTAATTATACAGCTGCATTTCAAGATGCAACAGTTCAGAGTTCCTACTATAGTAATGTCTTTTACTATTTTTAGTAGGGATGAACTTTGGCCTGAAAGGTCTAAGATGGAATAGATTAAAAAAAATCCAAACCACCTTAATTACACAGTCACTGAGAAAATCAGAATTGTCAATGAGTATGCATGATATAATTTTCCAAAATCTGTATATCTAAACTAAAAATTTATATTGAAATAACATTAATAATCTTACTTTAATTGACCAAAATCGAAGATCAAGTTCTCTCTCTCACACACACACACTCTGACTATAGAATGGTTTATATTTTCTTTCATAATATCCTGAGTTTAACTCTATGAATGCTTATTTTCCTCAGATCTATAACATGATTTAAATGTCATTCAATATTACTAAATTTTAAAAATTCACATTCTTTTTTCTACATAAAAAAGTCAAAATAATATGAATTAAGTGTTCACATGTCCTTTTAGATATACATTGATTTCTACTGATATGGAATCAACTTAAATGGCTGTGGTCTTCTTTCCCCTTAAAATATTTTAAGGATGATGAACTGTTAGATATTGTTAATTTTGATCATGATGTAGTTTTTGTGGGCCCTTTGGCTGTTGCTAGGTCAGGGGTCTCAAACTCAAGTGACCCCGAGGGCCGCATGAGGACTAGTGCATTGGCCCGAGGGCCGCATCACTGACACGCCCCCTTGCTGCCCCTGGCCCCACCCCCAATCCACCCCTTCCATGAGGCCCCGCCCCTGCCCTGTCTCTGTCTCAGGACTAGGGCAGAAGGGCAGGGGAAGGGCAGCCTGCCCTGGCCCTAGTGAAGGGGGGCTCTAGAACCCTGCGGCAGCAGATGATGCCGGAAGCTGGCATAGCAGAGGAGTGGAGTCAGCGTGAGCTCCCGGGCAGGCTCCCGGGCGGTGAGGGGGCAGCAAGTGGGGGCCGGGAGACACTGGGGGGTGGTCCAGGGGGGTGGCTGGGGGGGCCAGGGGAGAGACCCGGCCCCAAACATTGGGGAGCAGCGCGCGGGGAGCTTAGGCACAGAAAATAACTCGGGGAGGAGGGCGGGGGTGAGGGGAGTTTGGCGGTGACAGGAAGTAACTGGGGGAGCTCCAGGGCCGCCCAGAGGATTCCGGGGGCCCGGGGTCTTGGCGGCGGGGCCCTTCCGTTCGGGACCCGCCGCCAAAGTGCCTCAAGACCTGCGGCGGGGGTCCCTGCCGCGGGTCTTTGGGGCAGTTAGCGGCAGGTCCCGAACGGAAGGCCCCGCCGCCAAGACCGGGCTGCGCTCGCGGCGGCGGGTCCCTCTTTCCCACCCTGGCCGGTCCTGCTTCCCACCCCGCCCCGCGGGTCTCGCTTCCTTCCCCGGCCCGCCCCGCGGGTCCCGCTTCCTTCCCGCCCGGCCCGCCCCGCGGGTCCCGCTTCCTTCCCCGGCCCGCCCGCCCCGACGGGTCCCGCTCTTCCCCGCCCGGCCCGGCGGGTCCCGCTTCCTTCCCCGCCCGCCCCGCGGGTCCTGCTTCCCTTCCCGGCCCGCCCCGCGGGTCTCGCTTCTCCCACCCCGCCCGCCCGCCCGGCCCGCGGGTCCCGCTTCCCTTCCCCGCCCGCCCGCCCCGCGGGTCCCGCTCCTTTCCCCTCCCGGCCCGGCCCGCCCCGTGGGTCCCGCTTCCTTCCCGGCCCGCCCGGCGGGTCTCGCTCCTTCCCCTCACGGCCCGGCCCCGCGGGTCCCGCTTCCCACCCAGGGCCCGCCCGCCCCAGCGGCTCCCGCTTCCCCTTACCCGAGCGTGTCTCCGGCGAGGCCTGAGCCGTCCCCGCTCAGAGCCGCGTGGTGGGGGGGGGGCTGGGAGCTCCACGCCGAGGGCAGCGCTCAGCCCAGAGCTCCCAGCCCCGCCCCCTCCCCACGCGGCTCGGATCGGGGCAGGGCTCAGGCGCTCGGACGGAGACTCGGCGCTCTATGCGCCGAGGCTCCAGGAGAGGGGCGGAGGCGGGAGCCTCCGCTTTTCTCTTGGGGGCCCCTGCGGAGCCCGGGGCAAATTGCCCCCTTTGCCCCCCCCTCTGGGCGGCCCTGGGGAGCTCCGCGGGCCGCAGGGAAGAGCTCCGCGGGCCGCATGTTTGAGACCCCTGTGCTAGGTCTTCCCCTGTTGAGACTACCAGATGAAGTTCTGGAGAAGTAGGATATTCAAGGATACAGTGTGAAAGGAGGAATATATGATAAAGATTTACAAAAAGAGCCAGCAAGTACTTTTCTTGTTCCTGAAATATGACCTCATGTTCATTGTCTGGCTATGCTGGAAGGAGGACAGGGAGCACTGGGATGTGGTTTTAATTAGGCCACAACTTTAGTTTTAAATATCTGGGGGTACCTGGCAGATAAAAATATACAGTGCAAGTAATTCCATAATCATTTCCCATATACTCAGGGTACGTCTACACTACGGGACTATTCCGAATTTGCATAAACCGGTTTTGTAAAACAGATTGTATAAAATCGAGTGCGCGCGGCCACACTAAACACATTAAATCGGTGGTGTGCGTCCACGGTCCGAGGCTAGCATCGACTTCTGGAGCGTTGCACTGTGCGTAGCTATTCCGTAGCTATCCCATAGTTCCCGCAGCCTCCCCCGCCCCTTGGAATTTCCGGGTTGAGATCCCAGTGCCTGATGGGGCAAAAATCATTGTCGCGGGTGGTTCTGGGTAAATGTCATCAGTCACTCCTTCCTCTGGGAAAGCAACGGCAGACAAGCATTTCGCGCCTTTTTTCCCTGGATTGCCCCGGCAGATGCCATAGCATGGCAATCATGGAGCCTGTTTTGCCTTTTGTGACTGTCACCGTATGTGTACTAGATGCCGCTGACAGAGGCGATTCAGCAGCGCTACACAGCAGCATGCTTTTGCTTTTGCATGACAGCAGAGATGGTTACCAGCCATACTGCACCATCTACCAATCCATAAATTGGTAAAAAGATGAGCATGGCTACCAGTCGTTTGCACCATTTGCTGCTGTCATAAGTGCCCCTGGCTGCTCTTAGCCAGGGGCAAAGTTAAAATTGGGAATGACTCCCAGA
This sequence comes from Mauremys reevesii, assembly GCF_016161935.1. Classification (NCBI taxonomy): domain Eukaryota; kingdom Metazoa; phylum Chordata; order Testudines; family Geoemydidae; genus Mauremys; species Mauremys reevesii. The sequence goes on along the minus strand of NC_052628.1, from coordinate 56,736,205 downwards.
GTCAATCCCTCCTTTTTGGTATCTAAAAATAGAATCAGTCCTGCCTAGAATATGGGCAAGTGTACTAGAGAACCACTGTATCAGAGAGCACAGCTGCTCTGTGTCAGATCCTGCAGAAATTATGAGCTGTATGCTATTCACAGGGGGTGCTCCTGCAACAACCCCACCTGTTGATTCCGTTCTTCCCCAGCCTTCCTGGGCTACTGTAGCATTGTCCCCACTTGTGTGATGAAGTAATAAAGAATGCAGGAATAAGACACACTGACTTGTTAGTGAGAAATGAGTGGAAGGCAACCTCCAGCTGCTATGATAGTCCAGACAGGACAGTAAGGAGTGTGGAGCAGAGGAGCCCAGCATCCCTCTGCTAGTCCAGGGGCAATTGAATCTTTTTTTTTACACATGAAGGGTGGGGGCTGACAGAGCTCAGCCCCCTGTTGCTATGACGACGATGGTTATCAGCCATACTGTACCATCTACCAGGAAAAATTAGGGCCAGGCACCCTTGATAGACCTCACCGATGCTAGTCTGCATGGTTACCAGTCCTTTTGCACTGCTCCATGTGCCAATAGGCTGATGACGAGGACGGATACCAGTCGTATTGCACCATCAGCCACCCATGGCGGGGGGGAGCAAGGATGTTGGTGTTGAGTGCTGCAGCATCGGGTCTATCTGCAGCATTCAGTAAAGATAGGGTGACATGTTAAAGAGTCAAGAGAGGATTGTTTTCCCTTTCACTTCTGGGGGTGGGTGGGGGGGTGCGTAAATTGCCGAGCTATGCCCTGACCCACCGCGGACACTGTGTTTGACCCTAGAAGCATTTGGAGTTCAGCCAAGAATGCAAATACTTTTCGGAGACTGCAGGAACTGTGGGATAGCTTGAGTCCTCCAGTCCATGAGCGTCCATTTGATTCTTGGGCTTTCCGTTACGTTTGTCACGCAGCAGTGCGCTGAGCCCCTGCTATGGCGTCTGTCTGGAGATTTTTTAAAAATGATTTTGAATTTCGTCTTCTGTAACGGAGCGCTAATAGAACAGATTTGCCTGCCCTTACAGCAGTCACATCCGCATGGTCCATGCGGGAGCTCTTTCTTTATTTTGATTTTTAACTGCATCGCCACACGTGCTGATCTGAGCTCCACGCTAGGCAAACAGGAAATATTCAAAAGTTCGTGGGGCTTTTCCTGTCTACCTGGCCACTGCATCCGAGTTCAGATTGCTGTCCAGAGCGGTCAGTGGTGCACTGTGGGATACCGGCCGGAGGCCAATACCGTCGATCTGCGGCCACACTAACCCTAATCCGATATGGTAATTCCGATACTAGCGCTACTCCTCTCATTAGGGAGGAGTACAGAAACTGGTTTAAAGAGCCCTTTATACCGATATAAAGGGCCTCTCAGTGTGGACGGGTGTGGCGTTAAATCGGTTTTATGCTCCTAAAACCGGTTTAAACGCCTAGTGTAGACCAGGCCTCAGAGGCTTCATCAGCCTTCCCCCTTTCCCTTTCAGGTCCCAGCCAACCTGCTACTGGGATCCTGCTCTTCTCCCCCTCATATGAGGTTTAAGGGAGGCTATAAAAGTCTAGAGGTTGACTCCCTGCCACACTAGTCATGGGAGCCCTGAACCCCCTTTCTCCACTCCTTTAAAGCGTGCCTCTTTTAAGTCCTTTACCAATCTGTTTTATCTGCTCACTGTATCCATTTCCTATGGAACACTTGCACAGGACATAAGGAGGGCTTTGGCCAGCACAAGCCAGTGCATAAATAACCCTGATCTTCCGATCACCTGTGGGGCAGGGGGCAAGTCCCCATGATTTCCTGGTCCAGCTGAACTGCTTTCTGCCTCTTCCAGGAATCTAGTACCCTCTCATGCAGGGGGTCTTAAAGGGGCAACTCCCTTTTCCCATCAGGCCGGACAAAGGTCCACACTGTTTAATATGCCATGAGAATATTTTCAAGCCCTAAATTTACCTCTCTTTTATGCACCGACAAAGTTAGTTTAACACTGTCTGTGCCTATGACTAGAGAAATGAATCTGATTTTCAAAAACAGATTTTTAAGAACTGTGATGACATCTGATCACCGTCCAGTCAAATGGCTATACAATGCAATTTTGTGAACCTTCTCAGTGAAGATGAAATAAGTTAGGTTTTCGCCTTTCCCCTGTTAATTATTATTAATGTTTAGATTTACCACAATAATGTGTTATCTTATTGAATAACTCTATAACGCTTGATGCTTTTGAAAGGTGCCATGTTAAACTCTACTTTCCCCAGCCTCGTGTTTTGTATAATATTCATGTTTGTGCAGATAAAAGCAGTTTCTGCCATGTAAATGAAAGAGATTAAAATATAAAACATATGGAGTTTAATACTACTGAGAGATTATGTATAACTATATAGAAATAAAAAAGAGAAAATGAATCATGGCTGTAAGAATAACAACAGGAATTCTAAAAGAACAAACATATTGATATATACTTAACTAAAACGTTGTTGAATTATAAACAATAATTCTGTCCCTTTATAAAATCATAAAATAGGTTCCTATTAACCGTGTCTCTTCTGTTTTAAGAATTGGAAATGCTATTTTTTTTATCAAGTCAGCAGTCAAATCTACAGTCTAATTTGCTAATCTGTCATTGGGGTGGACAACTAACCTGTAGAGCAAAGAACTCCATTCTTAAATCTATTCACCAGATGAGCCTGGGATTATGCTTTCATTTGATTTAATGGAATAAATATTTGGGGTTGAAATTGTGGCTTTATTCAAGTCAATGACAAAACCCCCATTGACTTCAGTGGGTATAACATGATTTTCGATTACCTTGCAGAAACTTATGTCTACAGCATGTTGGTAATTATATTATAAATTATATTGCAAATCCTTTTTTTAGCTTACATATCACTGTACTGTATGAAACGCTTTTCTTCTAAGACAAACAAAAGAGGGAAGATTGGATTTCATTTTTTCTTCCACTTATATAATGTTTTATATAGTTACTTTTTTGCCCTTCTAGTAGCTTGAGAGTAAGGAATCCATACTTAAGACTTGCACACTTAACAGAGCAGCAGATGTTCTCACCGGTATTTCTTTAGGTTTCTTTTCACCATGCCATCAGTTGTTCTGTATGATTATGACTTACCGACTTTAGTAAGACCATGTACACCTTATCAAATTCACAGATATACCACATAGATTTAAAGGGAATCACTATTATATAACCTCACTTTTCTTGTAATTGACATCAAATCCTGGATGTTCTGAGTTTTAACATTTAACTCAATACTAAGACATAGGGGATTGACCCTTGAAGACTGAACAAGTCTAATTGAAAGTAGCATAAAAGATGATATCAATGGGTTTCATTGTAGTATAATTACATGTTGAGGCAGAACCCTGAAACTCTATTACTGTACATTGACAGGCAGTATCTTAAAAGCTGAAGTCAGGAAGCTAATTTCTAGGGGAAATAATAGCAGCTAGAATAATACAAAATATGTATTTTAATTACTAATCATAGTTTAATCATCAGTCCTTTTCTACAGTTAGGCCTTTTTCTTTTCATTGTTTCTTTGTATTTCAAATGTGATCTTAAGAATTAAAATTCTGGCATTCTAAGATTGTAGGGGCCTACGAAACTTATGTTCAACATCCATCCTTTTTTCATGCTCGGTAATTAAAAATGGCTATGGGCATTTTTTATCCTCTGAGATTTACCAACTGCTGTAGCTTTCAACATTTGTAGAAGGATTTCTTCACCTGCTTTTGTATGAAATAACCAAATATCAGAGCAGCTTGAAGTATTTTTTTAAAAAGTTTACCTCTAGGCCTCTGGTTTTCAGCACATAAAGAAGACTGTATCATTAGTCTACCATTCTATTAATTTTGAAATCCTAAGAACAAAAGTCATTAATAAGTCTTTTGTCATGGAGAAAAAAGAGAAGATTCCTTTTTACTATTTGTATGTCATCATGCCAGGCCTAGAAAATTAGCCTAATTTATTATTTAAAACACTGGTGGGATTCCTAATTGCATTCATCATTAGACATGACACGTTTAGAACCGAGAACCATATCCAGTGAGAATTTTCCAGTTTGAATTTTGAAATAAAAATATTTTTCAAGAGATCCCTAGCTATTGCTTGTTACCATGGCAACAGTCCTATTTGTCTGAGAGCTCTGTCCGCTGCCAATGAGAGAGCGAGCAGCGTCAACTAAACATACGAATACATCAAAGACAAATTCATATGCTCAATCTGATCAGCTCAATTAATGTAAGAACAGAAGCTGAAGGGGGTTAAAAGAGGGCACCCATTCAGGATAGATGAAGCCCCTTTTAGCAGAATATATACGCTGGCCTTTTGGGGGAGGAATTTAGCACACTGTCAAAAACATTATCAGAAAAGGAAAGTACTAGGCCTCCTACACCTAACAGATATGAAGCTGTCAGACAAAGAATAGCACTATTCATTAAATGACACTTATTTTCTCCCACTTTACAAGAATACAGCGAACAAAACAAGCAGGGGAGCAGCTGAGAGAGAGACACTTTTTTCTTTTCCTAGTGATGACAGACATGCAGCAATTATGGTGATAACTAAGGAATACTAAACAAGAAGCCAGGCTCCATTCTGTTTATCACCTTAAATTTTATGTTACTAAATTTGCATGCAACTCTTGTTTTGTTTTATTATTTATGTCTGGGACAAATTAGATCCTTTTGTTTTTAACATGGTGCTTTCAATTTGGTGAAGAGCTCCTCTAAACTACACACATTCTCTCACTTTTCTTGTTAAATGGCCATATCAAGTTGAAGTGCTTTTGAAGTAAGACGTTTTCAAAGCACAACAAAACTGCTGTTATCAATGGGGAAAATAGAACATTAGTGTAATGGCAGGTATTGTGTAATATTTCTACTACATGTAGTTTAAAGGAGCTATAGTGAAAAGTTGTATTAATTGCTACCTCTGCTTTCAGAATATAGTACATAGTGCAATGGTGGGTTTTTTTTAAATTGATTCATTTTTTTGCTGTCCTAGAAAGTTGTAGTTGATTGGTAGTAGAAGCTTGTGTGCTTTGTAACAGGTGCAAGCAAGATGGAGATCCCACAGGGTTACTGCCTTTTAAGAATTTTATGCCTAAGCCATGATGATCTGATTTAAGGTCCATTATCAATAGTCTGCTACTTATATCTGCATGATCGTGGACTGATTGATACCGACTTTGCAGCCATGTGCTCCATAATGTTCTGTCAGGAAATGCTGACAGTTACAATGAAGGAACAATAAATGTGGGGCAGCGGTAATGTAAAGGTCCAGCCTGGCTGTATGAAAACTGATAGCTGGGATATTGGCTCCTGTGTTACCATATACACCAGTCCCTTTGAGAATTTAGCTGGTGAGTGAATTAAAATGGTCTCCGGATACATAGAAAAGAAAAAAAATCTTCATTTAAGAAACTTGCAGACTTTGCCAAAACACTGCGTTAGAAGAACACAGAAAAACAAAACAACACAAAAATCTCTCCTTACTCAAAAATCTAGGAGTGTCTGACACCACTGAAAAACTGACACTTGACAAAATGATACACAAAAAGAGCACTATATCCATTTTTCTGTAAATGTAATCCATATGATGTACAATTAACACAAAATATGGGTAAGATATTTATGCTAATTTCAGTTGGTTGACAGGATATATTTTATTCATGCTTTAATTTGATATCTGAGCACACTCATAATTTTCATTTGCCATTATATCTTGTGTGTGTGGATGGATGGATGGATGGATGGATAGATAGATAGATAAAATCAATTAGGGAGAAATAAGCAATTTAGGAGATATAATTCAATGCAATGACCCTAATCTTGCACCCATTATTCTATTACAGTTCCTATTGAGTTGAACTGGGCCTTGATCTTGATTGCTGCTTTTGACCCATTGAGTTCAATAGGAGTTGTGTCTGAGTGAGAAGGGCTGGGTCTCATATGCACGTGATCAAATTTTGGAAACTGGCAAAAAAATGAATCCTGAATTCATGAAGTCAATTTTACTTAGACTTAAGTCTCTGATTTATAGTTAATTTGAGGTGCCACAGCTAGAAGTAATGTCAGAGAAATAGACAAACAAAAATGTCTACTATGTTAAAGGATTGAAAAAGTCTGATTTTTGTATTATTCGCATATAATCAAAGAAATTCAAGTTTAATGCTGAAATGTCCTTAATCTAATCTATGATTACTATTATTATTATTTAAAATATTAATTACTATACTTCTCCGAGGCCCCTATCAAGACTGAGGCCTAATTGCGTAAAGTGCTATGCAAATATATGAAGAGATGAAAATCTAAGACTTTTTCATACTTTTAGATAACGCAGCCCACTCTTTGGAGACAAAGTTAATATATGTTGGTAGTTTTAAACTTTATTTTAAGCTGTGCTCAAACAAAATCACATTTTCAAAACAAAACAAAAAAAACCTGATGTTTAATGTAATACTGTAGCTCAGTGACAAAATTCACCTAACTTTAAAAGATGTGTTCACTGTAGCTGAATGTGGTGGGTCTTTGTCCAGCAGGCCAAAAGAAAAAGGGCTTTCTACTTCTTTGCACTGGGTTATGAAGGAAGGAGGATGCGAAGAAGAAACCTGCCTGAATGGAGCCATGGGAGTTTAGTGCAGCAGTGAGACTCCCCATCTCACCCCTTTCTCCAGATCCCTTTAATTCTTATATGAGGGAAGGCACTGGGGTCCCAGCAATGGGCTGGGACCAGACTGGGAAGCGGGAGGGCAGATAGCCTTCCCGAATAGGTAGAAACAATTAAGGAAAGAATGACAACCTGCATTGTATGATTTATTGCCGAGTATTCCCAGAATGTGGTAAGTGAATAAAGTTGCTGTCCTATTAAACCCCATCCATTGAATCTTGTCTTTCTTCCAGCATGGCTGGAACAATGAGAGCATACTGAAAGCCTCCCTAATTTGCATATTGACACAATATGCTGAATCATCATTAAGGTATAGTTTGATGTTTCCAAAGATCCTCCCTTCAAACTATCAACACACAATAAACCATAACAATTTCATAGGCTATTACATATCAATATCTAATCAGGCAGTCCTTAGTAAGCAGGGCACAGATACTTGACAAGATAAATAAGCTATTTAGGATATATAAGTCCAAGGAAAGAGAATGATATCTTGTATTTCAAAGCCTACCTACTGCTCCATTATTTGCACATCAGTGAAACCACAAGACCAAATCCCTCTAACCTTAGTCATGAAAATGGGTTCATTGTCTGCATTATGAGTACTTGACTGAGTAAGGCAGATATGATTTGGCCCGCATTGATGGTCACTTATCTACATTAGGATTACCAGTATGAAACATTTCGGCTTTTAAAAACAATAAGCTGTTTTTAAATTATCAGTAGATAAAAAACTATAAGCACTCTTCTTTTTCTTCCACTAGTATAGCTTAAAAATGTGGCAACTGACTGTTACTGGATATATTTTAAAAAAACATTTTGGCCTGATATCTTGTACAGTATGCCAAGAATCAAACAGAAGCAAAATTTTAATGTTCACATTATAACCTTCTGGAAATAGGGATGTATAATGAAAACACTGACAGACCCTGGATAAACTTACACTGACAGGCAGTAGTACTAGTAGGCACCCATAATTAGATCTTTTGTGTGTTTACAGTTAGCTTTAAAAAAAATCTTCCACATTTATTATAAAAAAAAATTCAAAATGAACTACCAAAAGGTAAGTTGTATACTAATGATGGCAATGAAAAAAGAATTTACAAGAAAATATTCATACTATTTGAATTTATTATGATTGTATTTATTATGGTTTCATTAAAAGAAATGTGATTGACTGAAGTTTCATTCAAAGATATCCAGTTGACTCATCTTTCTGAAATGGAAAGGTCAGCATAATGAATTTACATTTTGGAATGATAGACTAGGTTTTTAGTACTGAGCTACTATTCAGAATAAGAGACTAATATGGATTATATTATGCGTTACAGTAAACTATTATATTTTCATAGGTAAAACTCTTTAGTATAAGTGAAATACATGATTATTTTGGCACCCTGAATTCTTGAATATTTTCAAGTTCACGTAGAGTATTATGTAAATGTATTATAGTCTAAATTCTTCCATAGAGAGTAGTTGTGTAATTTGAAATATTATTCACAATGTGAAATGTTTGCTGCATTTCTTTAAAAACCTCCTCATTTTTAGAATATTATAAATGTTATGTTTTATTTTAATTGTCTTCTAAAAAAAATTCAGATCACCCTAATCTGCATTTGAACATTTGCAAAGAAACACATTTTTCTCACTTTTTCTGTTTATACAATTACTTTTCCTTTACTGTTCAATATAATACTTTCTGGCTGCAAATGCTCCTACTTGGAAATCATAATTAAAAGTGAAAGGACTGACAATGACATTTACCTATCTTTTATACAAGAAATTAAGTTCATACTTGATCTAGTGAAGTACTCTTAATTTATAGTGGGACAACAAATCAGAATATATTTCATTTAAGATGCAGTGGCATAAACCTATTGCACACTGGAGGTCACCCTTGCTACTTATAAATTTTTTACATTTTTGCAAAAAATGCAACCATTGTATATTTTAATATACACAAAGTGGCTTTCTACAATATTTTTAGCAAAAACTCAAGTCCATATTTAAGGGTATGAAAACTCCATATATAGCTAACCATAATACAGCATGGGGAAAGCCATTTGTAAAAATCTAATTGCAGTCTGATTCTCAAGTGACTGGAACAAATAACATAGATTCATAGATTCTATGGCTGGAAGGGACCTCAAGAGGTCATCGAGTCCAGTCCCCTGCCCTCATGGCAGGACCAAATACTGTCTATACCATCTGTGATACACATTTATCTAACCTACTGTTAAATAGCTCCAGAGATGGAGAGTCCACAACTTCCCTAGGCAGTTTATTCCAGTGTTTAACCACCCTGACATGAAGCTTTTTGGTATCAAAATAGAGATTTTGGTTGTCTATTGAATTTCTTGTGGAGAGTTTCAACAGCATTGTGTATTTCTATCTTATGATATATTTTATTCTATAGCATATGAAGTATAGAGGTGTTCAGCTGTAGTGATGATTACTAAGGGTATATTAGATATGATACTCTGTGATGTATATTTAAATGGTTTGCTCAGCAATTTACTCCACTGTCTCTTGATGTTATTCTTATGGTCTAAAACTGTGTAGTAATACTGACTTTTATTTGTTTATGGTAAACAACCTGTGAGTTTTGCACTTCATTAACCAGGAGAACTTTGTGTACTCAAGACCAGAGCAGTAAGATCTTGGGATAGCCTATGTGGTATGGTTTTAGGCTTAGCTCATCTAAAATCATGAGAGAATTTAAAAATGAAAATATGAGGACAGAGGTTCTCAATCTTTACCTTGGCAGCTCAGGAGAGGGGAAAAAACAGGAGAAATTGAGACCCAACAACCAATTATTATTTGTTTGAGCCTAGGAGCCCCAATCAAAAAAATGGTCTCTTTCCCAAACAGTTTACAATCTAAATAGACCTTACACTTTAAATTAATATACAATAAACTCTCCCAGTTTCTCTGAACCAACACAGGTTAGAGCAGTACCCTATGGACTTCCTAGTTAATCAGGATTCAGCACCCACCATCCAGACTTTCCTCCACCCTCATCGTGCCACTCCACACTATGCTTTCCACCAGAGGCTGTGGGGAAGGAGGTGTAAAAACTGAATACACTGGTCTTACACTCTCTGGTGATTCCTCCATGCTAGGAGAATCCTCAGCAGGGGAATTGCAGGTGATTCCGCTTGGGAAGCAAAATTGTGCAGAGTAGGCCAGGGAATATATCTCAGATTATTGACTGTGGCCTCATGACCTTTTTAAATAATATGTTTGGCCCTCTTTCTGAAAAGGTTGGATGCCAGTGCTCTAGAGTCTAGACCATGATGCCCCAAAACTATCATCATGAATGCATAGCACAAAGCATACTAGCAACTTGTGATTATTAGTACAGATACCATAAGAGTTGCTCCTAGTTACCTATTGTCTTCTAATGTGTATTTGCAAAGTACAGTCATATTAATTATTCCATTTGCTAAAGTGTACTTTAAGGGATTCTGTTACATTATTTTTCATAATTTCTAAGGTTTTAAAAATTCACGGATAATTATCCATTGGAAGCTTGAAACTCAATTGTTTTTATATCAAATATGTTCCCGTCAGACACAAACATTGCTTCGTTATTAAAGTTGTGTTGGTCTTATCAGTGCTGCCACCATGAGGGCTATCATTTATATGATAATAATTTAGACCCTGATCACAAAATGACCCATATGCCCCTATGGAGTTCCACCAAAGTCAATGGGATCTGTATGGGTAGACATCTATACCTGCACAGTCCTCATTGCTGGATGGGGGCTTAATAGAACAATTTGAACCAACTAACAAAAAACATTGCCCCTATCTATCATCCAGCAATAAACTTGGTCATATTCCATTCTATTTTATGACATTCCCTATATGGGTACCTCACTAATCCCCAGGAAATGGAATTTGGCCCACATACTAGAATGTCCAGATCAGCTCTTTCTTCACACAGAAACTAAGCTCAGATGAGAAGTGCTTTATATTTATACACAATACACAAAAAACAGAAAGACAAACATGCTATGAAATACAACCAGTTTTCAGTGAGGTAGAACTTCTTCCCAAGCACACAGTTGGTGTTCACTTACAGCTATGTGCTGTTACAGAATACTTACAGTATGGTTGTGCCAACAAAATAGATTTAGCATCATCTATATGCAGCACTTAGTGCAGTGAGACCTGATTGGGGCCTATTGATGCTACTATGATCAAATTATGATTAATTATAAAAGATGCATTTGCTGCTAACCCTCAACCAAGAAGAACATCAAAGAGAGGCAATATGGGGAGGAGAGTTTGTCACTGTCTGAGAATCAGAAATACACTCATGCCCCACCTCCCATAACCAAGGCAATTTTTAATACTCCTGAGACAGGGATGAGCAAGCCAACAGGAGACTGGAAGGTTTCAGACCTGTCAGTCAAAGCACTCCAAACTTCAGTTTCTCCACCAGGGTCAACCATTGGCCCAGTGAGAACATTCAGATTTCACTTCCATTTTTCAAGGAATTAATGAAAAAGCATTAACCCCAATAAGAATAGATTTTTTTTTTGCCTTTAAGAAATAAACAGCAAAGAAGAATTTATTTCAGAGATAAAGTTACATTATATTTCCAAAGGTACGTGAGAATGATCAAGTTGTAGTAAACCCAAAATGCACATTTAAAAAAAAAATTCAATTTTGTTAACAATTATGTATCCATCAAGATCACAGTCATACTAAAAAAAAATCCTGTAATACACATAAATCTGCTATGCCAGCTAATTGTATTCAGATCATACAGTCAAACTTTATCCCCTCTCACAGGATAAAAAAGATATGCATAATTAATAAAAATAACTTTTAATATTATCTGGATGTTGTTATCCTCTTAAGGCTCAGAGTCTCCAGATATTTTAAATGAAGGGATAAGAAGTATACCCAGAACATTCAAAAATAAGTAAACCTATTTAGCTGTGTAGTTTGTTGAAAAAGTAGGAAAGCACTATAAAAAGTCTTATAATTTGTACTCCTTACTAATATGACCTGAGGCCTTATTGTCCAACGTTTCAATGGGAGTCCAGAGAGTAGAGGAGCAGGCCTGCATTGTATCAATTCTTGCTTAATGTAACAATTAAAGAAAATGAAAAATTGCAGGATAAAAAGGATGGAAGTCTCTCTCTTAGGATATATATCATCCTTAAGATGCAAAGCCATCAATAGCATCAAATACATGAGGTTCTGTCATCCTGAATCCTCCCCTCATACTAAAATACAGGATGCTTGACAAATATTCTAGCCATTTCCAGTAGTAGTTCCCAACAATTTAAGAGAGATATTTCCTCAGTGACAAAGTTCATTCTAACTCAGAAGTATAAATGTTGGAGTATAGATGCTGGCTCTCTGATGCACAATGGAACAGTAGAAAGTTTACGTTTTATGCTTTGTTGTTAAGTTAAAAATAAAGGCAAACCCCAGAGAACAGGTGAGTTTGAACAGTGTGTGTGTGCGTGTGCATGTGCACACATGCACATTGTATTAATACCAGAGTGGGGACACTGTTCTGGATGTTTATGTAAAATTCAACATATCAAGCATAATCAGGGGGCTGTTGGCAGAAGTAATTTACATCAATTAACAAAATGGATTGTAGCAAAAGAAGTAAGGTATTAAATCAATAACTTTACTGAAATTATATATGCACTGTTCATGCTTCATAGTTAAGGTGGAGCTGGGTTTTGAAGGGATTCAACCTCTTTATTATATATGAAGAATACAGTGTATTACATGTAAAATCTTTATTAAGATTGTGGTAAGGATGAGTATGTATCAGTAACTTCAAGTGGAAAATCCTTACAAGAATGGTGTAATTATCCCCAAAACAAGAATTACAAACCCAGAAAATTTAGAATTAAGATTAAACTAAAAAAATAAAAATAAAAATCCAAACATGCTGAAGTAAGGTTGCTCCAAAGCAACCTTAACTCTATCCTGTAGTGATACTAAATAATAATCGTACAATTATGATTAAAGCATTTAAGTGTTTGTGGTCTGATTTACAAGGAACTAATTTTTTTTTAAAAATTTCTCCCTCCTTCCCCAGTGACACCACTGCCTGGTAGAGTCAAAGTTTTGGGGTACATTTCCATGCCTGAACATCTTAACTCTGAATTTATTGAGTTTGTAATACTTGTTTTAGATAATTACAACATCTCTGTAATGTTTCTTACTCTTATGTTACTGATGTGAACTCTCAACCTTATTTCCAGTGTAATGTAGTTTTTTATTTAGAAATAAATACTTAAAATATAGATGGTTCTCGTACTATGCTCATCACCATATCTATACCCAACTTCACTAACGTCTGTCATATGTTGTTTGTTCTCTCATCTGCTTCCCAGGGGAAGATGTGTGTGCAGTGGAGTATCTTCTTTTGGTAGAGTTTTTGTTTTGTTTTTAAATATACCTATTGCTATGTGTTTTATATTAAAGTTAGGTCAAAGAAATGTATCTTGCATTTGGAGCGGAAGGTGGTGAGGTTGGTGATAGTTCCTGAGGGAGTTCATTCCACAGTCTTGGACCAGCTCCTGATAAAGTTCTGTCCCCAGAACACATGAGCTTTACCTTTATTATAGAGAGTATTGTTTGCCAGAGGAGTGTAGTTGCCCATTGTCTTCATCCCAGATTTTTAGGCAGACTTTCAGATATCCTGGGCTCAAGTCATGGACTGCCTTGAAGATAAGGACTGAGACCTTGAACTCTATTTGAAATTCTATGGGAAGCCAGTGTACAGAGTGGAAGAGAGGTTTGATGTGCTCGCAGTAACCTGTGATGCAAAAGTTGCACTGCAGAGTCCTTTACTAGTTTGAGTTTCCTAACTGCTCAAGGCTTCATGCCCAGGTAAATTGCATTGCTGTAGTTTAGCCGAGACATGCTGAAGCCGTGGAAAATTTAGGCCAGGTCATCATCTGCCAGGAGAGGATGTTGTCTTGTAGCGAGCCAGTGATAGAAAGCATTAGATGCATATGCTGCTATGTGAAAGCTTAGTGTCAGCAAGTCACCCAAGAGTATTCCTAAGCTATGGACTGAACTGACCAATTGTGGGTGTGAGCCTTCAACCAAAGGAGACCATAGCTGCAAATGCTTCAAAATGCTTTCCTCCACCCACCACCATCACTTTTGTCTTGCTCATGTTCAGCTTCAGCTAGCTGTTCTTCATATATGTGCAAATCTCATCCAGGAGCTGGAGCAGGTGTAGGCTGGGGCAAGGAGCAGAAACAGGAGCAAGGCTAGAGACAGTAGAGGCAGGGAGAGGACCAAATGGAGCTGGGGGCTAAATGCATTGAGCAACCCCAACTGGACTGCTGCTACTGAGTGTAAGTATCAGCCTGCTGACTCCTGCAACCTGATTCCTGCTAGACAATTTCTGTCGGGGCCAGCTGCACTTATTGGATTGCAAGAAAAGTGGTTCTGTTGCAGGTCAGATTCACAAGTTTTGGGTCAAGACTCCTTTAGTCTGGAACTTTTTGATGAGTGAACATACTGAGCTCTGGAAATGCAAGTGTGCTGTTGGTTGGTGGGTGTAGGTGGAACAGATCCATACTATTTGAGAAGCCTTCCTGAATGTGGTTGATCTTTTCAGTGAAGTAGGATGATGGTTCTTCTCAGCACTCGGTGCTCAGCTCTGATGCAGGCTATAGGCATGCAGGATTAATTAAGTGGATAACTGCCCTGTATAGGTCCTTCAGGTGGGATTTGGCAGCTTCAGAAGTGGCTGATAGTAAAATCTCTTGGTCTTTAATATGACCTCAGCATAGGCTTTGAGGAATTCATGTTAGATCCTGTCTGTATCAGCCTTTGTTTTCCACCAGTGATGCTTGAATTTCCACCACATCCTCTTCTTCTGGCACAGGGTGTTCGAAAACCAAGGAGATCTATGTGGGTGGTGGGGGAAAATGGGCCTTTTGAGGGCCAGCATGTTGATGGTTGAGGCTAGTGTAAAATGACAGTGATTCATCAGGTCCCCTACTCCTCATCCTGTGCATGGAATGCTGTTGTCTTTTGGCAGGGCTTGGAATTTGTGGGAGTCTATCAGGGTTTGTGGTTGAATCAGGATTGTTGGTCTTTCTTGTTGCCTGGTAGTGGGAAGATTAAGTCCAGGGGATGACTGGCTGTGTGGATTGGACTAAGAGTCCTAGGGAGGTGAGTGAGGGAATGAGTTTTTGGGCTTTTCCACTGTTAGCCTTGTGAAGATGAGTGGGGAAATCTTCTAGGCTGGGGAGTTTCACCACCTTCACCTTTCTTGTTGAAAGGTTAATGGCACATAAGTGCCAATGTGTGAGTTCCTCTCAGTGTCCGAAAAGGTTGTGTTAAGGATTCATTGCTTATGGCATTTGAGTGAGGAAGATGACCAAGTGTTAATACATTGGCTCTCGTTTGCCTCAAAAGCAAAAGTTCATTTAAATATTATTCACCACTTTCTCTGCCAGTATAAATTGATGAAACTCAGTTGAATAGAATCATAGAATTGTAGACCTTGAAGGAACCTCGAGAGGCTTTCTAGTCCAGTCCCCTGAACACAAGGCAGTACTGTTATATAGAACATCCCTGGCGGGTGTTTGTCTGACCTGCTCTTAAAAATCTCCAATGATGGAGATTCCACAATCTCCCTAGGCAATTCATTCCAGTGCTTAACCACCCAGACAGTTAGGAAGATTTTCCTAACATCCAACCTAAACTGCTCTTGCTGCAATTTAAGCCCATTACTTCTTGTCCTGTCCTCAGTGGTTAAGAAGAACAATTTTTCTCCCTCCTCCCTAAAACAAACTTGTATGTACTTGAAAACTGTTATCATGCCCCCTCCATCTTCTCCAGACTAACAAACACAATTTTTTCCATCTTCCTTCATGGGTCAGGTTTTTCTAGACCTTCAATTATTTTTGTTACTTATCTCTGGACTCTCTCCATTTTGTCCACATCTTTCCTGAAATGTGGCACCCGAACTGGACACAATACTCGAGTTGAGGCCTAATCAGTGCAGAATAGAGCAGAAGAATTACTTTTTTTGTCTTCCTTATAGCACTTGTGCTAATACATCCCAGAATAATGTTTTCTTTTTTTGCAACAATATTATACTTTTCACTCATATTTAGCTTGTGATTCACTATGACCCTCAGATCACTTTCTGTAGTACTCCTTCCTTGGCAGTCATTTCCCATTTTGTATGTGTGCAACTGATTGTTCTTTCCCAAGTGGAGTACTTTGCATTTGTCCTTATTGAATTCCTATTTACGTCAGACCATTTTTCCAGTTTGTCCAGATCATTTTGAATTTTAATTCTACCCTCCAAAGCACTTGCAACCCCTTCCAGCTTGGTATCATCCACAAACTTTATAAGTGTACTCTCTATGCCATTTATCTAAATCATTGATGCAGATATTGAACAGAACCGGACCCAGAACTGATCCTTGCAGGATCCCACTTGATATGCCATTCCAGCTTGACTGTGAACCACTGATAACTATTCTCTGGGAACAGTTTTCCGGCCAGTTATGCATCTTATAGTAGCTCCATCTAGATTGTATTTCCCTAGTTTGTTTATGAGAAGGTGATGCAAAAGCCATACTAAAGCCAAGATATATCACATCTACTGCTTCCTCCCTCTCCACAAGGCTTGACCTTGGCTCAATATGTTAAATAAGGTTACCCTTTATCTATATCATAGCAGATACAGATGTAACAGCTCTATGGACTATGCTGCTTTCCTGGATGGAAGGCAAATGTGATTTTGATTGAAACTTTTAACGCAAATGATGATCATGTGTTAGGGAGCATTTAGACTAGACACAACAGATTTGAGACACTTTGAGAGAGGCAAGCAGTATAGCTGCTCTTTTGGTCCATTATTGTTCAAAGCATTAATAGGAATTATTTAAATATTACAAATGAAAATTGACTACGTAAGACAATCTTAAATCTTTGTCTTTTAATTTATATCTCAACAAGTAATAAAACCACTTAATTCTGATCTTGCTTACAACAGTTTTATACTTGTGTAACTTTATGGATTCATCAGAGTTCATCCTGATTTACATCAGTGTGAGATCAGAGTTAGTCTCAGTGTCCCATGGTATGGCCCCTTTGAATTAAGGGCAGAAGATATGGGCCAGGTCTAAAATCCCCTCAGCCCCAAGAGGGAAGGTTTGTTCAGACCCCTGACCCTAAAGGGGAGCTCTTTGGGGGAAGCTGTATAAACTGAAGTCTAGAAGAAGGGCAATATTTTATAAGACTCTGGAGGCGAGTGGTTTATTTCTGTTCCCCTCTAGAAGAAGCTGGGGGAAGTTGCCTGAAGGGCCTTGTTCAGCCAGCAAGAGGAGCTACAAGGCAGGCACACCCTTCAACAGTCCCCACGAGTGTAAATCCTTCTTGACCACTCATAAATTGGCACAATCTGCACCATTTCTGTTGCAGTCTCATTCTTTTCTGAAATGATTATTCTGCTTTGAGAAGTCCTGGAAGTCAGATTCTTTGCTCATTGCAAATATAGAAGACTCCTCAGGGATCCAAACCAAGAAGGATTTACTACCGTATTCCAAGGGAAGGCTTTGTTGGATATAATAGATTGCAGCTCCTCTCAGTCCCAGTGTTCTTAATCATTGTTTAGTGCAAAGCTGCATCTTCTTTTTAAAAGAGCTGGAATATAATCACTGCATATATTGATCTCAGAACCAGTGAATTCTACTTTTACTCAGATAAATTCAAAAGTTTGTTGTGGTACAGTGAAACAACATATTCTATTCAGGAAAAAATAGATTCAGAGGGTTTTATAGATAATTTAAAAAAGATTAAGATTCCATGTAATACAGAGAATGAATACTTTGGTTAACTGTGTGGTAAAAAAACTATAAATCCCTAGATTTAGTTTGCTCTGAAATTTGCAAAATTCCTAATCCTGGCTTCGTATTCATTCATATTTCCACTGTGTTTTACAGCTGCAAATACATCATGTCCAGAAAGGATGTTCTCCTATGTTTACAATGCTACAAATCCACCCTGTAGTTTTACAAGAATTATCTTGTTTTCAGTAATTAAGACAAAGAAATTAATAGTGTCCAACCTCTTGTGCTGTACATCTCAGATTTATTAAATTGCTTACTTCAGTTTGTTTAGTCCCGAGCCTATATCCACCCTATCAGGAGAGTCAAGAACAGCCACCCATTTACCCATCTTTATTTACCTGGGATTGTGATTAAGTAGGAATGTGATTAGTACCTAACTGAAGAACTTGGCTGAGATGTTAATTCAATGTAACTTGTCGCAAAATACAAAATGTGTACAGTATTTTGGAGGATGTGTGGGATGCGCACAATTTGAAGAAATCGTCTTTACTAGATTTTTTTACCTTGATCAAGTGTTCAGACAGAAACAAAAAATCTTAAATAGCTACAATCTTGGCATGAGGCAGGAAATTTGCCATAGAGTTAAATACTGTAAAAGCATCCCACATATGTATCCTTCAAAATACTGTACAGATTTTGTATTTTGCCACAAGTTACAGTGAATTAACAACTCAACCAAGTACTTCAGTTAGGTACTAATCACATTCCTACTTAATCCATTGCAAGGAAGGTGAAGAAACTCCCTGCCTCTGACAGTTCACCCTATGGGAGAAAAAAAAACAACCTTCCTGACCCCTAAACAGATGGTTGACTAGACACACAGCATCTGCCGGCCTGGATTCCCATTGTTTTGCTTGTAAGCTTTTCACATTCACATGCAAACAAATGATGGATCCAAACTGTGACATTTGGATCTTGAGCCAGATTACATTTGTCTCCAAATTTCAGGTGTGTTTAGATCTTGAGTTTAGATCTATGACTATTCCGAAACCGTTTTTTTGTAAAACAGATTTTATAAAATCAGTGTGCGGGCACCAACTAAACACATTAAATCGTGGTGTGCGTCCCTGGGGGCAGATT
The DNA here is from genome assembly GCF_016161935.1 of Mauremys reevesii. Taxonomy (NCBI): domain Eukaryota; kingdom Metazoa; phylum Chordata; order Testudines; family Geoemydidae; genus Mauremys; species Mauremys reevesii. The sequence goes on along the minus strand of NC_052628.1, from coordinate 56,717,550 downwards.
CTATCCATTGAACGCCGATTTTTTGGGCGGGGGGAACAGCACTGACTGTGGGACCGCATTGTGTTGCAGGTGTGGGACGATTCCTGGTGCACACTGTGTGATCAGGGAGGGACGTTCACAAACAACCACGTGGGATGGCCAGGAGGGTTCATGATGCCAAAAAAACAGTGGGGATGCTTGAAATGCCTGTCGTTATCCTGGGGACCCAGCCTGATGCCATGCTCATGAAGCCATACACAGGCAGCCTGACACAGGTCAGGATCTGTTCAATTACAGGCTGAGCAAGTGCAGAATGGTGGTGGAATGTGCATGACCTCCAAAACCAATGTCCCCTATGTTATTGCTGCTTGCTGTATTCTCCACAATCTCTGTGAGGCATGTTGATCACGCAGCAGCCCCAGAGTTGCATCCCCCCCGCCCTGATCTCTCTTGCCGCACCCGCTGCGATTTTCTGCCCGGCCTTCCTGCCGCCACCTCATCTCTTCGGTCCCCTCCTGTCCTCACGCTCACTGGCCTCTTTCCTGTAATTTGAAACCACCGCCCTTCCACTCATTCAGATGAGCTCTTTCATATTTAGAAAGATACATACACATTATACTCTTTCACAGTGAAAACAGCTCTATTCACTTTACATACACAGCACATTTGTACAAAAGGTACATTTTTTTTTTTAAATAGTGACTGCTTGCATCTCTGGGGTTACCAGATCTCACAGACACAGGTCCAGGCATCAGGATTCAGCTAAATTCCTTTTTTAACCAGGTTATCCTGAACGCGATATCACTTTGCTGAGGATAACAGAACAAGATAAAGAGCGGATGCTTCTTGAATGCCAGCAGAAACTTAAGTAACTATACTACAAGTAATGTGCATCCCAAGTCCTCAGGCAAATCAAATCATTAAAAAAGGCTTGCTTAAAAACACTGTTTGCTATTTGCAATTCTCTGCAAGTTGCTTGGTGAGGGGGCTGGAGGGTAATTCTCCCCAGGTGATAAAAGCTCCCTGGCTGCTGGGGTCCTCTTCCTCTCTTCTTCCTTCTTCATCTTCCCGCCTGCATAATCTCAGACATGGCAGAGATTACAACCCCACCTCGGAATCCACAGTCAGGATTCTCAGGAGACTGCATTGTTTGTGCTGATGAGCTGTGTGCGGTCACCACCTGCTGATGAGCTGTGCGTGGTCACCTGTGATGATTCTAATGCAAGCCGGGATAGAAATGAGAGTTTAGATATCTTATATATTTAGCATCTGATTTTTCTCCCATTGAGCCTATTTTGTAAGTCTAATTGACTTTAATGGGACCAAGATGAGATCCTTAGAAGGAAGATCACAGTATGCTTTTCCCCAAACCTAGTTTTAAAATTTTGTGTAGTGGTTCTTTTTAGTTCTTATCTTAAACCATGTCTTCCCCTTCCTTTTGCTTCATAATTTTTATGTGTTAATGCCCTTATTAAAATGCTTTTATTTACTTTTCAGGTCTATGTTTTCACCAGGGCTTTATTTTTTTTTGTTTGAACAGATGTCCATAGACAGTTAATGCATGTTCAAATCCAGTAACCAAATTCCAGTTTGTAAATGGAAATGTGAGGTTTTTCAGGCCCAAAAATTGCAAGCCCATTGAAAAACTGGGCCTTCATGCTTGTACATAGACCATAAGGGCTTTGGGATCAGATCATGATTCCCCCACTTCCCCTGCCCCATCCCCACCTGAACTCTGTTTTCCAAGCTTTAATTATCGAAAGAACCTCTCTTTTTTTTCTTCTTGCCTTCCCTCCAAGAGGACCCCAACTGCCATATATACCATAATGCTCCAGTCATCCCTGACTTGCATTTACTTCTTTTCCTAGGAGGAAGTCAGATCCAAGGTCTGGGGGGCAAAGAGTGAAATTTTCAAGCACGTTAAGGGAGTTAGATGCCTATATTCCATTGAAATTGAATGAGAATTGGGCATGAAACTATGTTTGGTTCCTGTGAAAATCCCCATGGGAGCATCTCTTTGACAGTTGCATAGAGGGAACATAGAAAATTTCAAATAGTCATTCAAATGTATGCAGATTTATATAATCTGAAAACTCAACTCTTTGGGGGTTTATGCATCAACAAGCAATACAATACTCAGTGCCTTCATTTTCAACACATGCCATTTCTGTAGGTTTATCTGCAATGTTTGATTTTCTTTTATCACTTTGTTCAGTGGTAGAGAAATGGCCTTTTGTGGAAGCTTGTAGTATGTAATATTTTTCTCAGGTGCCACAATGCTATACTATAATTGATGTAGAGTTTTTGGCAATTATGTTAGTAGTCCAGATAAGTTGCAATTATGATGCCCAAGAAAGAGTTTTAGGGTTTAACTTCATAAGTGCTCATGGAATATTTTCTTCTCACTTGGATTCTATAGACAGATATTTCTATTTGGAGGAACATAAGCAGTCTCCTCCTAGTGGTAACAAGTGTTAAATATTATGGGACATATTGTTTGCTTGAGTGGGTTTAGGGAGCTTCACACCTTTAGATAATCCTCTCAGGGGAACATTTATCTTCAGTAATATATAAATTATGCCTTTTTTGCAGTCATTTTGCCTTTAAATAGCTAATAAACAATAGAAGAATGTTGTAAGATGTAAAATTTTGCTTTTATGGTTACTATGATATTAGACTCTTATCGCCCACATTTAACTTTGTAGTATCCTGTATCTGTATACAGCAATGCTTTCTATGGAAGTATCCATATAACCATAAAAACAAAGCTAATGTTGTTTGTAATCTAATGTCAAATAAAAATTGTACAGGAGAACTTTTTTTTGAAATTGTCACATTTTAAAAATTGCTTGGATGTTCTACATTTTGTTGTGTAATTGTTTATCAGAGAGATCCTGTCACAGGAAAAATATGATTTCAGTTTTTTATACTTAGTTGATTTCAAGACTGTTCACTGTTGTAGGGAGGATTGTGACATCAGAAGTGGTTTGCCTGATCATTATACTGTTGACCAGTTCATTTTATGTATTGGAATCCTATTGGATAAAAGGCTATAAAAGCTGGTTGTGGTTTTTCATATTTTTTATATTTAAAAATTCCATGTCATTGCTATTGTACATTCTAGGAGGTATGAAATAAAGCCATGTGACTATAGGCATGAAATACAGTATGGCTCACTTTTTACCAGCTAGCAGTGAGATTTTTATTATACCTACTAAAGACAGTGAGTGTGTACAAGAGACAGAATGATTTCTGCACAGGTAACTATACGTTATAAGGAGTTCCACACAGATCAAGAGTTTCTAAGTTACATCATGGTAACCACAAGATCAAAACTATATTGGTTTATTTTTGTCATTGGAACATTCAGATATGCATATAGCTTTACTGACAATTTTCCTGTGATTATGTTTTAGAGAGCTGACACATCTCATCAGAGTTTTATCCAGAAAATATTTTTAAAAGAAAATCATATGCAAAATATTTTTTTATTTTAAGTGATATATAAAAAGCCTGTATATTTTTGTAAGATTTTATTCTGTTATAGAATTGATATAATGATGTTTTACCTATTTTTTAGTCTTTGTTTTCAAGAGTTACAAGCATCTCATTGCTGGGTGTGGGTTTTCAACATTGGAGGTGACTCATTCATTCATAACTCAATTTGCTTTCATTCATTTTCATACTGTAATTATATAACCTATATAATGTTATGTTGTCTATCAATCTGGTTATATGTACAGTACATCCAATTCTCTTTTTATTTGAATGAGCGATATTCATTCATTCAGTTCACATTTTTCTGTAGATAGCATCAAAATGTGAGGCTCAAAATGAGTTGGCTTTCAGTGAATAAAAGTTTTAAGAATCCTAAGGTATTTTAATCAAAAGGAATTTGGTATGCAGACAAATTAAGGAGCGGGAGGAAGAGGGGAAAGGCGATGACTCATTGATTTACCTCTTCTACTACAAGTCCATCACCAAATGGCAATCAATTTTTCACAGAGAAGCATCAAAAGGGGACAGGATGGAGCAGTGTAATTTTATTCATCTCCCATTTCATTTGCCATTTCATCGCACCACTCTCTAGTGACAGCCAACCCTGCCTCTTGTTTTTCCTCCATTCTTTCATTTAACTACTTACTCTCTCTTCCAATTCCACACACACTCTTTTCCCACACTGTGTCCAACCCATCTTCACCTTTGTGTTGGTTAGTGCTCTTCAGCATCCCATTCTCCCCATCTCCTTCAGATCAGTCCTAAGGCTGCTTTTAATTCTATACCCTTAAAATGGCTTGAAGAATGCACTTAGAGTTTAAGGCACTCAACCACATCAAGATAGCTCAGTGCTTAATGAAGCTTTCAGAGCAGAGAGGCCCTTAGCACTAGGGCCTTAAGAGCTGAGCTGCCTAAAGGTTGCTTAAGTAAGGCCTGATTTTTTAATAAAATTTCAAGTGAATTTAACAGGAACTGTGGATGCTCAATACCTCTGAAAACCAACTCCTTAATTGCTTACAACACAAAACTTTCTTTGGTGTTTCAAAACCGAAGAGTTTCAGTAAGTATCCAGCATTCTAAAATTCTAAATAATTTTAGGACATTCCAAACAACAACAACAAAAGTAGAAATTGTTCTGACATCTATGCAGGAATATTCCGTATTTAAATAATCACACAGTAACTGTAGAGAAAACTGGCTTGGTATTTTTAAATTTATATTGTTTGGGTTTTTTTTCCCCCTTCTTCACTGAGGATATTAAAGGAAGCCAAGTTTGAAGTTTCTAGCTTTAGTTATTTTTTTAGCTATCTTAAGTGCCCTTGACTCTCACTTCAAGTCTTCCCACACAGATATACTCTCCCACCAGCAACCACATTTGTGAAAGGCACTTGTGGCGGTATGGAACACTGAAACCCATGGATGAGGACGACGAGATGGGGCCAAGCAAGCCAGGAGGAGCCATTCTTGTGGGCTTAACAGAGAGGGCTCTGGGGAGGCAGGAACTACTCCTGAGGCATTAGAGAAGAGATGAGTAGACAAGGGGAGCCTGGAACTGCTCCTGTGTCCTGGTGGGGGAGTTTGGCTCGTCCTTTTGAGGACAGGAAGAGCAGTTGCTGTGGGTGATGTAGGGTGTGTGAGAAGATCCACAGCAAAAGTCCATAAAAGGAAGATTATTAAGCAGCCAGCACCATATGAAAATTAGGCACTAAGATGAGATCCTGCACCATGGCCAGAGGTGGTGCTTTTATATGACAGTTTAGCACAGCAGTGCTCTGAGAAAGATGAAATTGGCAGGCAAAACTTGCTGTGGGCACGTGGTGGAGTGCACCAGGTCACCCACATTCACTTGTAAGGCTGGGACCTGGGTAAGTGGCTCTGGATGTCTCAACCCAGGCAAGTAAACAAATGGAAGATTCGTTTTAGGGAATTACAGTATGTGTGGATAAAGGTGAAGAAGCTTCTGCAAAACAATGCAGATTTTCAGCCCATGTATCAAAACACTAGCAGTTTCCATTTCAAGGCATCAAAATAATAATAAATAATTTTGAATAATGACAATTAATATATATTGGGATCATTTTATTAAATAAAATCTTACATAATATCATTGTAATCTAGTTAGCTCTTGTCAACTCTTGTTAAATTTCTGTTGACTGCTTCTTTTTTGTGAATAGACATAAAAGATTTATGGTGGCTGGGACATAATTATTTTGGCCAGCAAAATCTACTCTTTGGATGGGATATGTCTTACACGCAGTAAGAATTTAATAACTTGTAATGGCCCTGAGAATCAGTGAAAGTGAGAAATTTAAAAAATGATTTTCAGTTACGTAAAAAGTGAAGTAAATTCCCCTTTTCACAAATTATAGTGTATTTTATTAATTAACACTCACAAAATTAAGTGTATTTTAATGTGCTATGTTAACTGCTTCTGATGACACTTAGTCTTGAATATCTAGAGTCTTGCCTCTTTTCAGTTATTCAGCTGCTGGCTAATAGAGTCCTCACAATGAAAAATAAGTACCTGTAGAATAGTAGTTTTTGGGTAGCAAACTTCACTGAAGAATCCTGAAATCTTATTACAGTGCCATTTTCTTTAAAAAAATAATTAAAAAAATCAATGCCACAGTTCATTGTACATTGAATACACGTTTTCATTAATGAAAAAACAAACTGTGTTGCTTGTATTCTCCTTCATGTAATATTAAAAGTTACATTTTTCATATTTCATTTCAATTTAAATACTTTTTGTAAGGAGTATATACACTCGATTTAGTTATTTATTTACATTGTGTTATGTAGTATTTGACTAAACTATTAACTGTGATAAACAGTTATAAACTCTGTTAAACAGTTGCCAACAGTAGACAGCCCATATAATGTTCTTTGTTTAAAAATACTCAGATCTGTTGTTGAGTGAGACAATTTATTCAGACAATCTTATAAATATCGTATTTAAAAAAGAACAAACCAAAGTAAAGACAAAAAATGTCTTTATCCATATGCAACCAGATAAGAAATAGATTTATATTCAGTCAAATCTTTTTAGTCAATGAAACAGCACTTTCATGCATACTGCACTCAAGTGATAATTAATATAGTCTAATTCAGGACATGATGCCTGAATTGATGTACTGTCATCAATACCCCGTGTTAAAATCAAACCTTGACAGGGATTTAACACCGTGGAACAGGTCATCATATGATGATATTCTTTTTGCCTCTCAGTATTTGTCTTCAACCAAGCAAAGTATTACAAGATGGGGTAAAAAAAAAAAAAAAGGAAATAATTACAAATGAAGAATGACGCGGGCTGTGAATAGAACATATGTTAGGCTAGGCAGAGGCATCAGTGAATTATATCATTTCATGATGAAGCAGCACTGGGGCTGAACAGACCTATTTTAAACCTTGATGTATTTTATCTCTACTGTATTTGGACTGTCATCTTTGGAGAAAGACTTGGCGTAATTGAGAGTCAACTCCAATCTGCATGACTTGAGTATGAAGTGTAGGCCAGATGAACAGTGTTATGGGAAAAAGGGAAGCATCTAATAAGATATAAATGAGTAATAACCTTTTATACCTTACACTTTTAAAGGGTTTTGTAAAATATAATTTTCAAAGTTATAAATTTCAAGGTTCCATTAATAACATAAACTTAATTTTACTTAGTTTTTTTTTAATCTACAGAGCTATTTGTATGCATTTTTGCATAAATATGCATCCACATATTGATATGGAATTCTGAAATTATTATAATAAAACAGAATTTTCTTTAAAAAGTATGGAGTTGATTAATCTTATGATGAGTGCTTTGATACCATTTTTTCATGTATATTTATTCATTTAATTGTAGAGTTTATCTTCATAGGTTGGAATTATAATAATTGTGCAGACACTTGAAAGTTTAATTTGCTTCCTTTGGAGTGTTTGTAAATTAATTTCTTCTGATTAATGTTCCTGGATTTTTTTTCTATAGAAACTACATACAGTGAAACAAAATTTAGAGGTTGTATTTGTTTATTTTGTTTCAATTATTGGATGTTAAGAGCCTAACCCTGCAAATATTCTCATGTATAATTGTTTGCAGGATCAGGCCATAATTTTTCATATTTTATTTTAAGTTGGTATAAAGGTATACTTTTAGGAAGTTAAATTTCATTCATTCCATGTTGAAGTTTTGGTTATAGAATAATGTGTTTGGCACATAAATATTGTAGGATAGTTAAATTTCACCTCGTAAAATTTATTAATTAAAGCCTTTGGTAGCTCTGATAAAGTTCCACCAAGTGCTTTGCTAGGCGCATTAGAACTTCGGGATGCCACATGGCATCTTCAAGGCACTGAGGGATGCATGCTGCAGACCTTTTGATGTGGACACAGCGGCAAAATGAGGATTGACACATGCATGGAATTATGCTGCTGGCTGCAACTTTTATTAAACTTTAACACAGGGGAGGGAAGCTACCTGCCTATCATCCATACTTTCCTGTACCAGGCATGTGATTGGTTCTAGTGCAGGAATTACAGGGCTGGAATGGAGCTGAAAGAGGCTCCACATGGCCCTCATACTGGGCGGTGGGGAATGCTGGCCAATCAGCACCCCTCTCCCCCAGCTGGCCAATGGGTACCAGAGACTCCGAGGAGGTGAAACTACATGTTGTCCCTGGGTGAGGGTCTCCCTCCTTACTGCTGGTACTGTCCCACTTTCACCATTAGCCCCATCAAGTTCCCCCACCTGTTGATGCAGGTGAGTGATATTTTGAATGTTTCCCAAATTCTGGGAAGCCACAGTGGAAAAATGTGTAGCTGCAATGGTTCTCTGACATGGTGATAAGAGAATGTGAGAAAATTGGGGGCATATTGATCCAAGGATATAGTCTTCAAGTAATCCTCTATTTCTGTAGAGATTAGAGCTGTTTATTTGGAGAATTTCCAAAGAGACTGTCTCCTGGGTGAACTGAATTTTTCTGAGAGGCTATTTGTAAGACTTCTTATAGAAATAAGTTTAAATAAGGTCAAGTGGTCATTTTCATACTATAAACTACGTTAGAATTGTGCATACAAAATGTTTCTTTCTGTTTTATTGTGTGTGCATAGGAGTTTAACTCTCATTTTATAATGCTTTGTGTTTCTTGTACAGATGTAGCCCACAGTGTTTACGTTAGACTTAAGAACAGATTTGATTAACATTTTCCCTCTTTCATTAAGGAACAGTTATTCAGTTGAGAGGGGAGAAATTGAATGTGACTGCCTATGAAACATATTACTGTAACATGATAGGCTCTTATTCTGCAACCAGATTCACATGGACAGCCGTGTAGTCTGCTAGATCTCCACTGAACTCTAATGAGCACAATGACCTTCCTGGGCAGATCCAACTTCAGAATCAGGGCCACAGAGAGATCAGAAAGGCAACTCTTAACTCTTAGAACAGATACAGGTTATTTGCATAATTCATATTACATTTTCCTCTGTATGGAAAACATCAAAAATGTTTGTGTTTTAGTGGGATTTAGGGTCTGCAGATGTTAGATCTGTGCCAGTAGCAGCTTTAAATTTGAAAAATAAATGATAGCTTTAATAAAATGAAGGAAATACATGTATTAAAATATGATACCTATCAAGCTACTACTTTCCAAAGTGACCAGATAACCATATTGTCCTCTCCTCATCTGTCCCTTACCTTTACATTGTGTTGTAGTATTCTCCTTATTATCTTACGTTTTGAGTTCTGGACAAAGAATCCATCTTTGTGGTTTTGGTACAGCTATATTTTGGTACAGCTAATAGTGATATTATGATAATTATTCACATTATTTTCTTCAAAACAAAATTGTACATAGACCCTCTTATTACTTTTTCATAGCTCATTTTTCATAGCTCATAAGTATCCAAGAAGTAAAGACAATGTATGGCTTAAAAGGCTCACACTGTCCATATCTTAGAATAGAGCTACCTATATTATCCAACAAAGAGTATGGTGCATTTCGGCTTTATCTTGTTAAAATGATTCTCCTCCTGTAATACATTAAAGGCATGACATTCTTTTCACAAATCCATTCTTCTAAGCAAAATGAGAATATGCTTGGGGAAGAGGTATAGTATGGAATACCTGATACCAGTGGTGAGCTCCAGCCAGTTCGCAAGAACCGGTTGTTAAATTTAGAAGCCTTTTTAGAACCGGTTGTTCCAGGACAACTGGATCTAAAAAGATTTTAAATTTAACAAAGGCTCAGGCAGCTGTCCACCCAGCCCCAGCTCACCTCCCCCTCTCCTCTGAATGCTCCGCCCTCCTTCTTCTCCCCTTCCCCTGCTTCCCACGAATCAAATGTTCGCGGGAAGCCTGAAACAAGCAGCAGACAGGTAAGCTGGGCGGGGGGGGAGGGGGACGGGGACGGCGCACGTGGCCCAGTCCTGCTCCACCTGAGCGGCTCCCCCTGGCCTCGGCGGAGCGCCCCAGCCTGGTCCCAGCCAAGCACCCCGGCTCAGGCTGGTCCCGGCTGAGCGGCTCCGATCCGGCCCAGCTCGGGACCCGTGGCTCCGGCCCTGGTGCCGGCCAAGCGGCTCCGGCCCGGTCCAGGGAGTCGGGCTGAGCAGCCCCGGTGCCCGCCGAGCGGCTCCGGCCCGGGGAGTCGGGCCGAGTGGCTCCGGCCCCGGTGCCCACCAAGCGGCCCGCCCGGCCCGGCCCAGGGATTCAGGCCCGGCTCCGGCCCGGTGCCGGCCGACTGGCTCGCCCGGCCCGGCCTGGCCTGGGAGTCGGGCCTCGCGGCGCCGGTCCCGGTGCTGGCCGAGTGGCCCGGCCCGGCCCGGGGAGTCGGGCCCTGCGGTGCCGGTTGTGGTCCCGGCAGAGCGGACCCGCTCCCAGCCTCAGGCAGTGTGGTAAGGGGGCAGGGAGCAGGGAGGGGTGTTCGGTGGGTTGTGGGGGGGTGGATAGCGGTCAGAGGGCAGGGAACAGGGGATTGAATGGGGGCAAGGGTCCCGGGGGGCATTCAGGAAGGAGCAGGGGTTGGATGAGGTGGCGGGGGCAGTCAGGGACAGAGTGAAGGGGTGGTTGGATGGGGCAGGGATCCCGGGGGGCCATCAAGAATGAGAGGAGGGGTTGGACGGGGTAGCAAGGGGCCCGAGGGGGCGGTGTCAAGGAACATGGGGGGTTGGATGGGGCACAACCCCCTCGTGAGGTGAGTAGGAGGGAACCTGTTGTTAATATTTTGGCAGCTCATCACTGCCTGATACCCAATACTGTAAATGTTATGGATGCATCTATCCCCTTGGACTCAATGAGAGTTTTGTGTGCAGGATCTTCCCTCAACAGGCATGCAGGAATGAATTCAGGATCAAGTACTAAATATGCATTTTATCTTTGGTGGGCAAATAAAAATTATATTTCTGCCTAGGGATAGCAATTAGCCTCTGTGGCTGCAGAACTGAAGAGCTTTGAAAAGCTTCCGTGTGCCGCTAGTCAAGGAAGATAAATTCTCATGGGCTGTTTAAGGAGTCAGAGGTATATAAAAACAACAACAAAAGTACCATCGTTGCTCTAAAATGTGACATAAACAAAGTGCTCCTGGGGTGGTATGGTATGGATTTCATAGCACTCATTTAGAATAACCCAAGTAATCCACTCGTGGCTTTGCACTTGTGAATAATGTTGCAGTTCCAGACTTATATTAATAATAGGGTTACCAGATAGCAACTGTGAAAAAATGGGATGGAGGTGGGGGATAATAGGCGCCTATATAAGAAAAAGTCCCCCCAAAATGGACTGTCCCTTTAAAATTGGGACATCTGGTCACCCTAGCTAATAAAATCTTTATGTATAAATATTATCAATATTTATTTCATTGCAACCATACATCCTTGACAAAATGTTCATTCTTTTTAAATGTCTGCTTAACAGGACTATGCCTAGATTTTGTAGAGTCCTGTGTGAAGTAAGGCATGCTACTCCCTGTTCAGCTCCCTTCATGCCTTTAACGGAGCCTGTTGTCCTGTGTCTCATGAATTTTGAGTGTATATATGTTTGGAGCCCTTTGATGAACAGCCCCCTAGGTGATCCTATGCCTATCGTAGGCCTCTTCATATCAAAGGCCACCATTTCTGCCCTACAAAGTTTTTCCATTGCATTTTCTAAGTTATGGTTGAGCCCTTTTTTTTTGTGAAAATTGGTTTGTAGAATAATTGTTGGTTTACGCTGAGTTGCTATGAACTGAAGATAAATGTTTAAAACAGTAATACTACATTAGTTTTCACTTCTGTTTTTCTTGGCTTTTCATGGATCTATGTGTATGAAGCAGTACTGGGATCCAAAAAGTTGGTGATTCATGCAGTCGGAATGAGAAATAGACGTGGCTTAATCTATTGTGAGCATTATGAATCATTCTGTGTATGGTATGTTCTAACCAATTCCAATTTTGGTTCAAACAGATATATTTAGTATTGAAAATCTGTTGGGGAAAAAATGCAGACTTAGTTTGTACTTTGAAGCTGAAAATTGTTCTTTGTCTCTATCTGCACATCAGTCTGTGATGCTCTTCATGAATTTCACACTGAAGAGTGGCACTAGCTTGACAGTCAGTGGCAGCAGATTAGTAGTGGTGCTATTGCCTGTCACATCTCAGTGATTTAGAACATAATGCAGAAATTCTAAACCCTAAAGCCCTTACCTATATCACAAAATGTGGCCAAAATATTTGGAAAAAAGGGAAAATTCAATCAGAGTTAAATCTGTGTGTTGTGTTTGTTGAGGGTAGGTAGATCGTCTATAACTGCTCTCTCTCTCTTATTTCTCTTGTTCTTAAAACGTACAAAATATAAATGACTTGTAACCCTGAGTTGTGTACCTAGCTAGTCCATTAAACCACATGTTCTTTTCACTGGTTTATCCTGTCTCCCTCCATCTCTCCAATTGCTAATTGCACCCTTTTATTGAATTTAGTTTTAAATTAGATTGCAAATATTTCAAGGGTGGGATTGTCTAGTTGTATGATTGTATAATGCCTAGCAATAAGCCATCTTATTATACCAATAATAAATTATAATAATATTGAAATAAAACATAAGGGATATGAGCTTATATATATATAAGATATATATATATATCTTTTTAGATCCTTCATCTAAATAAGAGTGACTACTCACTTTTCGCCAGTTCCCAAACATTAATTTTAGAAATTCCAAGGAATATGGCTGGTAATTGGTAAAATATATAACCAAGATATTTATGTAAGTCCTTCTATAGTGAGATTATTTCTTATATGGTAGTGCTTCATTATGGCTCACATATGCTTTGAGATATTTTATAAAAACCTTGCTTTCAATATATTTCTCACAATATCACAAAAAATTTTAGTGGGGAAGTTGTAAAGAGAAATTTAGGTTTTTTGTTGTTTTATTTTAAAGCTTTAGTTAGTAACATTATGCTCTGTATGTATCACAGTTCTTTAGCAGTTTTTTAAGGATTGCAGTATTTTTCAAATCATAAGAGAGTTCTAGTAGCTAGAAGCAAAGGAGTCCACTCTATGAATAAAAATAATAATGTGGTAGAGCTAGAAATAATGTTAAGCCATAGCCCCAAAAGAAACAAGTTTGTTACTAAGTTCATTAATAAAACAATGCTGTGTTTAAAATAACCTTAGACATGTCTTTATTGCTGAAAAAGTACCAGCAGAATATAAGGAATAACTATTAAGGAAAGACACCAACTGAGAGTGAATAAACCCCTGGAAGCCTAATGTTTATTCTCAAATGCTGGCATCAGACGAATGAAAAACAGAGTCCTGATTCAGGAAAGCACTTTAAGCATGTGCTTAATTTTAACTTTGACTTTGAAAATGGGGCTTAAGGATATGCTGTTTAAATAGGGATACTTTCCTGAATCAGGACGCAAAAGGCTAAATCAGTACAGTCATAGTACCCAGAATCTTGTCCTCGGTAATCTCCTTAGATATATTAAACTTTAAACCCTGAAAGTTACAGTGTTGTAGATTGCTAATGGGAGGTGGTCAATAGAACTTGGAATGTAATAGCCAAAACCTCACTGCAGTTGCACCACGTGGATCTCAGTAAAACAAAGATTTGTGTTTGAGCTCAGCTCCAAGCATTATTCATGCTCAGATAAGGATCCACCAATGTTCTGACATACCAAAAGCATATTTGTGGTCTTTGTTTCTGAGATCCTCAAAAAATGCGGTTTGATGCAAAAGGAGTATAATTTGTTTTTTTTAAATAGAGCATTTTAGATGCTCTTGTTGAAAAAGTATATTTTAGTTTATTTTATTGTTTTAAATCCATTCCTAAAACAGCATAACTATTACACATTAACGTTCACAGAAGTAGAAGGGAGCAGTATGGATTCATGAGTTCTTTCCTTCATAACTCCCAACCCCGACTCATCCTCTAGACCATAAACCTTTCTATATCTATAGCACCTATAAAATTTGTATTTTCAGTATAGGTGTCAAACCATCACCCACCATATATGATTCACAGACAAAACCACAAGCCATTTGTAGTTCATCAACTCTAACTCACTGTTAGCCAGATACACCAACATCTTGCCTCTTAAACCCAATACAGTATAAAATGAGTGACTGAATCCCCCTTCTTCACATCTTAACTTCCCTGTATGGTAAAGAGACCAAAACATATCCCATCTTATTCTCTATATACAATCCAGAAACAAAACTATTCCACATGCACGGTTCCACTATTAGACAGAAAACCCAATTTATCCCTTTCATCCTCTGTATGCTGAATGAAAATCCTACTATTCCCTCTCTATTTAGCTTCTCAGTGTGAGTCAGAGACCTCCCTCTTCCAGAAATGGACCACAGGCCCACTTTCATCCAATGTTAGGCTACAAATATGAGAGTCATCAAATTAGGGCAGTACTTTACTTATTTAATCTAGAGAAGAAAAGGGAGCCAGTGTGTCTTTAAAATATCATTTTAATTTGTGTAACCCTTCTGCCCGTCTGAGTTGGCAGCAACAAGGGCCGGGTTCAGTATCTAGGGGTTACGTTTCAATAACACAATGCAAAACCAGCTCGAGCCCTCACCCAGTGACCTGGGACAATTACAATTGCCTCTAAGAGGCAATACTTCCCCTCTCGCAAGCATGGAGTCTGACTGTAGCAAAATCCTTTTAATAAAGGAGGGAAACAATGTGGCATGATGTTGGGGAAACACCACAAACAGGATTCATAACACAAACCATGATCAAAAGGCCCACCCCCAAGTAAGTTTGGCAGTATCCTTTTCACCTCAGGGTCTTAAGTCCAGCAACCCCCAAAAAAATCACCCAAAGTCCCAAAAGTCCAACACCCCAAAAGTCTCTGTCGCTGGTCAGTGCAGCCCTAGAGTTCAAAAGTTTAGAGTTTTACCTCCCAGCTTGGGTCGGGGGGGCGCAGTGGTGTTAAAGGGCACCTTACATGGTCCGAGGCCGACTGCTCCGCCTCTTCATGGGGTTCTGCTGCAGCCTTCACCACGAGCCACTCCACCAGCTGTCCTGCAAGCTGCTCCAGTCGTCCCACAAACTGCTCTGCTCCACCAGCTGCTCAGCAACATATCTTCAGACCCCGCCACAGCACTCAGTGATTTCAGCTCTTAGTAATTTTAGCTCTCTAGTGATTTCAGCTTGTAGTAGGGGAGCCTCAGTGCTGGTGCACTATTGGCCCAAAGTGAATTCAGCTCAGCAGCCTGTAACTAGACTCCTAATGGAATTAAAATTAGCTCTGATATTCTACAGTAGAGAGAGGAGGAGATGCAATTGGTATTTGAGGCTCGCTAAAGGAGCCCATACCATCAGGTACAAATGCCTGTCCCCAGCCACTTTCAATTCACTGGGTTTTGGAACCCATGTCCCTTGTCTAGCAAGTACTACTTAGTTGATGGCAAGTGCACTGGCCTTGATTCACATAATTGGGGTAACAACACTTTATTCTTCCTGCTCCAATAACAGAGAAACTGGGGAACCCACAGCAGCCAAAGTGACCATTTGAGCTGCTGTGGGCTCATACTAGGTGCGGTGGGTGTGCCTATGCAAACAAGAACTGCCCCTGAAGTTCTTTTCCACAACTCGCCACAATTCACCACCAGATGTCAGGGTAGAGCTCATCCTGACTGCTTACATTCGTAGTCAGGGATTTCAAAAATTTCTGAAGCGTTATATAAGTTTACCCTTCTTAGATGGATTGTAAGTGGGTAAATGGGTTACTACTTCCTTAAGTTTAGTTCAAAGCTACTTTTTGGTTTGGTTTTAAGATACTCCCTATGGTTTCCTTTTTTTCTTCACTAGAATGATGTCTTTACTTACCTCCTAGAACAGGGGTTCCTCAACTGTGGTATGCATACCCCCAGGGATATGTGAGACGTTTCTGGGGGATACATGGGAGAAATTGTGTAATGGTGGATTTTATTTATTAATTACTTTATTTATTGTATTTTCATAATAGGCTACCAGATGAAGCTTTAAAACTCTGGGAATTTGTTATGTAAAATATGGTAGTTAATTTACTTAAAGATGTACCAATGAGAACACAGATACACATAGGGTTGCCGACTTTCTAATTGCACAAAACCAAACACCCTTGCCCCACCCCTTCCCTGAGGCCTTGCCCCTGGCCTATCCCTTCTCTGAGGCCCTCCCCCCACTCCTCCAGCCCCCCTCCATCCATCGCATGCTCTCCTCCACCCTCACGCACTTTCAGTGGGTTGGGGTGTGGGAGGAGGTGAGGGCTCAAGATGGGGGTGCAGAGTCTGGGGTGGGGCCAGAAATTAGGGGTTCAGGTTGTAGGGGGCTCTGGGCTGGGGAAGGGAATTGGGGTGCAGGAGGGAGTGAGGACTCCTGGGGATGTGGGATCTGGGGTGGGTCTGGGACTGAGGGGTTTGAGGTGCAGGAGGGGTCTCTGGGCTCTGGGAGGGAGTTTGGATGTGGGAAGGGGCTCAGAGCTGGGGCAGGTGGTTGGGGTGTGGGAAGGGGTGCAGGGTGTGGGCTCTGGGAGGGGGCTCAGAGCTGGGGCAGGGGTTTAGGGTACGGAAAGGGGTTCTGACCTGGGAAAGGGGGTTGAGATGTGAGTGGGGGTTCTGACCTGGGGCAGGGGATTTGGGGTGCAGCTTTGGCTGGGTGGCACTTACCTGAGGTGGCTCCCAGTCAGCAGTGCAGCAGGGCTAAGGCAGGTTCCCTGCCTGCCCTGGCTCCATGCAGCTCCCAGAAGTGGACGGCATAGCCTTGTGGCCCCTAGGCAGAGGCACAGCCAGGTGGCTCTGTGTGGTGCTCACTGGCTGCACCCACAAGCATCGCTCTCGCAGCTCCCATTGGCCACGGTTTCCAGCCAATGAGAGCTGCGGAGCCAGCACTTAGGGTGGGGGCAGTGCTCAGAGCTTCCCTGGCTGCCCCTGCACCTAGGGGCAGCAGGGACATGGTGGCCACTTCTGGGAGCTGCGCGGAGCCAGGGAAGGCAAGGAGCGTTGTCTTAGCCCTGCTGCGCCACCAAATGGACTTTAACAGCCCAGTCAGTGGTGCTGACTAGAGCCTCTAGGGTCCCTTTTCAACCGGGCCTTCCAGTCGAACAATAGATGCTTGGCAACTCTAGATACACAGAGATGCTGCTGTATAGAGCCCTCACTTCCAATCACTGTACAGCATGGGTTCAGTTGCCTAGCAACTCTCCAGTCTAACTGAGCTCAGAACTTAAGGGATTGTTTTCAGTTGCATACATCACACTATCTCGGTACGTAACAGTGAGATGCGGCCAGATGGCTAAAGACAGGAAGTGTTAAGAGGAACACATAAAGTATCAGTGACGAGAAGGGTAGTGGTATGCAGGCAACTTGATGTCTTGGTAGATCTGGAAGGGGGGTTTGCAGTAAGAAAAGTTTGGGAACCTCTGTCTTGGAAATCATGTCCACAAAATTTTAAGTGTAAAGTGAACTTCTTACTCTGCTATACACAGGTCACTGATAGCTAGTTACTGTATGTCCCCTTTTGATTGTCATCTTAGAGAATGAGTTAGAATAAAACAAGCAAACATCACAACAAAAAAAGCAGTACAACAATGGGTCCATATTCAACTCCTCTTTGAAGACAGCAACATTGTCACAAATGAGCAAGCATTAATTAATGACAACAAAATAGGCCAAGTAAAAAATGTTGTTATGCAAATTAAATCTTCCCTTATCAGCTTTAACTTATAAGATTGGAATATACGGTGCGTATTAGATAACTTATTCAGACACTGACCCGGTTAGGGCCGTATATTGGCACAAAGATGAACAGTTTCACCAGTGCATTAGAAAGGTACATGCTTTCCTTCAAGAGATGCTTTCTTCCATCCTTTTTTCCCCTCGCAGAGTCATATTTATTGTAGTGATCATAAAGAAAATCCTTCTTTTCATTTATGTTTGAGTTCTGTACTAATTTTCTTTATCCCAAGGTAGTAATGGACTACAAGAACTTGCTCCTCACTTGTTTTTTCTTTAACAGGCAGATTCCAGTATCATAGAGCAGCTGGTAGTATTTAGTGACCGTCTGCACCACTACTCTCATTTTTTAGCATTAAAATTAATTTTCCTCATCTTGGCATGTAAAGAACCCGTGTGTGCTGCTTACCTCATTACCTGAAATTTTACGGTGTCACCAACAGCAGGGGATATGGTGCAACAGCTTTTTGGACTTCACAAGGAGAAGCATTGGAAGTACTAGCTTGAACAGATTTTGCTAAGGCAGCTCTTGCACCTTTTAATATGAAATCAACTAGTTCCTGTTTTCTACATGCTGATGGCTGCTCCTATGGTGTTCAATATCATGCAGAGTGTTCAGTAAATGTTCTGGCTTGCTGTTTCTTACAAGAGCAAAGGAGAGAGAAGCCCTCAGGACATATCTGAAATCCACATCAAGTGTACACCATTACTTAGCAACCTTGCTGGCAGTCTCAGCAGGGAGTTTAGGGACTGAACGGACTTGGAGACTTAAATGATCTCTTACCCATAGGCATAGTCCCATAAAACTAATATTAAGGCACATTGCTGGGACAGTGTGGGGAAGTTTACACTGCTGCTGCCTAGATTGTGCCTGTTGTGTGGATAAACAGAAACTTTCAGAATTTAGGACTGTCAGTATAGAACCTTTCCAGGGAAGACATTCAAAAAGTATACATTTTGGCCAATCCTTTCAAGGCATACAGAAATAAATCTAAGATTTGTTTTATTGAAGTACGCACTCAACCACAGTGAGAAATCATTTGAAAATAAGGATACTGAGGCCAGATCCTGGACTGCATCCGAGTTCTTGGAGCATCTCAAGAGGGAGAGGGAGGGCAAAGCTATCTTTTAAGAAACCTTTCATCTGCTTGATTTTAAGTCTGGCTGGCTGCTGGTCCAGTCCTGAGTATGAGATACAACAGCCTCGGGGATTCTATTCTATTCTATATATGTTTTATAACATACTCATTACTGTAGTTGCTGAGCACTTTTCAATAGAGCTTTAAGCAATGTGACTACACAACTGTCCCATGTTGTTTGTTCTCTCATCCTCTCCCCAGAGGGAGAAGTGTGTGCAGTGGAGTATCTTGTTTTGGTAGGGGTTTGTTTTATTTTTTATAAATATACTTGTTTCTATGTGTTTATATTAGAGAAGGCAATGTCAAAAATTGTGTCTTGCACTTTGAGCATAAAGTGGTGAGGTTTGTGATGATCCTTAGTTTCTGGGAAAGTTCATTCCTCAGTCTCACACCGTCTGCACAGAAAGTTCTGTCTTCATTACTGTTGAGCTTTACTCTTATTAAAACAACAAGGAGTCCACTGGCACCTTAAAGACTAACAGATTTATTTGGGCATAAGCTTTTGTGGGTAAAAACCCACTTCTTCAGATGCATGGAGTGAAAATTACAGAAACAGGCATAAATATATAGTATCGGGGGTAGCCGTGTATCCACAAAAACAACGTGGTGTCCGGTGACCTTAAAGACTAACAGATGTCTATTTCTGTAATTTTCACTCCATGCATCCAAAGAAGTGGGTTTTTTACCCACGAAAGCTTATGCCCAAATAAATCTGTTAGTTTTTAAGGTGCCACCGGACTCCTCATTGCTTTTGTGGATAAAGACTAACACGGCTACCCCTCTGATACTTTACTCTTATTGTTGAGAGTTCCATTGTGCCAGAGGAGTGGAGTTGTCACCATATAGTCTTTATCCCTGACCTTGACCAGGCTATGGAGCACTTTGAAAATGAGGATAGAGACCTTGCACTTGATTTGAAATTTTATGAGAAGCCAGTGTAGAGAGCTCTACTTCATACTGGCTGCCAGAAGCCTTGAAGGGCTATTCAAAGCATCAGGGATTGCCAAAACATAAGGATGCCCTAACCATGCCCCTATTTTTTCTGACTTCATCCCTTATGCTGGAAGCTTAGAGATGGTGATAGTATAGGAGCTATGATGGCATCTCTATGCCACCAGAGGACCTCTCTGTGCAGAGGGGATCATTTTGGCCAGGGGTGAGTTCTGTTAGGTTTACAACCACTTTGTGCTGGTAATTTACAGCCATGGCATAGCTGAAAATATGGACCACTTATTCCTAACTTATTAAATACCAATTAATGGTGCCCTAAGTGTACGCTTATCTTATTTAACCTTGTGTCCCCTAGCTCATATTTTATATGTTTTATTAAAATATGTATAGTTCAAAAAAGAGATCTGCCTCAAAACAAGCAACATTTATTATCACTACGAGTGAATCTGGTAGTGATGTCTATAGTTAAGGGTGATAAACGCTTTCCATTATAAGCCACTCTTTTCAGTTTCTTATAACTTTGTCAAACTTCAACCATTTAGACTGTAAATTTTCATATTTGTTTCAGACTTTTCATTTGTTTTGTTTCATTTCAGCTAAACAGTTCTGAAATTTCTGAAATCAAAATCAGAGGAAAATAGGTAGTTTTGCTAATGTTAACTTTTTCACAATCATTTCTTTGATGAGTTTACTGCCTCCATGCTTTAGAGCAGAAACTTGAAATTCAGCAGAGGGAATAATTCTGGAATCAGAGAATTGCCTAGTATTTGACTCATGGAAAGCTACCCTATTTGGATTATTATAAGCCCTTAAAAATCACCATTTGTCACATGCTCAGTAGAGCTTTTTAAAGACTTTTTGCTAAAATCTCCAATCATTCTGTTTGCATTTGATTATGTTCTCTGGCTCCAATCACTTTCCATCTGCATTGTGCATGCTCTAGGTCCCACACAGCATGAAGACCATTTAGGATGCAGCAGTAGCAGCCACTCCTTTGGTCTGGGGGAAGGAGTGCTAGACTGCAAACCCGGAGGAGACCAAGGGTCATCCATTTAGCCATCTCCTTTCAAAATTGACATTCAAAATCTATATGTTTGGCTATGCTGTTTGTAACCACACCCTATTCAGAGTCATCAATATTATCCAGGAATCTGATTCCCAACATGTCACCACTATCTAGCAAATAGTTGTGTAAAACACTCCTGTTTCCATTTCTATGACCGTATAACACAGAGGAGTAAAAATCTGTTAGTTATTCTGTTGGCTCAAGTGGGAATAGAGGTTTGTGCTGTGAATCTGTGGTTTCATACCCTGCTAATTTAGGGGGTGAATATGGCTCTCTCCATGATGGAATTTCTGTGGGGTTTTTTTAGTCTTCTTTTTTAACATCTTTAGAAAATTACATATACAACTACATTTAAAGAATGCTAATTTTGCAAATCAAGCACTCAAAAATTAGGAAACGCCAGAAACGTGCAACCTTAATTTGGATTTTTTTATGTATGTACTATGATCCAGTTTTATATGATCACATAGTATTTGTTCTACATGACTCCTGCTTCATTCAGTACACAGAGTGGACAGTGATTAAGGCACTACACCAGGGGTGGGCAAACTACGGCCCGGGGGCCACATCCGGCCCGTCAGATGTTTTAATCCAGCTCTCGAGGTCCTGCTTTGGAGAGGGTCTGGGGCTTGCCCTGCTCCATATGTGCCATGGCTCCACAGGGCTCCCGGAAGTAGAGGCATGTCCCCGCTTCGGCTCCTACACATAGGGGCAGCCAGGGGATTCCACACGTTGCCCCCACTCCAAGTGCTTCCCCCACAGCTCCCATTGGACAGGAACTGTGGCCAATGAGAGCTGCAGGGGCTGCGCATGTGGACAGGGCAGCATGCAGAACCGCCTGGACATGCCTCTGCGTAGGAGCCAAAGGGGGGACATGCCACTGCTTCTGGGAGCTGTTTGAGGTAAGCGTTGCCCAGAGCATGCACCCCCGACCCCCTCCCACATCCCGACCCCTAGCCCTGATCCCCCTCCCATTCTCTGAACCCCTCAGTCCCGGCCCAGAGCATCCTTCTGCACCCCCAAACCCTCATCCTCAGCCCCACCCCAGAGCCCGCATCCCCAGCTGCAGCCCTCACCCTCCCCACACACCCCAACCCACTGCCCCATCCCAGAGCCCCCTCCTGTACCCTGAACTTCTCATTTCTGGCCCCAACCCAAAGCCCACACTCCCAGTTAGAGCCCTCACCCTTTCCCGCACCCCAACCCCCAATTTTATGAGCATTCATGAGCCACCCTACAATTTCCATACTCAGATGTGGCCCTTGGGCCAAAAAGTTTTCCCACCCTGCACTACACTGTAACCTAGGAAAACTGGGTGTTATTTCTGGCTCAGCCATAGACTTCCCCTGTGATATGACTTTATCATAATTCATATACCTAAAGGGGCAGAGTTAAGGTTGCTTCCCTGTGTTTCCCTTGCAACAATTGATAATGTCTCTACCACATAAAATAGTACAGGAATTGCATAAAATGTTACTTTCTGCACTGCAGTAAGTGCTAGTGATGAGGTTAACTGTTGTAGGAGAAACACAGAACCTAACATTTAGGTTTTGGCTGATTTAAGAGCATTTCATTTCACCTTCATTAACTGAGTCACACATGAACCAACTTAAACAAGCCTACAATTATTAAAAGAATGAAACAAGGCCCCAATCCTGCTAACATTTACACATGTGAGTAATTTTACACACTGGAATATCCAATTGAATTCAAGTGTTTGCAGGACTGAGACCTTAGTTGTAGAGCAACTATTATCACACAGTATACCATATTTTATAACTGCAGAAGGGAAGTGTTAAATAACAATATTTGGAAACTACTGACATTTTTGTGCATATTTTTGTGCAACTTTTATATTCCTATAGACTTGTACAAGTGTTATTGCATTTTTGTAGTGGCCTTGGTTTTGGATTCTAAATAGTCTCAATTAGTCAGGATAGAAATGTTTGTATCAGTATTTTTCTGTTTATCCAGCTAGTGCCCAACTTTCATCCATGCCACTGCCTATGCATAGAAACACCTGTCCAAGCTAGCTTGGAGGTCCCCTACGCTCTCTCGTCTCCCTCCTTAATGTCTACTTTTTTTGCCACGCTTAATAAAAATCAAACAACTAATGATGGCTAAATGGCTAGGTCAAAGGCATAAAAACCAAACAAAAGGAATCTGAACAACAACAAAAATGAAAACATAACATAAAGCACAGTATGATTATATGATTCAGAGCCATTGAGCGTGTACATAAGTTCACATGGTTATACAGACTAACTATCATCATTATCCTTTTATTCTCTTCTATTTACCTCATACAAATTCTCACACACACTTGTCATCTGTAGTCTTACAATATAAGTAAGTTCTTTGTGGCAGGGGCTCCACCTTCCTATGCATTTATGTAGCACGTAGCATAATGGGGTCCTGAACTTTACTGGAGCCTTTGGGTACTACTACAATGCAAATAATAAGTAGTTATAATTAATGACAATGATATTGGACATTGATCTTCTGAAATTCCTAAATAGTTTACATGCCACAGTGTATGATAGCAGTGCACCTTCCAAAGAAATCTTAGGGAAGATGACTTTTTAAAAATCTCACTAGCTCTTTGAAAATAACATGGCTCATTGTTTACCTACCTAGCTAGCTATTTCCCTTCACCTAGGCACCAATATTAATGAGACTGGTGAGAGGAAAGTATTCTCAGTCTAATTTTCTTCCATTGTTTATGTTACTTTTATTAGGCTTGCAGTTAAAATTCTATACATTGCTGTGCACTTAATAAAGATATTTCATTTTTCCTGGTACACTTCCAGAGCTGTGAACATTTTATAGTCAGTGTGCAGTGCAGCAGATGTCATTCCATTTGCCTACGTCCTGCTGACATTTGGAGATGTGGATTAATTGAGCTACAGAATGAAATTTAATTAAAATTAAATACAGACTTGGCCATTGTATCTGTTCATTTCCTGCACTCTAGTGTGTACATTTGCAGTCAGCGCCATAGTTAATTTGTTTAATCAGGATGCTATGTGGGAAAAGCTGCACTTTGTTTTAAACAGAAAGGCTGAAAGCATGGCAGATGCCAAGTTGAGTATCATTGCGCGTGATACTTGCTGTGTAAATGATGCTATTGATGTGCCTCTTGGAGCCACCTGAAGGGTGCAAGGTGCTCTTTTCCTGGAGCTGTAAAAAAACAAGACTATATAAACAGACAAAGTTTTCAGGTAAATATAGTGTTTAATGTGATGTTTTAAATACTCTGTGAATTTAGTTTACTTATAAGAAGCATGTTGCAAGTCTATTTAAAGGAGATACAGTAGTTTTAATTAAGAAGTAATTTATATCCTCTCAAAGAATACCATTGTCAGCAGCCGTTTAGTGTTGAGGTGCCTGTGTGACGGAAAAGTAGCCAAAAATGCATTTACAAAGCCCACCATTTAAATGCAAGATATTTTATCTTAATAATGAGAGAAAGAAGAGATTACATTTTTATCTTTCTCTTATCTGACCAAAGTAACAGGTAACATGTATTTTTTAAACTGTGTGTAAAAGTAGAGAAGATATAAATAGGTGCCATTGGTATTGTGAGCATGATAACTATAATGACATATTTATAGACTCCAGGCAGGCCTGAGGAGTTCTACATCTAGTCTCAGGTCACAGACTAGTAGATCCTGAAGGTCCTTGCTAATACCTTGGCTATGCAGTGTAGACTCTAGTCTCATTGTAGGGCAGTGTCACTGCATGACAGGACCTCCTAGGGAAAAGACCAACTCAGATGGCTCTAATCTATGTCAGATGGCTTTGGTATCAGTTTCTGTAAATGGATTGGTTAGAATGTGTCCATTCGCCTAGCTAATCTGGATTCTTAGCAGCTCCCCAACTCTATGTAACTAGTAATTTTTACTTTACTCCATAAAAAAAAGGTATATCTTGGAGTATTGTGCACTATATCACTTCATTTCCCTTCTCATTTCTGATCTACTTCTTGCTACTTTTTCACCTAAAGCTACTACTATTATTATAGTGAATATAATGTGTCATAAACAAAGGTGAAAATGGTGATAAGAAGTCTGGTCTCTGTCCTTGGAGACTGCAATTTAATTCAGGCAAATGCACTTCAAACAATTAAAGACCAGGCACACAGTTTGGAACACTAGAAAAGGAGTTAAGTGTTGGGGAGCTAAGAGGGAAAAAGTAGATTTTAAAAAAGGTTCTAAAGGAGGAGAATTGAACAAAGAGATCTGAAGTTTTAGTAGTGGGAATGGAAAAGAAAGAAAGGGTTTTAGGGAAGGTATAGACTGGATGAACAAAGAGGAAAAATAGTGAAAAATATTTAGAAGACACAGGGTAATGAACCTGCATAACTGAGAGAAATATGGATTTAATCATGATGATAGGGAATATCTGGAGTAGAGACAATTTGATAGGAAGGATACATTTAACATACTAATTCTAAAAGATAGTAGAATGACATTCAGGAGAAGATGGTGGAGAGAGATTTTGAAATATAAGACCGGCAGGGGCGGCTCTAGCCATTTCGCTGCCCCAAGTACGGCGGCACACCAGTCCCGCGGCTCCAGTGGACCTCCAGCAGATGCTGGATGCTCCACCAAAGCCGCGGGACCAGCGGACCCTCCGCAGGGACGCCTGCGGGAGGTCCACCGGAGCCACCTGCCGCCCTCCCGCCGACCGGCAGAGCGCCCCCCGTGGCATGCTGCCCCAAGCACGCGCTTGGCGTGCTGGGGCCTGGAGCCGCCCCTGAAGACCGGATATGGGAGAAGTGTTGGAGATAGAAAGCAAGATTTGCAAGCCTTCTATTGAAGATGAGAGAGACAAAATGGGTGAGGTAATATATTTTATTGGACCAATTTCTGTTGTTGGAAGAGACAAGCTTTCGAGCTACACATTCTAGTGGAGATAGCACTCAAAACTATGGAAGCAGATGAAATCATCCAGGGGAGTAATATGTAAAGAGAAGAGCAAAGACAGAATTCTGGAATATAGTCATAGAGATGGGGAGAAGTGAAGGTAAAGACCTATTATAGTTGCTGAAGATGCAGGGTCAGTGATGTGCAGTAGGAGAATATCTGTGAGAGAACAGCATCATAGAAGCTCAAGGATGAAAGAGATGATGGACAGAGAAAAGGTGGATTCACAATATTGAAGATAACAGAGAGTGAGTGGAGGGTGGGGAAGTACATAGGATAGCAGTTGGTGGGAAATATTGATATTAGCATGATTATATGGTTTTAGTCTTCAGAGAAGCAAGAGACACAACAAGAATCTACCTGAATTGCATAAAAATTTGCCATAAAGTAAAAGGCCAGGGGTCCTTCTAGTTCTATAACCTGTCTTCAACAGTTGTCAGTACCAGAGGTTTTAGATGAAGATGTAAAAATAACAGTGAACAATTTCAAAATAAGCTGACTGTAAGAGAAGCTTCTTCCTAACTGTATAGTTGGTAGCTCATTATGCTTGAAGATGTAAAAATAACAGTGAACAATTTCAAAATAAGCTGACTGTAAGATAAGCTTCTTCCTAACTGTATAGTTGGTAGATCATTATGCTTGGAAGCACAAAGGTTCATTATAGAATATTTTTATATGCTGTCTATTATAACTGTTGATATTCTCATCTATATCAGTTGTCTTTTTCTGAATCTTATAAGCTATGATCGTCAATGATAAGCAGTGTACTCCACAGGTTAATTATTCATTATATTAAAAAAATTAGTGTCATTGAATGCCTCCTTATTTGTATGTTTAGGAAAAGCAAGTTAAACTGGGAATTCACAACTTTTACTTTGTCAGTCCTTTAAAGAGGTTTGGAAGACTTTGTTTTTCAGTTTAATGTGTTCTTAGACTTCAGACACTGGTGACATCTGGTAATATCAAATAATGTCCAAAAATTTTCTAGGGATTCATTCTTCACCCTGAGTCATTTATGAACAAATGTAATCTCCCCATCTTCCCCCACTTTAAACTTCTAGATATGGCACTTCATAAACTAAAGTAAACTGTATTTCACCAGAAGGCCAAACTAACTCTGTTGTTTAGATACTTTCAGGTTTCACATATAATATCTGAGCATTACTTATGCTAAAAAAGACTCTTGTTCTCTGTTAAACCCTTGTTCATGACACTGTGGGAGATAGATACATTTTTACATTGCAAATTGGGAAAGGATGATAACATGATAAATCTGTTCTTAGTCAAACATAAATTGATAATCAGAGGGTATTGTATACCCTTTTCTGTGTTGGATAGAGTCTCTGACATTTGCAGCAGAAATTGTTCTGTGGTGTTCTCTGCTTCCAATAATTTGGACATGTGCCAAGATTATTTAATTATGGAACAGAAATTTGTGCTGTCATTGAACTGATGTTGGAAATTTCTAGAGCAACATACATATGCTTCATCCTCTTTTTTACTAACTCTAACTTGTACTTTTTGCTTCCACATTGTTGATGATCAAGTCCTGAGAATGACTGCCCTGCACCTTTAAGCAGGGGGATTTTAGCTGGCTGGCCAAGTGACGGGTACAGCGCTTTATGGCTGTGGTGAGAGAGAAGATGAAAACTGCTGCAAAAAGGGGTCAGCGTGGTTGCTGACTCAGACCCTGGGAATGCAGGGTTTAAAAGGGGCAGCTGGTGCCTAAAGCTCCATGTGAAAGCAGAACAGTAAGAAAGAGGGAAGGGGAGCAATTCTCCCTTCCTCTGGCCCCAGGTAGGGTGAAGCAGGCACAGGAGAGTAGCTCCACAAGAGGAGAGGGATATAGCTAGCAAGGGCAGGGGATGGGTGACTCTCTGTGTAAGCAGAACAAAAAGGGAGGGGAAGTTACTTGGTTAGTCAGCTCCAAGGAACATACTAGTGTGGGGTATAGGTAGGAGGAGAAGGGACACAGCAACCCTTCCCCACCCCTTCCCATAACAACTGTGCTGTGATAATTGGGATAGGGGCTGGTTTCAGGTTTTTTGCTTGGGGCGCACCCAGGGAATTTTCACTTCTCCCTTTTCTGTCAGGCTCAGCACTAGCGCTAGGAGAAGGGAGGTGGGTAGTCAAAGGCTGCACGGGCAGATGTAGTGCGGTTGTGGGAGTTGGAAGCCGTCCAGGGTAGTAGGCCCTGGGAGTTTTCTGTTTCATTACCAAAAGCAGCCTCCCCCTCATCCCCAGGTTCATGGCTTGGGGGACTCCAAGGGAAGCAAACTTCTACCTCAGTCAGCAGGAATTTTCATGTAAGTGGTTAAGACTGCTTTTTCTAAGGTTGTCTTCACAGCATTCGGGGTTTCCAAAGTATACAGGATCACCTGGAGCCTTGATGTTCGTCCCAACTGATTACAAGCCATGAGGGCAATGCAGGGGTGTGTCAGGGCAGCAACAATGCATGTGGCATTGGGAGCAGGCTTTGGAAAGATGTATATATCCGTCAGGGTAGGCATGTTTGTGGATTACATTTTGAGGCGCATGCAGCGTGTTCATGCCACATCGGTAAGGAAGGAGTCCAGGGGGAACCAGCATAGGGGTTAACTCAAGTGCCACCCATAGGTTGAGAAGGGCACTGTTTCCAGTTCAGCTGGAAAATGTTAAGGTTGCTCATTTGGAAGTACCTTAATAAAGCAAATGGGGCACATTTTTGTGGGTTTAGAATTGTTTCCACAGCTTTGCAGGCCGTACAAGATGTAATGGTTCATGCAGATCTAGGACATTCCACTAAGGTGATTGCAGGAAAGGAGGGAGACACTGAGAGCACGGGTGAGTTAAATCAACAACAGGAAAAGGTTCCCATTTGCAGGGGTGTTTGGGTCTGCTTTGGACAGAGGCTACAGGAGGTGTGGTTCAGGGTCTCATACCAAATGATATGGCAAAGGTGGGTATTGCAGGCACTAGTGGTTCCTCTGAGGCTTGCGGGGGGAAAACAACCTAGTGGGGTATGTACATGATGGGGTATCAAATGGCTGCTCCAAGCTAACTTAAAGTTCTTCCAATGGCTGGGAACAGCCATGGACAGGGTCTTGCTAAGGCTTGCTTAGCTATGCAGGCATACAGTACATTTAAGGGCATGCATTTAATCGTAGCAGTTGTTTTTTGCAGCATCTGCACATTCAGGCATGCTTGCAAAACATGTTTTGGGTCTCATACAGCACATTCTTGACACAATGGTGCAAAGGAACACAGGGTAGAACAAATGCCACCTGCAGGTTAGGCCCTGTATGAACAGGGTGTGGGTGACACAATGCAAGCCAGTTCAAGCTTTAAGCAGTGCAATGGGCTAAGACCTCCTATGGGACTACCCCAACAAAGCCGAAGGGTCAATTTTGTGGGCTGGGTTTAATGGGGGTTCTTATCCCCTTTATGTAAAATAATAATTAAAGTCAGGGGCGGAGTTAGGCCATGTTGTTAAGACAATAATTCCACAAGAATGAATTCAGGATAGAGTGGCAGGGCCATGCAACCAATTGCCTATGGACAATTTGTGGATTCCTCCCCCCGCCCCCCTGAGGCTTGGCCCCTGGAAAGGCTCCTGCTTCATAACCTCCCTGAGGTTGATAATGGCATAGCATGCTCCTTGTCTCATTTTCAGGTCCACAGATTTCTGGTACTGGCACCAGGAGCCAGCCGGGAATCCAGGCAGATGCAACTAGCGCGATGGAACCTGGGCATAGAATGGTGGTCAGTGTGGCGCGGAGCTCGATTGCTCCAGGCACGTGGCAGAGCTGTGAAAGAAGTTTTAATGATTTCATGCAATTTCAGGATCAGGAAGGCCGGTCAACAATATGGCACATTACAGAGGAACAGGTGCTGCGGTAGATGCTGTTGTTGGCAACCCGTCAACAGCTGGCGTCCTCCACAATTTCAAATCACCTTTCTGCCATTACATTTGTCAGTAGGCTAAATGGTTATTCTGATCCTTGCAGTGTTTTTTTAGTTCAAAGGTTTTTGGCTGGGTGGTTGCATACCGGTGGCCCCAGGGTGTATTCCCATCGTCCCATCACAGTTTACACGCTCAGGGATCTTGTGCAGATCCTGGTGCCATATGTCATAGTGGACAGGAGGTGGCCTTTTTCAGGGCAGCATTCTCAATAGCAGTTTTTGGTGCTTTCAGGATCAGTGATCTAGTACCTGGGTCCTTTAGGGACTCTATGGAAAGGGCTTTGGAACTGTGTGATGTATAATGGCATGAGCATTCAGTGATATTACACTTGCAAAGATCAAAGATGGATCAAGTTGGCCTGGGTGAATCTGTTATCCCCCGGGAAGATGGTGAGCCTGGGGTCTGACCTGTTCAGCCTTTTAAGGCCTACAGGGTGATATGGCCAAGGTGGGAAGGCCCCCTTTTTATGCACAGTGATGGGAGTCCCCTGACAGCATATCAGTTTGTTACCATGTTGAGACGGGGGCTGATTCATTCAGAATCAGGGCAGCATTAATTTGTTGTAATCTCATTACAGAGGTTGGATGACCAGCCATGCAGATAGATGGTGATCTGTAGGCACAATATTGTTTTTGGGGTGCATAGGCACATGTCCAAGTTGCCTGAGGGTTCACAGCTGGGCTTTGATGGTGAAACAGTACTCAGTTGGCATGCGAAGAAGGGCATGTTATGGAATCAACTCATACTGCTGCCATATGCTGTGTGGGCCTGTCAGCGGCCACCAGATATAATTGGGGTGCATCTTGGGGGAAAACAATTTGGGAATGCTTAAAGGGGTGGAACTAATGCTCAGAGCAAGGAGGGACTGGGGACTGAGCCTTGAACTTTTTCCACAAGTTAACATTGTTTTGGTCAGACATGCTTCAGCGCAGGGTCTGGTGGGGAGCCATGAGCCCCCCCCACCCCGATGGACAAGGCAAGGAGGTATGTGAACAGGGAGGTGGCTAAATTCCTTGGGACCATAGAAGGGACAGTAAAATCCTGGCATAATATATGGGGCAGCAGAGTTGTTTCAGGAGGATGGGGTTCACCTGTCCGAATTAGGTGCTGTCATGTTTTTAACTGATATAAAAGATGGCATTAGGAGATGTCTGTCATTACTGGCGCCTCCTTATGGTGGATGTCCAGTGCACCATAGGACATCCACTCCATAGGAAAGGCATTCAGTGACTGGATAAATGGCTTGGAAAAGGACTTAGAAAGAGGTATTCATTAAAGGAACAAATCGGGGGGCAGTAGGAGACTCCTATGATTGGTACGGCAGGGAGCCAACACCCACATTCTTATAGCCCACCTTAACCCTCCTACAAGGGGGAGGTGGATGGTAAGGTCCCAGCAATGGATTTGTTGGAGGGACCTGGAGGGAAAAAGGGAGAGCTGGTGGAAGCCCCTCCCTGAATAATTACAGAATGAATGTGGGGTTACCTGCACTGTACACAGTTATCTGCCAGGTAGTCCCAGACATCTAATATTAAAGTTGTGGCCTGATTAAACCCATGTCAAATGTCTCCTGTTCTCCTTTTGGCATAGCCAGACAAGGTAGTCACAGGAAAGCACCTTTTTCATGGAATGGTTAACATACCCATGAAGTGCTGTAGGATTATCCAAATTTGCATGCTATCAGGATAATCAACTCTCAGAAAAATGTAAGGGACCTTAAGGAGGCTTTCTGAAGGTATATGATTATACTGGTAATTCTAAATTTGTATCTGATGCTTTTCTAGAGAAATGGTCCTGTCTTCATAAACTTTTCTATCAAGTGATTGTTTCCGTTGTTGGTAACTTCTCTCTGCCATATTATTCAAGTTATGTGATAGCGGCTTTATAGTAACATACTGTCAAACACATTTACATCTGTCCTGAGGATAGTTGCTACAATATGTATTTTTCCTTTTCTTTTGTATTATGTTTTTTTATTTCATAACTTGAGAAACTAATAGGCTATAGTTTTCCCTGTAGCAGGTATTGTAGATAGGTAACTATAGTGTGAGTACTCTGAATTCTCTCCTATCTCTGTCCCTGATTGTGATCCAAACTTTTATATTACCAGCATTTGTTTATATGTATTTTTATGTGCTCTGTTTTCCATTCTGGTAAATATTTAGGTTAGATTTTGCTCTTACTCTCTGTTGTCACATACTGTATTTTGTTTGAAGTAATGCTTATAATTTCAAAATACATTCTTTATATCATTTATTTGCTTAATATCAAATGGATCCCTATATTTTTAATCATCCCAAAATGGTCTAATTGAACTGTCTTTGGTGAATCAATAAAAGATAATATACAGTAACAAGCATAATTTTGATGACATTTTCTGTACATGGAAATCTTCCTAGGAATGAGGGATCTAGCTCCCCGCTCCCCCCAGCCACACTGGATAGAATAGGATTATCCTGGTTGATCTGCAGTTTTTGACACAGCATGCAAAATCTATTGAACTACCTAGACACTAGCACTGGGATGGGTAACCTATGGCCAGTGTCCTGGATCCGGCCCACCAGCTGTTTTAATCTGGCCCTCAAGCTCCCACTGGGGAGCATAGTCTGGGGCTAGCCCTGCTCCGGTGCTCCAGCTGGGGATCAGTGTCTGGTCCACTCCACGTAGCTCCTGGAAGCAGCAGCATGGCCTCGCTCCAGTGTTCCAGCCAGGGAACGGTATTGGGGTAGTTCCACGCAGCTCCCGGGAGCAGCAGCATGGTCCCCCTCTGGCTCCTACATGAAGTGGCATGCAGCCACTCCGCATGCTACCCCTGCCCCAAGTGTCGTCGCCACAGCTCCCATTGGCCAGGAACCATAGCCAGCGGGAGTTGCGGGGCAGCGCCTGCAGACGGGGCAGTGTGCAGAGCCACCTGGCCATGCCTCTGCATAGGAGCCAGAGAAGAGACATGTTGCGGCTTCTGGGAACAGTTTGAGGTAAGCGCTGCCTGGAGCCTGCACCCCTGAGCCTCCCCCTGCACCCCAACCTTCTATCCCAGCCCTGATCCCCCTCCTGCCTTCTGAACCCCTCAATCTCAGCCCGGAGCACCCTCCTATACCCCAAAATCCTCATCCTCAGCCTCACCCCAGAGCCTGCACCACCAACCGGAGCCCTCATCCCCCTTCGCACCCCACCCTGGTGCCCCTCCCGCACCCTGAACTCCTCATTTCTGGCCCTATCCCGGAGCCTGCACCCCCAACCAGAGCCCTCACCCCCTCCTGCCCCCAACCCCAATTTTGTGAGCATTCATGGCCCACCATACAATTTCTATTCCCAAATATGGCCTTTGAGCCAATACGTTTGCCCACCCCTGTATTAACATGAGTATAGCAGGAAATGTTGTTAGTTGGTAGTCTTAGCTGATGTATGGTGGAAAAAATTCTTTGTCCTGAACTGGCATCACTTGTGCTCTACACCAAGGTTCTGTGTGGTTCACGTGTTTTTTAGTGTGAATATACTGCCTTCAGAGAGTCCTTGGAGAGATGGTTTTGTGGTACCACTGCATTTAATATGTTAAACACTGCATTTAATATGCACTGCATCCCAGTGCTAGTGTCTAGGTAGTTCAATAGATTTTGCATGCTGTGTCAAAAACTGCAGATCAACCAGGATAATCCTATTCTATCCAGTGTGGCCATATATTTCTCTCTGTCTCTAAACTCAAAAGGAGATATACAGCACTTAAAGTAGTATTGAAATCAGTGATTAGATGTCAAGAAATAGCATGAAATTAAACTCTTGAAAAACTGAAATTATGCTGAAAATTTCAGAGAGGAAATATGAAGAGAATGGGAGTCATAGACAAATGCCCTACTTTGAAGTCATGCTCTAGGGAGTCAGTGTCACACACAGTATGGGTGTAATCTTTGACTACAGGTTGACTTTGGATTAGAACATCACATGCCTGCTGTGTTTGGAGCTGGGTGTTTTGGGCTGCATCTTAAATCATTTCATGGCTATTGCTAGACCACAGACCTTCTTATACTCTGATCTTATAACCATGATGCATGTCTTTGTAATACGTCAGTAGGATTATCCTAATTCATGGTATATTGGGCTATATAAGTGACTGATCTGTTACTGGCAGACGCTGAGTAATGCTGCTCTTTGTTCTTTGTTAGCTGCCAATTGGTGTGTGGAATGAATTCAAGATCTTGGGTCCATAGTCCATGACAACACTCTCATTGGTGTCAATGAGAATAGCACATGTTGTTAAAAGGCAACATATAGTCACTTTTTGTTGTCGTCACTTAAGGTCTTTAGTGGACTGAGCCCTAAGTATCTTTCTGAGCTAATTGTATCTGACAGATACCGTCTCACCATCTTAGAGGTAAGAGGTAGGAGAGTTTCTGTTTCCAACTGTTAAACAATAAACAATAAAAGGAAGTTCTTCTTCACACAGCGTACAGTCAACTTGTGGAACTCCTTGCCTGAGGAGGTTGTGAAAGCTAGGACTATAACAGGGTTTAAAAGAGAACTGGATAAATTCATGGAGGTTAAGTCCATTAATGGCTGTTAGCCAGGATGGGTAAGGAATGGTATCCTTAGCCTCTGTTTGTCAGAGGGTGGTGATGGACGGCAGGAGAGAGATCATTTAATCATTACCTGTTAGGTTCACTCCCTCTGGGGCACCTGGCATTGACCACTGTTGGTAGACAGGATACTGGGATGGATGGAGCTTTGGTCTGACCCAGTACGGCCATTCTTATGTTTCTCAGTGTTTAAGAGACTGTCAAGGCTTTCTTTAAGGAACACAGTGCTGAGCAGTTTTATGACCTTTACTCAAGAAATAATCACTTGGCATTGATAGTCTGGCTTAGAAGGAGAAGGTTGTGGAAAGAAAACTGTCCAAATAGCTATAAGCCTCAAATCTCCTTGACCTTGGTTATGGCTCTGAGAAGCAGTATTGCCAACTCCAAGTGTTCAAAAATCATGAGTCAGGTCCCACAGAATCATGAGATTAGCTTAAAATCATGACATTTACAGAAAAACACATTTTAATTTCTGTTTGTTTTCCAGTTTCTGAGTCTTTTACGTTGCACTCAGATCAGGTTTTCTTGCTTTGCTCTACAACCATGAGGGCTGGAACCATTCTCTTTTTAAACTGAAAGCTGAGATTCTCTTGCAACCTCTTGATTCAAACAGGGCTTTAAGAAAAACACCATCTATCACAAATCTTGGGATAAAACTGTGAGAGTTGGCAACATTAGAGATCGCATTAATGATGCTGGTCAATGATCACCTCTTGGTGATGGGTAAGGATTAGATGTCCATGCTGATGATATAGCTATCACCTACTTTCATGAGGTGACATTGACTCATTTGTGGATCCAAGTGGGAGCACATTAAGTTTCTTGATGTCACTTTATCTTTTTGCATGTAGAAGGTAGTTTTGAGTAGTTGTTTTTCTGCCTTTAAGGTTTTCTGTTTTTCTCATGTGGGGCTCCACGTAGTTCTGCATTATTGTCTCCCTCTTGTTCAATTTGTATAAGGCATCATTGGGAAAGCTAGTGAGGAGGCATGGGTTGCAGTATTTTCAGTAAGCTACTGACACTGCACTCTCTATCCCTATTTTGTATGAAAAATGACCTCATTGCACATTAAGTGGTGGAGCCATTATTTGGCTTGTTGGAAGAGGTGTGTGCCTCTTTAAGGGCTTGAGAGCCAGGGAGCGACTTACTGCTGCAGCTGCAGACCAGGTCTGGGGGTGGACACAGACCCATCCTCCCCTCCTCTCCCCATGATCAGAAGAGATGGGGGCGCTATATAGGTCCATGCTGGTGCAGGAAAAGCCCTCTTTTACCTGGACCAGATGGAGCAGCACCCACTCTCCTTAGGGTGACCAGATGTCCTGATTTTATAGGGACAGTCCCGATATTTGGGGCTTTTTCTTATATAGGTGCCAATTATCCCCTGCCCCTGTCCTGATTTTTCACACTTGCTATCTGATCACCCTAACCCTCCTACCCACGGAAGTGGTGGAAAACTGGGTATTGTCAGGATCCATTGAGGGCATTGTGCTATCCATTCCTTTCTCGAGGGGCTGGGAAGGAACTTTTCCCTCACTGCCAGATTGGCCAAGGCAAAATGGTGGGGTTTTGCCTTGCCCACAGTGGGTTTGGTGGTGCTTAGTTCGGGCAAACATGAAATGGGAGTTAGGCTATGATGTTGCAACTCACTGTGTAAACGTGGGGTGGATGTCCAGTGCAAGTGGTAGGTAAGGAAGGAATGCAGTGATCAGATAAAATGAATTGGTAGAGGATTTAAAGGAGGTATTCTTTATTGGAGCAGTAATGCAGTGTTTGGGGCTCCTATGGCTGGTACAGCAGGGGGCCAACCCCTTCTCCTTTATAGACCCCCACACACACCTTAACTCTCATTTAGGGGGATGAGGTCCCAGCAGCAGGTTAGCTGGGGACCAGGATAGGTAAGGGGGGAGAGGGCTGATGGAACCCCCGGATATATATTGAAATGATCATGGAATTACCTGCACTGTACACTTTTATGTGCCAGGTACTCACAGACATTTAAGGATAAAGTTGCGGTCTCTTGTCCTTTTTCCAGCATAGCTGGACAAAAGGGAGTGTCTGAGTGTCTTTTCAGTGTACAATAGCAATTGGGCAAAGGTGAAACTGAGGTAGCTAAGGCTAACACAGGTACCTACCCATATATAACTTTAAAAAAGGTTTGGCCATTTAAATGGTAAAATTAAAGAAAGCACAGAAAGAAAGATTAGCTTCTTTCCCAGTTCTATTGCAGAACTTCTTTATGTCAATGTATGAGCCTTACTAGAGAGTACAATTGCTTCAAATTGCTTTTTTAATTTGGCCATTAAAATGGCTACTATCTTTCTAATGTGGCTGTTTTGATCAATATCTGTATCATATCTTTATGTGGCTGACTTGGTTTTTTTGTTGATACACCTCTACCTCGATATAACACTGTCCTCTGGAGCCAAAAAATCTTACCACGTTATAGGTGAAATTGCATTATATCGAACTTGCTTTGAGCCACCGGAGTGTGCAGCCCCGTCCCCTCCGGAGCGCTACTTTACCGCGTTATATCCGACTTCGTGTTATATCGGGCCGCGTTATATCGGGATAGAGGTGTATCTGTAATGTGTGACAAGATTTGTATTTACTCAAGAGATACAATGACATCAAAGGAGCCATTCCAGTCATTTTAATGATATTTACGCATCATTTTTTATTCAATAATGTGATTCACAAAATAAAAGATGCAGCAAATGTGTATGTTCTTTTTGGAGTTGGGAGTAAAAATGTAGTGTAGGTTAACTTGCACAAGGCAGGTTTTTATTATTTTCTAGTGCTGTATGAAACCTTGCTAAAATCCACGTTGGGATCCTTTCTATTGTTTTCCCTTTAAAAAGAGCTTGATGAAAACCCTTGACTGCTTTTAAATATTTTAACCAGACCACAAAGACTTAAATCTGCAGATTTCTCTTAACTTTAACTGTAGTATAATTAAAACCAGTATAATACTAATATGAACTACAAATATCTCTCCATTTAAGGAGACTGATTATAGTAAGCAGCACAGATGAGTACCAAATTAACTGTCTTTCTTGCTAGATGTATTTCTAGAATCAAAAGTGTTTTGATGATGTAGAGGATCCTGATTTGAGAAACTTCTAATTAGAAAATGAATACATACAAAACTATTTTAGAAAGATTTTTGAACCTGCATAACTCCCTACAGCTATAAAGACTTACTGTATTTCTGAACTGTAACAAGGAGATTTTTTTTGTATAATGCTCTTCTTAGTAGAACCTGTTTTATATAAGAAACATACTTAAAAAGCTAATTTCTTTTCTCCTTCCTGCACTGCAATCCACAAAGTATGACTAATAATAGATTTAAATTTGCTAAGTGCATTTACTCCTTTGTGCCATCATAAAGAGAATCTATTACTGTAAAATTGAGGCTTAGTTCCAAATTGCGCCATTATGAAGTTTTCTTCCAGCAATGTTTTGTCTCTAATACACTTCCCTCATTGTAATTCTATTGCAAACCTGATGTCTAGCATCAAGTCTCACAATAATTATTTTAAATTGCTACTAGGAACAGTAGTCCTGGTGGGATATATTACTACCATTCTAACAAGATGAATTTCAATGCACTTGTAACCATATTATAGTGTATTATGAAAGAAAGAAAATCTTTGAGTTGTAGGTATGCAAGCATACATGCAACACTGAAAAATGATTTTTATCAACTTCCTAACACTTTATGTTGCACTTTTGTGTTTTTCATTTAAATAAACTAGTGGTATCTATATATTATAATGTATTCTAGCATATAGTTGAGTAGTGTCCTTCAAGTACTACTCAGCACCCAGAGAACTTTATAAATAAAATTATTAATTATTATTGTTGTGGTAAACATGCTAGGGGCCCTAAAAGATTGCAGAGTTTAAACTAAGGTTAAGTTTAAATCACTGAAAATTAATGGGCACTGAACACACAAGTCTTTAGAATTCATTTCAGAATATCCGGTTACTATGCTCCTGATCTCCTCAGCCAAAGAATTCCTGACTCTTGGTACACAATGAGAAAATAATCTAGCTCCTAAATTCATCCTTTTTAGCCTAGGAACATTAAGAAGACTCTTCAGAGGTAGTTCACAAATGAGTGGCTAGAAGTATATGAAGTTTTCTATCATCCACTGTAGCTGGGGGCAAGGCCACAAGTGCCAAAGTGTAATTGAGAAGAATTCTGAAATCAACCTGAAATGTCACTGGAAGGCAACAGAGAAATATCACTGGTGTAATATGATTGTGTGGATCACACATGAATTTGCCCTCTTGCTGTAGTATTATACCATGGAATTTAACTCATGGAACAGCACCATGTAATGTGCATAGAGTGAAGGCCTCTGAATAATGCATTACAGTGATCTAGTCAAGATGTAACAAAGGTTTGACTATTAATTGCAGTCATGTTAAAAAGGATTGTTCATGGCTGTACTATATTTGGGAGATGATAAAATTAGATGTTCATGATATAAAGTGATAAAGTATAGTGAGTTTGAAAACAAAGATTACTCCAATAGGCAGCTGCATAGTGTTCCCAATAAAAAAGGAACTGCTAAGGATGAATTGCCATTCATAAGATGCCATCGCCAAAAGTTCTGGTTTCTCGTAATTTAACTTTAGCAAATTTTCATATCTCCATGACTGAATGTGAGTTAGGCATGTAATAAAACTGCAGATTACTCCCGTGGGGACAATTGACATGATAAAATAAACTTTTGTATAACTAGTTCAACAGTGGTAGATGAAATTCTGTAATAGTCCATCACATGCCTGGAAACAATAGCATTTAGTGGAAGAGCACACAGCATCACTGACATAACTGATTACTAGCGCCTATAACACGTGTATTCCAGATTGGAAGAATGACCACTCATAATAACAAACTCTTTGTACATTCCATAAAATAAAATAGAACTTTCAAAACAGTTGCAGTCACAGTCTGGTCTCCCACCACTGACTGTCGGTACAGTTCAGCAGGATGCCACCACTACTATATCTTACATTGGAGCAGAGGGCCCAGTGATATAAGAACAGACAGAAAACCATAATTAGTATATGTGTGTAAACCACTATTAACACTAAGAAAATCTGTCTTAATGCTGTGGGAAAATTGAAAGCTATACAAAAACATTTAAGGTTGTTTGAAAGTGGCATGTAACTAGGGTGGTTGTTATTTTTTAAATTATGTTGGCAGGAAAAGACCAATTGTGTACAGTATTTGCTAAAAATTCATTAATGAGTCATTATATCTGCTTATTTACTGGGTTTTCTGACCTACAAGTTTCATATTCCAAAAGTAGTGTTAACAATTAAACCAAGGATTGGAACATATTTCTTCAACAACTCTGCTGGCCAGAGTTGGTTCAACTTGCAAGTGGTCAAATGCATGTACAGTATTACTATGGTGACTTCATCCATAGATACAACTGTAAAATCATGCCCCACTCTTTCCGTTTGGAGTAAAGTAAGATAATGGATAAATTATTAGAAACAAAGGCAGCTTGGGTCCAATGGTCTCAGTTTTGTTCATATCCTCCACCTATACTACCACCACCATCATAAACCTTTTACAGTTCTTCACCAATACCTGTCGCCCGACCTCTTGACTTTCTTTGTGGATTCAGGATAGAACCAGTTATCCTGAGAACATGTTCAAATTATGTTTCCCCAAGGACATGATATGGAAAAAATATGCTGCCCTTGCAGTTGTCAGTGCATTTTGAAACTGGTATTGATTTAAAATAGTGGGTAAAGAAAAAGAGATGTTATTATTTTCTATAATATATCAGGTACATCTTCCCATTTTCTTATACTGGCTTCCACTAGTCATTTTTAATTTAACTCCTTGAATGCTGCACTCCTTGGGGAGTACATTTATAGATGAATTCTCACAGGTTTGTATTCTCCTATTCGTTTGTATGTGACTTCATGTAATAGTTTTTGTGCCATGGTTACCACTATACATCTGTAGAGCCATAAAAATACCTTCTGATGGATTGCACCATAACTGTACATCTTGTAGCACTCAAAGGTTAAGTCAAAGAAGGCAAGATTTCATTGGCAGAAGGCTCAATTCTGCATGGTGCTGAGTACTCTGGCCCTGACACCGCAACACACTTAAACTTTTGGTTAAAGTTAAACATGTTAAGTGCTTTGCTGGATCAGGGCTAAAGTGCTCAGCACCTTCTAGGACTGAGCCCATAAAGTGTTCAATAAATTTTCAGTGACCACATTACAGTCATCAACACATCTAGAAGGTGTTCGTTAAAGGAAATGAATGCGAGGAGGGGGTGGGGACAAGTGCAGAGTCCTGCACTTAGGACGGAAGAATCCCATGCACTGTTACAGACTAGGGACCGAATAGCTAGGAAGCAGTTCTGCAGAAAAGGACCTAGGGGTTACAGTGGACAAGAAGCTGGATATGAGTCAACAGTGTGCCCTTGTTGCCAAGAAGGCTAATGGCATTTTGGCCTGTATAAGTAGAGGCATTGCCAGCAGATCGAGGGATGTGATCATTCCCCTCTATTCGACATTGGTGAGGCCTCATCTGGAGTACTGTGTCCAGTTTTGGGCCCCACACTACAAGAAGGATGTGGAAAAATTGGAAAGAGTCCAGCGGAGGGCAACAAAAATGATTAGGGGGCTGTAGCACGTGTTTTATGAGGAGAGGCTGAGGGAACTGGGATTGTTTAGTCTGCAGAAGAGAAGGATGAGGGGGGATTTGATAGCTACTTTCAACTACCTGAAAGGGGGTTCCAAAGAGGATGGATCTAGACCGTTCTCAGTGGTACCCGATGACAGAACAAGGAGTAATGGTCTCAAGTTGCAGTGGGGGAGGTTTAGGTTGGATATTAGGAAAAACTTTTTCACTCAGAGAGTGGTGAAGCACTGGAATGGGTTACCTAGGGCGGTGGTGGAATCTCCTTCCTTAGAGGTTTTTAAGGTCAGGCTTGACAAAGCCCTGGCTGGGATGATTTAGTTGGGAATTCGTCCTGCTTTGAGCAGGAGGTTGGACTAGATGACCTCCTGAGGTCCCTTCCAACCCTGATATTCTATGATTCTATGACTCCTATGATTAGTATGGCAGGAAGCCAACCCCCTTTCTTATAGCCCACCTTAACCCTCTGATAATGGGGGAGTGGACGGTAAGGTCTCAGTAATGGATTGGCTGGGGGGACCTGGATGGAAAAAGGGGAAGCTGGCAGAAGCCCACCGGGTAATTATGGAGTGACTGTGGGGTTACCTGCACTGTACAATTTTATCTGCTGGGTAATCCCAGATATGTAATAATAATGTTGCGGCCTGATTAAACCCATATC
Organism: Mauremys reevesii; assembly: GCF_016161935.1. Lineage (NCBI taxonomy): Eukaryota > Metazoa > Chordata > Testudines > Geoemydidae > Mauremys > Mauremys reevesii. The sequence goes on along the minus strand of NC_052628.1, from coordinate 56,675,929 downwards.
AAATGTCTCCAGTCCTTCTTTCGGTATAGCCAGACAATAAATAACAACACTGTTTGTGTGTGGTGCCAGATTGACAGCATAAAACAGCTAAAGTTCTACGTTTATAGAAAAAGTACAGCATGGTCACCAGCTGTGCAAACTTCCCCACATAGCCCCACCAATATGCTTCAACCTTGCCCTAGTGGTACCACCTCAGGGGTGAGAGGATAGTTTAATATTCATATCCATTCTATCCTTTGTGTATCTGCTGGAGCTGTCAACAAAGGTGCCAGTTAGTGTTTATTAAAGCCTGTGCTTTAGAAAATGGCATAAGACCAACAACTCATTTCACAAAGTTCACCAGAAAGCTCTCAAATAATGTGGTGACATTCACCAGTTTTGAACAGATTCAAATAAGTGACCTAGAGGTAAAATCTTCATATCCCATTACCAATCCTCTGAGCCATAATTCATGTTCCTACAACCATTATCCATACAAAGGCTGGAGTCCTGAGTAGTGCTGTGCTCATGTCTGCCAATCCTACTTGATGTCAAAACATCACCTATTATTGTTACAAGTTATTTTTCATTGTTTTAGAGTAAAAGATTGTTATATAAAAATATAATATTATACAGTGTCATCAGTTTGGTTAGATGTACAAAATACCTATAGCATAAAGATGCCAATTTATTTTCAAATACGCAGAAATCAATATATAAATATTGTTATCTTTGACTGGACTGAATTTTCCAGTGTAGCTGGGAGTTTGCTACCATGTGAAAGTCAAACTATGAATCTCAACTATTTTCTGATAAATAAAAGGTTAACCATTACTGCTGAAAAAGGTGTATGCCACAGCACATTTCCTGCTGCAGCTGGGACTGTTGCAGAGAAGTAAGAGAATTTCATCCATGGCCCTCTGAGTGTTAATAAAGTAAAACTGAAGATGCTAAAGTGCTAAATAAAAAATGTCTTAAGCGTGAGCTCATAACTTCACCTCTTGGGATTTGGTCACATCCTTTGGCTTAAAACATGAAGTGAGTCTTAATGAGGAATTGAAATTAGCTTGAAATTTTTTAGTAATTCTTAGTTGTTTGAACTCTGGAGGAGCTTAATTCATCTGCTAGTTCATGAAATAAAAGAAGAATATGTGTTGTTGAAATATTTTAATAGTATAATGCAATGGCAAGAGACAGCTTCTATTTTATGCTATCAGAATATTATGTGGCTCTTTCGGTATGTGTCTCTACTCCAGATTTCAAGAGGGTTGAATGGATACTAGGTAAACTTGAATGCTGCACAGTTGAAATACTGGAAATTAGCTGCATGATGTATTAACCTAAATAACAGCATTCCTGACGTAGAAAGAAAGATGGAAATTAAACATCTAGTTATGCACACTGTGTCTGCACAATGTGCTGCATGCACTGCATGTGTTAGAATTTCTTCTCAGTTCTTTTTTTAATCTTTTATTCATAGCATTGCAGGTGATGAAAAATTTATGCCTTGAGTCTGGCACTGAAATTAAATGCAAAATGAAAACAGAAGCAGTTTATACTGACAGCTTAAATATCTTTATCTAGCATACGGTTGCACTATAAAAATCACTGGGTGACTTTTAAAATCTCCCACGTGCAAAAATTCAAGAGTTGTAAAATAAATAATAAAGTTATGAAACTCAGATATCAACAGAAAGTTATTTATTTCATTAGTATTCGCTATTCATTTCTTAATTTTCAAAAATGTCAGACAATTGAATGTAGGCTTACTAAAACCCTGCATTGCCTGATTGGTGATATTAATTTCTGAGTGGCAGAAAACAGGTGATTTTTGTATTATATTTAATAAGTCAGATTTTTCTAGTAGCTTTGTCTTAAACTGAATAGCAGACATTCATCTGCTATCTGAACATATCTACAATACAAAGGTTAATTATTTAGGTAAATCAGTTCATCAGAATATTCATAGTTAGTGTGCAATGTAACAATGGCACAATTGCTATGATACATATAATGTATATATGTTTCTAAAGCAAGAGTTTTCTTTAAGCCACCTTTAGAACAGTTTTAAATAGTTTCTATGCAACTATTTTATTAGTAACAACTTAAGCCATAAAATGACTGTTTTTAAAATGCTCTTAATACCTGCAAGTGTTCGGTCTATTGTCCTTTTGTATTAACTGCCTTTTCTTTGGAGCTTTTCAATGTTCTTTGTGGCTTTTGTTGATTACATAACATTGAATCACTAATTGTTAATTTATATTTTAAGTTAATAACAAGGAAATATTGTGAATAAAGCTGTGTGGTGCTATAACTAAGAAAATGTATATACTACAATTAAGAAAAATAAGCAAGGAGTTATTTAGCATTCTAATAAGTAAAGCATGAAATTTAAAAGTCTATTTGCAGTCAAGAAAAGTACTAATAATAAACCACCAATTATAATTCTATATGTAGGAGACAGTACAGTGCTTACCATTTTTGCACCCAGTCTCTGCTTGATAGCTTCTTACAGTGTTTTATGTAATATACTGTGTATAATTATGAAGATAATTTTATACAATATTAATTGTGCTAAGAGTATACTGGAACTGTGTTTAATTCAGTAATCCATTTGCATTTTAATGATCCTAACAGCATAAGGTTACAGAATAAAACTGAAACATCTCCATGATTATCACATAATGTGTAGAGTTGAGACACTTATATTGTTTTATACTACTCAAAATGTTTAATAGAGTCTGTTAATAAAGATCGAAAAATAATATAGAACACAGGATAAATTAAGGTTTTCAAAATCAGCAGGAGTATGTTTTTAGATTCAGTATATGCCAAAGCTTTTAGAAAAGTTGCAGAATTATTATTCAAATGCCATAGATTTCAAAGCTGAAATTTGTTCCGTACAAGCTTTCAGTACTTGAGCAGATTATTCTGCTACTGATGGTAGACTGAATATATCAAATACACTTGAGAAGGACTGAGATATCTTTCAGTGGAAGCAACCATTATGAGAAACAAAATTCTTTTTATCAGATCTTTTAAAACATAAGATATAGTCAAATGTGTTTGTTATAGAAGAGAAACGAATGTGCTAACTTTCACAAATACAGGGAGTAACATACTCCACTAATCGGTATGAATGGATTTTAAGTTTGGTTTGTAACATTTCTTTTATTTCCTTTATCATATACAGATTTAATATCAGCATGAATAAATCTAAATTGTTTGCTTCTTTCTTCCTAATTCCTGAAGCAATGTAAAAGCCTAGAGAGGTTTGAAGTGACAGGATTACAAGCAGTCTTTTGCATACATGGCCTTTAGGGATGAGCGGCTACCTTGCATCTAATAAACAAGAAAGTGAATTCGTTGAATAATGAATTAAGTGGCATAAGTTGTGATAACAAGGAGCAAATGTAACTTCAGACGAATGGTATTTGCTTTGTGTGGGGTTATCTGAGAGGGCTGATGCTCTGCCAAGGGAGATCGAAAAAAGGCTCATTATATTAAGATGTTCTTTTACAGAACACAGCCTAAAATGATCTTGCAATTTTTTCGTTTGCTGAACTCCTTTGTGTGCTTCTATCAAACCAACTATCTCCACCAGGGGGATAACTAGGATTCTTTTAGGCCGTTGAGTGTTGTTTATAATGAAAATTCCTAGTGAGTTTTAGATGGGTCACCCAACAATTAAATAGAGATGTCTAATTGGTTGATCCATATTAGGGTCAGCAGCTGGTTACAGAATAAAAGCTTGTGGTGCCCCACTTGCACAGTTCTGAACCAAATTAAATTATTAATCTACTCTTTGCTTCAATGTAGCTTCACAGGGATTCCTAACCTGCCATGCCAAATAAAACAGAACTACTGCTTTACATTTTCATTATGATGAATTATATTTTAAATTGCAAATGCTCTCCTCCTTTAGCTTGCATTGCATATCTCATTCCATAGCTAGATTTACTAAGTAAATGCTTATAATTTGTTTTGTTCATTCCTAGCTGTAACATGGACCTATGAAGTCATGAACACAAAGTTAGAATACAAAAAAGGCATTCACTTATGAAGCTCTCAGAATGTAACAATGTGAAAGGACTGAAAGCAAAATATTTTAAATTATTTTTTTCTTCCTAACTTTTAAAATTTAGAAAGATTATTTATATTAACATGTGATGCAAATTAATTCAGAATTAAACAAAATCATCTTTGTAGTGGTAATGAGAAAGCAGGTTTCTTGTTTTTTGAGTCATTATATGTTTACTTTGATTTTGCATTATTTAATTAGTTAAAGCTAATGTGCATAATGTTATAGAGCTCAGTTATAGAAGATTACTACTCTATGTTCTTTTCTCTAATAAAACTTTCAATATTTGTATTAACAATTATACATTCTAACAGTTAAAGAGAAACAACTGAGATGAATCAGACTCTACAGTATTGTTCATTCTAGTCCAGTGAGGAATGTTGTGATATTATATCTTTGAATTGTACTTTTGCAAGATATTTGCTGCCTGTATTACTATGTGCTTGCTCGTTATTTTTAATTAAAGTTTTTTAAAGCTATCTAATGCCAGTGTACAACTGATTAAAAAGGCTGGCTGCTAGAGCCTGTTGCTTTTGAGAATATATTCTAATTTCTAAACACATAGCTCACTTTGTTAATCTCAGTTGATTGAGATTTCTGGCTTTGATATCCTATATTAGGTAAAGCATATGGATTGAGGGAGGGATTTAGGGAACAGGAAAACCAAAGCATCATTGTTTTAATTGTAATTTAGAATTTGGTCAGTCATCGGACTGGATGGTGGTCTTCACTGATAATAGATGTATTGGAGCATAAGCTTTCATGGGTGAATACCCACTTCATCAGACACATGACTGACATAGTGGGTATTCACCCACAAAAGCTTATGCTCCAATACATCTGTTAGTCTTTAAGGTGCCACCGGACTCATTCTTGCTTTTTTACAGATCCACACTAACACGGCTACCCCTCTGATACTTCACTGATAATGATACTGTTCCTTCTCATTTAGGGTCAGAGCAGGATCAGTTCCAGTATTTGGAAGACTGTAATGGTGTCACTGCACTTTGTGTGTGTGTGTGTGTGTGTGCGCGCATGTGTACGTGCGCCCTTGAACATGTGTTAGAGATACCATAGTGACTCCGTTGTTAAGGCTGCATTGAAATTTGTATCTAAAACAGGGATTAGACATCTTTCTTATCTGTGAATAGTATGTATAGTGTATCCTCACCAAACTAACAGAACTTCTTGAGTTCAGAATTATTTTCTGAAATTTTCAAACAAATCTGTTGATTAGTTTGTTGACTATAATCATTTTTAAATGACATTTGAATGGTCTGGTGGTACATGTGTGTGTGTGTGTGAATCTAACCTTTTTATGTTACTCAACTCCAGAAAAGAATGTCAAGGGACCTAAGCAAGATAGGTGAATGGGAAACTCAATGGAGGATGAAATACAGTGTAGATAAATGCAGAATACTTGAGGGAAAAATATGAACTATTCATACACTTTACAGGATTTAAATTAATAATTTAGGGAAAGGACTTGGGCATTATTGTGCACAGCTAATTGAAGACCTCTGCTCAAAGACAAAAAATTTTTTTAGGATGCATAAAGAATGGGATGGAGAATAGTACAAGTAATATTATAATGCCATTACATAAAGCAGTGGTTCCCCATCTGAAACATTTTTTGTAGTACTGGTCACCCCATCTCAAAAAGCATATTGCAGAGTTAAAGAGGGGGCTCAGAGAAAGGTGATGAGAATGATTAGGGGCATGGAAAAATTTATATGAAGAGAGATTGAAATGATTAATATTACACCTTGGAAAGAAAACAAATAAGAGGGGACATGATGAATATACATAAACTAATGAATAATATAGAGAAAGTAGATTGGGAGCTTCTTTTCTCCCTAGCAATAAAACTGAAAGCTGGCAAATTCAAAACTGATAAAAATAAATACATTTTTAGACAATGCCCATAAGACCGAAGCTCATTGACGCAAATTTCTAAGTTAACACTAAATAAAATCTTGGAGGGATATCAAACCTCATGCACCAGGATTTAAGCCGATCTCTGTCTATCCTGGGTTAGAATGAGACTTTCATGGAAAGAAGGTGCAGGTTATCCCACATCAGCCTAAAGCTGGGTTTCATGCACCTCCCTCTGAAGCATCTAGTTTCTCTTCTATGGGCTTCCTAAGATCTGCAGGAAAACTCAACTCAACTCCTGTGCACTTGAAAAGATCTAATTTCTAACATTCCTATAGACTCTTTCCATAGTGCCTGTCTTTCCTGACCAGTGTCCCCACCACCACCTAATTCGTCCAATGTCCTTCCTGCCCCTACTACCACCCCTTTCCCCTATAAGGCTTTGTACTAGTAAATTATAACCTTATAAATTTAGACAAATATATTTTAGTAGCATTTTAGAGAATTTGAAATAATGTATTAGGTCTGGTTTTTGTATTAACTCCACAGGTAAACTTGGAGTCCAACTGTGTGGGCTCCATAGGAACTGTAAAAATCTACAATATTTATGTAGAATGTCCTTTGCTTTCATAAAAGTATAATGATTTTAAGGTTTCAGGTCTCAGGTTGTTCCAGGGCTAGAATCAATTGAACAGGTCCAATGGGGATCTGTATGAATTTCTAGAGGGAAAACTGGAACTATCACAATTTTTCATGGAACAGACAGTTTTGGAAAAAAAAACAATTCAGAAATGTCAAAACGTTTTTTCAGCTCAGTTTGCCATCATACTGTGTCTGCCTGAGCTGCAACAGTGAGTGATTTATGGACACTGTAGTTTCGGACACTGTCTCATGCCCCATTGTCCCTTATAGGCTGCACTCCCAGGCTGGACTACATCTCCATGGTGCATCATGGTCATGGAAAGCCCATCATGCAGTGTGGTGGGTCAACTAGAGGAAGAGCCATAGTATATCATTGGAGGTGTAGTCCAGCCAGGTAGTCAGGTCCATAGAACAGAATGGGGGCATTAAGCATCCGAACCATAACTCTTGTGAGGTACTGCAACAGCTCAGTGAACACAGATTATTGTCAAACTGACTTGAAATGAAACATTTCAATTTGTTTTGGCAAACTGAAATATTTCAAGTCAAGTCAACATGACCAGAATAGAAATATTTCATTTTAATTTTCCCAACATAAAATAGAGGAATTTTATCAAAATAGAAATTTTCCTATGGAAAATGTGTATTGGCCAAAAACTACATTTATTTTATTTTATTTTATTGGGAAATTCCTGATCAGCTGTACGCATGCATTAGGTGCTGATTGGTTATTGTGTTTTACAGTTACGGTAGGCTAATGCCATATGTAATTGCTATTAATTTCAATAAAATTTTTCTCAGTTGCTATGTGTTTGTGAATTTTTTGAGGGGAATGTGAGACTGGTTACTAAATGTGTTTGTGTATCCATGATGCTGATCACTTCAGAGTCAACAAAAAACAACCAAATCTTGTAGGTTTGATTACATGCAAATGTAAACCTCTAAGTCCCTTATAAAGAGCGTATAAGGTGAAACATTGGGTCTGTGTTCACTAGCAGATGGTTTAGAGAATCAAGAGATATTGGTGCTAGCTGTAAAGATTGATATTTATCTGTCCCCCTACCAATGAAAATCTTATAGTAAAGAATTAAAAGTGAAAGTCCTGAGTACTGAATGTAGTCCTTGAAAATTAGTTTAATTCAGTCATGGTGCCAGGGTTTTGTGGCTCTGACCTAATATAGTTCACAGTATTGACAAAGGAGGAGATAGTAATAAAAAAAAATAGAGAGTGAGATTGGTTTAGGATAAAATGTGCAGGAGGGAGTGTCCTTTAAAATAGTTTTTTGCTGGATGGAGAGAGACAGAAGTATTTATCCATCGTTTTCTCTCAAAAACTGTGTGTGTCTCAGGGCAAAACTGGTGACTCATTTCATTTTTTGCAAGTATAAACTTATTTTAAGTTTAAATCATAAACTTATTTTAATTCAATGAATGAAACTTTCAAGGCTTATTCCAGTGTGAAATGTGATTGTCAGTGTGCTTTTCTTCATTATGGTCTTGCTTTTATTGCTGGTAAGGTACAAAGGATCTCAGGAAGGTTTAGCAGACTTTGAAAGATGCAGAGCCTTTCCTTAGATTCTGCAGACCATATAAACTGTGAAAAGGTCTAGTTTGGGCTCAAAGGTATGTAGGGACTGAAGCAAGTGCTCCATAGAAGGTGTCCTTAGAAGAAACAAAAGGCCTGATGAAGGGCTTCTATAGACATAGTAAGAACTCATTGTTTGGCCATTATTGACCATAAGGAACTCCACAGAGGGGGAGAACTTTGTTGAAGCATAATATAGTAACTCCACAACACTGGAGCCTGTTACAGTCCTCTGAGGAAGAATGTTCTCTTGCAGATTTACAAGATGAGGAAGAAAGATTCCCTTGTGTGAACCTATCTAAAGCTCTAGAAAAAAAACTGTTAACTGCTAAATAGTAAGTGACTTTGTTAGAATTAAGGGTGCCTATTCAACCTTAACATTGGCATTTCATGATTGTTAATACTTCATTGTGCAATTTCAATGTTAAATTAACCATGTTTTTATATGAAGTATATATGTTTAACTGAGCAATTGTACTATTAACTTGAAAGTAACAGCATGTACAATGAGAACTACTTCATAAACATTTCCTAGCCCTGCAGTTATATATATATATTTTCACACATCTAACTAGTATATCCATTAACTCTTCTCAGTAGGTAGCCTTTAAATGAGACTGGTTCCACAATATAAAAACATAAAGGTTAATACCAAAGGCCACCAATTATTCTGGGAAGTTGAGACTAGATTCAACACTTTTTCAGGCTGGTAGGTTTATAATAATATTAATACTTATATACCGTAACACCTTTCAATCCAGGAACTGAAAGGATATGTCAAAGATTAGTTAAATTTAACAACAACCTTTGTTGTGTAAATATTGTTAAGATAGTTGTGTTGGAGGACTTGGTGCAGTAAAAAGATAACTTGTCTAAAAATGAATACAGTAACATAAATGGGTGTATTTGTGACATCATATTGGCTTAGTAGTCATTAAAGATAAAACAATAGATTGCTTGGCAATTTTTTTATCAAATTAGTTCAAATGTATTTCTTGTGGTATACCCGTCACAGCCACATCAGCATAGAACTTGGTGCTTGCCTCAATTTTCTATTTTGATTTGTCTTTCAAAGATTACTTTGCAACATTATGGTAAACCATGCAAAGACTGCTCAATATCTTTGCACATGATGACTAAAATATCAAACTAATATGAATTTGTGATAGCTGGTTAGAAAGTCTGACACTCTTAGGTTGGACTATACTAGTGTAAAGATACTAAATTAGCTAGGTTTGATTGCAGATTATTATTCTCATGGTTCTGAACCACAGCTTAAAAATCAAAGCAGATCCTACTGTTTTCCTATGTAATGCACAGTTCTGGATAGCTTTCCAGAGACAGGGTTCTTTGTTTTGATCAAGTACTAAAATAGCAGGCTAGTCATCATATCTACATCAGAAATTTGCTTTGGAAAGAAGTAAATGAAGGTTGGGAAGTGTTTAGCTTTGGAAAACATCTTACTAAAGCCAAGACAGAATTATAATGAAAAAGGTGCGCCCAAGTGTTATTGGAACAGGAGACTAAAAATAAAAGAAAATCTTGATTGCTAATTTGACAGATTGATGATGCTAGAATTTTTATTTGCAGCTTCCCAAAGAGACGGAGGGGGGAAGGGAAATAGCAAAACATTTGCTTTTTCTTCCATGACTGAATATGGAAAGGGAAAGGAAAAATGGGTAGCATTTCAAGAGTTCATTCAGATAAATGTAGTGATCAAAGCTAGTAACTGCTAAACAAACAAATACTCTGATCTTGGAATAAATTCAAAGAATCCTTTATTAACTCAAAAGAGTGAATGCACAGACACATCAAAAGTGGAGGAGGAAGTGCTTTCATTGTGGATGTACTTCCACTATAATTTTTGGTGGGTGACATTAGGTTTTAAAATCCTTGATATGAAAGTCCCCACTTCTTCCACTTGGTAATTTGGTAACTTCTGTAATAGCTGTGGCTCCTGTTAGTCCCTATTCTACAGGACAGTTTTTTTATTCAAGGAAGCAAGTAACTCTATAAATAGGCTTTTGCTAAGCCAGCCAGTTATTTGAAAACCAGCTTGGTGAGGTCTCTTTCATAGGAACTAAATTTGAAATATTTCTGGGGACCATCCCTACACTACTGTACTTAGAAACAGACAACAGAGTTACATCATGGATTTGGCCAAGTCTTTATGATGCTTTTACTGATTATATTTAAGAAAAGAGAACAGGAAGTTTTGGCAGCTTATACACAGTCTTTATCAAGCTTGACAGGACAGTGTCAGAGTTGTTAAAGGTAGAAAAATTAATCAGACATCTTGCAGAGCTGAATCATACAGTTTGAATAACTTTTTAAACTAGTAGACTCCATTGTTGACAGTTAAATGCATGTTAATAAATCCCGGTGCCTGTGTTTTGTTTGTGCTTAGGGCTATGATTTTGTCCCTTTGGTCACTGAAATCTTGGAAACAGCTGTAAAAACATATGATTAGGCCCCCAAACCAAATGTGTTACAATCTGATACACGAGGTTGCAACTCAGGTTTGGATCATCATCGCCTCTTTCCCCATCTACCGAGGGGTGGATAGACCAAACTTGAGTGGTGGTGCAACCCTGTGCACCAGGTCACAATGCCCAGAGTGGGGAGCCAGGTCCAGCCCCAGAACAGAAGCCGCCTCTGTGGAGTGAGTATGGGGTGATCTCACTCTTCAGTACTCTCACTATTCTCTTGTGTATGTTGGTGTAGCATAATCTACATAATTTGGTGACTTTCCATAACTCATTGCTTTTTAACTCCGCATCTTTTTGTGAAATATACTAAAAATTTCTGTGTAAAATGGTAGACTTATCTGTGCTTAATAGTGATGAAAAGCATGATGATTCTGTTTATTACATAAGGTAAACTTATATTTACTTGGAATGTCTTTGTGTAGCATATTGACCTCTAGAACATGATACTTTAAGAAATTCTGTTTATCTGCAATCTATGTGACTGTAAATAGTTCAGTAGCTGAGTTTCCAATGAAATATGTGAAATATATACAGTACAATAGCCCTGACTTTGCTGAATAATAATAGTAACAAGAGAAAACTTTTGACTAAAGCCAAACTGTTGGTTTGCAAGGTCTGTTGGCTTTTGACCCTGTCATGATCTCAGGGACATAAGCATGAATGTTGATTACTTAAAACAGGTCTAGAATAGAGTAATCTCTGATAAAATTCTTGTAAAAAATTTCTGATAGGAACCCAAGACGTGACTCAATCAGTGCCACTGATATCTATGTCAAATTAAGAGTCAGATTACTAGCTTCTTATCTCAAGAGGCCAAATGAAATGGCATGACTATGTGAACTTTTTGAACTGTAATGAATGGTCTGAAAGAGGTTGCCAAGTGAGATTTCTGAGTTAAATGTTAGAGGCAAAAAAGCAAGGGTTGGACCTTACACAAGTTGGGTGGATTCCATTAGCCATCTGTTCAAGGAGTTACTTGATAGCTCATCAGCTGAGATCTATAAAATTGCCCAAGCCTATCACAAGTGACTGTATTAAAATGGGGTTCATTCATTCATCAACTATTTATCTTTTAATTTATTAATATAAAATAATATTATGTAAGTATACACATTTTATTCACTTTTTACACAAAAAGCATTAGAGCATGAATGCATTTGAGCAGTACAACAAAAAAATTTCAGTGACTATTATCACAGTTGATAATGCATTAGTAGGCAAAGTAGGCAGATTAATTTACTTATGGTAAGCTAAGTGCATTCTTGGCTCGTAAAGGGGAATAATTTGTTCACTTAAGCCAGATATCCCACTTTTGACGGCAAATGTCATTGCCTGGATTTCCCTTTGACAGTTTGGCAACCCTGCACCCCTGTTATAGTATCCATTTATTTGTCTTGTTTTCAGCCAGATTAATCCATTCTGTTTTGACAAGAAGACTGATGGGTAATTGATAACTGTGATAGACACAAACAGAAGAGTTGGATGCTGAATAATTCAGCACTTTTCAGTATCAATAAGAGAACAGGTTGAAGAATTTGTGTCTCTATTTACACTTAAACTAAACTAAGTCAGCCCAGACATTTATGCTGCCAGTCTATCAGAAAACCAAACAGTGTACATTCGGTTTCCACCCGACAAAATGTTTTATAAGCTTGTAACAATATGTGTGAAGCTGCCAGAATAATAAATAGGTACAGCAGCCCATGCATGCTAATGTTATGTTGTAAGCAGTTTTGTTGACAAGTGCTAATACTTCTTTCATACTATCATCAAAAGCAGCTAATACAACAGCCATTATTTGCTAGCTTTCCAAGCAAGACATGATGGATTGTGACCTTAATATGGGTTAGCCGAGTTTTGAAAGTTAAACAACTTGCAATAAATCATAGAATTATTACAATGCAGTTTAATTGGTTAAGGACTGTTTATTTCCTAAACAGGGTGAAAAATTTCTGTTTCGGCACTTTTAATTTGCAAAGTGCATTTTCATTATGAATGGCAGTTTAATATTCTGCTCTTTTGTCATGCAAAATATGCAACACACAGGCAATCTATTAATTGGACAAAAATGCATTGCAAGCGTAAATTATCCTTTATATCATCACTTGTGAGCTTTTACATCTATTAAATGTGTTAAATGGAACATAGTTAAAGATTGTACAACTTGCAGGTTAGTTTGGAAATTTAAATCAAGCTTCATGATGATTTTAATGACCTTTATTTGTGGCAAAGTAAAGTAATTAAATAATTGTAAATATAAAAGGACAATTTAAGCAATTTCCTTTTTCTTAAGACATACACTTTATTGATTCAGTGGTTTTAGGGAATGTAGCAGTTGTCTACATTAATATTACTATTGTATATGAGTAGATCTTTCCTGCTTCCTTTCGTTTTTCTCCAAACCAAAATACTAAATACTGTAACATACATGTACAAAGAGAGTAAATCAATACCAAATTGAGATTACATTTGTAGCATTTATGCAATGTAATAACTCTTCATTTCACTTAGGCCTGGTCTACACTGGGGGGGGTCGATCTAAGGTACGCAACTTCAGCTACGTGAATTGCGTAGCTGAAGTCGAAGTACCTTAGCTCGAATTACTTACCCGTCCTCACGGTGTGGGATCGACGTCCGCGGCTCCCCCGTCGACTCCGCTACCGCCACTTGCTCCGGTGGAGTTCCAGAGTCGACGGGAGCATGTTCGGGGTTCGACATATCGCGTCTAGATGAGACGCAATATATCGAACTCCGAGAAATCGATTGCTACCTGCCGATCCGGGTACAATCTAAGGGTACCCTAAGGGTACTTCTTCACTACCTGCCGGATCGGCGGGTAGCAATCGATTTCTCGGCGTTCGATATATCGCGTCTCATCTAGACGCGATATATCGAACCCCGAATGCGCTCCCGTCGACTCTGGAACTCCACCGGAGCGAGTGGCGGTAGCGGAGTTGACGGGGGAGCCGCGGACGTCGATCCCGCGCCGTGAGGACGGGTAAGTAATTCGAGCTAAGGTACTTTGACTTCAGCTACGTGAATAGCATAGCTGAAGTTGCATACCTTAGATCGACCCCCCCCCCAGTGTAGACCAGGCTTTAGTGTAATGTATTTGCAGAATTTGGGACTATGAAAAGCATAGTACTGTGTAGGTAATCGGATTCTTCACTAATATGTGTATGTGCAAAACCTCAAGAACAACAGTAGCAGAATATTTCTTAATTTTTAAAAAACAGTAAAAGTCATTTACTATCTAGTCTGTCGATGCTTTAATTATTTCTTTAACTATAAACTTTATTTAATAGTGGTGGCGATAGATCCACCTAAACATTAAGGGTTACTTATAGAGAAAATGTAGGCAGACATATTGACTGTCTAATCAGTTACTGCTGGGTTAAAATGGTGAACAGTACAGGAATTCTATCAAATATGCATTTTCTGCTTGAAATGAACAACTGTTCAATATATTTTTTTTATAAATGACTGCACCTTTAAGCAGGGGAGAAGGAAGCGTTGTCTGGCTTGCTGGGGGAGAGGGCATAGCGCATTAGGGGTGGGGGGAAGGGAGAGAGGGTCAGAGGCTGCTGCAAAAGGGGGTGTGGGTCAGTGTGGCGACACTGACTCATCCCCAGTGACATAAAGGCCTGTGGAGTTGAAAAAGGGGAAGCCTGGCAGGAGAAGCCTCTTTTCCCCAGAGAAGCACCCACCATCCCTCCCTTTGGAGATGGCAAAATACCAGGTTTGGTCAGGACCTGCTCTGGGCATCATGCTAGTCACTCCTTTTTATGGGATTGGGAAAGAATTTTTCCCTCCCCACCAGATTGGCTTAGGTGGAGTGGGTTTTTTTCCCTTTGGTCTTCTCCACAGTGGGGGGTGGGGGGAGGAGGGCTATGTTATGATAAGTAGGAAGGGAGTTAGGCTGTGATGTTGCAACTCATTATGTAAATGTGGGGCAGATGTCCAGTGCAGGTACTCCATATGGAAGGGATACAGAGACCAGATAAATGGCTTTGTAAAGGACTGAAAAAGGAGGTGTTTGTTAAAAGAGCAGAACTGGGGGAGGGGGTTTGGGGCTCCTATGACTGACCAGCAGGGAGACAACCCCCCTTCTTTATAGCCCATCTTAACCCTCATTGGGGGCAGGGGCGGCTCTAGACATTTTGCCGCCCCAAGCACAGCGGCATGCCGCGGGGGGCGCTCTGCCGGTCGCCGGTCCCGCGGCTCCGGTGGACCTCAGGATCCGCTGGTCTCACGGCTTCGGTGGACCTCCCGTAGGCATGCCGCCGAAGGCTGCCTGCCTGCCGCCCTCCCGGCGACCGGCAGAGCGACCCCCGCGGCATGCCTCCCCAAGCACGCGCTTGGCGTGTTGGGGCCTGGAGCCGCCCCTGATTGGGGGGGAGGAGGGAGATAGTAAGGTCCCAGCAATAGGTTGTCTAGGGGACCTGGATGGAAAAAGGGGGGGGTCTGGGGGAAGCTCCCCGTGTAGATATTGAATGAACATGGAGTTACCTGCACTGTACACTTTTATCTGCCAGGTAGCCCCAGACATATAATAATAATAAAGTTGCGGCATGATTAATCCATGTCAAGTGTCTCTTGTCCTTGTTTTGGTATAGCCAGACAAAGAGCAAAACATTCGAGCTACTGTGCACTGAAGTGCAGGCAGCTTTCATAATCAAATATATTGGTAGCCTAAAGGTTCAAATTCGAGAATACATTACTTATTCTCTTTTTATATGTTTTACAAACTGCTAATGATTTTTTAGTTATGTAATAATTTCTTTTTAAAGGAGCAAGTCCAATTATCTCAGAACATAATCTAAACATTTGATTAATGATGGTGATTCCCTCCTCTCCCACAGCCCCCAAATGGAATCATAGACTGGAATATGCAGGTTAATTAAAGCAGAAGAAATGAAATGATCAGTATTAAGTAATTCAGAACACAGATTTGTTAACACAAAACAAAAACATGCTCACTAAGTGGTGCTCACTGAGATCAGAATGAGTTAACCAACAAGCTTAGGAAAAAACCTTATTTTCGGTAATATAATAAAGTATGCAGAAAATGTATACAGCATTATCCACTGATGTTAACATGTGAAAGAGTGAAGAAGTTGAATTAATGCTTTCGATGACCACATGGATTTTTAACAGTTTAACAAAGGTAAGAATTATCCAGTGAGAAGTGAAGGACCATTTTGTTCTTATTTATATGGAGTTCCTTATTTCCCTCAGAATCTTCTACATGCTAACTTGGGTTTATTAGCTGTGTTGTATTAAGCAAAAAAAAAGTATTTGATAGCCACAGTGATCCAGGTATTCTGTCACATCCACACTGGTAAACTGTAAATTACATTAACTAAAACAGAAGGGGGAAGCAGGAAAGACTCCAGCTTCTTCAAAAGTGGCAGTCCATCTCCCTAGTGGGACAGCCACTTAGGATGCATCACTGCAGAATTTTGCACCCTCCATTGACTCCCATTTGACTTCCAGTGCCAATTCAAGGCTTTTGCCTAAATCTACAAGGCCATTAATGGGTAAGGACACAGAGACCTCTGCTCCATCTATAACTGACGGAGACATGCACTCAGTGCAGCTGCCAACCCCAGAACAAAAACAGTGGAAACCAGACATGAGGTGTTCGTGGTATAGGATGCTTAGCTGTGTAACCAGCTACTAGAAGAGATTAGATTATGCTGCGAGGCCTCATTGCACAGCCAACCATTTACAAAAAGCTTCCCCACCAAAGTCTAATAGAGGTAAATTCTGATTAACCAAACCCTGATTATCTGAAATTCAACTATATCCTCTGAAATTAGAATTTCATTTTTCTGAATTCTGGATATGTCCACACAGCAATGCAACGTGTTCAGTGGCAAGATATTATGTATAGGTGGAGGTAGCCAAACAATCAATCAAAAGGAAAAAAGAAAGAAAGAATGAATAAGTAGAGATGAGTAAGGCAAAGTTTTTGTCACGACTATTTTTAGAAAAAGTCATAGACACGTCACAGGCAATAAAAAAAAAAATTAATGGAAGCCTGGGACCTCTCCCTGACTTTCACTAAAAATATCCCTGACAAAATGGGGAGGCAGGTTCAGCACCCACTACTGCTGGGGCTCATGGGTCCCCCACTGCTGTGGAGAGTGGCAGCTGCGGGGTCCTGCTGCCTGTGGGACTGGGAGCTGCAGGGTCCTCCAGCGGCTTGCCACAGCTGGGCAGCTGCAGGGAGTCCCCGCTGCTCGCTCCAGCTGGGCAGCTTTGGGAGGTTCCTATGTGCAGCAGGGCAGCTTTGGGGGTCCCCCTCACTGCCCGTCGTAGTTGGGCAGCTACAGGATCTGCTGGTTGCCTGCCGCAGCTGGGCAGCTGTGGGGATTCCCTGCCGGAGAGCTGCAGGGTACCCTCACCAATACGGGGATTGGGAGCTGCAGGGGGCTAAGGGAGACACTGGCTGGGAGCTCCAACCTGGGGGCAGAAAATGTCACAGAGGTCAATGGAAGTCACGGATTCTGTGACCTCCGTGACATAATCATAGCCTTAGAAATGAGTAACTCACTGCAAATAATGTACTGATACTCAGTGAAATTAGTGTGTGTGTGTGTGTGTGTGTGTGTGTGTGTGTGTGTGTGTGTGTACATTCTTTGAGCAGATAATTTTCTCAATGTTTCTCGTTATTTGAATTTACTCAAATGTGTTGCAAGTTATGTATTTATTTATTTATTGTTTTACGCCATGGAGCAACTGCAGACAGTTTGTGTGTAGGGTTGCCAGGTGTCTGGTTTTTTTACCTGAAATTTCAGTCATAAGGGGACTGGTACAATGTCCAGTCAGAAGTTCTGACCAGACACCAAATGTCTGGTTACTGCCCACAGGGGCACCAGAACAGGGGAGCCCAGTCAGCACCCACCGCAGCATGTGTGACTGCAGCGAGGCGCTTGCAGAGAGCTGGGGGCAGCATGGCTGTGAGGCAGGTGGGTGCCAATCTACACCATGGGATTGTGTTTGGATCGTCCTCCTCTCTGCTCCACGGCTCTAGACACATCCCCCGCCCTCCTCAGAAACACCTCATCTTCGCAGGAAGCCACTCCTGGGGCTATGAGACACATTTTAAGGGCATCGGAGCCACAACCTGAGCCAGGGATCCAATGCAAGGCGGCTGCTTCTCCCCGGGGTAGAGGTGACATTGCAGCACCATCTCCCGCTTCACTTCTGCCACTCAGATGGGGACTCAGCCTGGGCCAGCACACGAGGATGGGGGAGCAGCACCCTTAAAGCCTAGGGAATGCGGCTCATTGCAGAGCCTGGCCTCCAGCTCGCACACACAGTGCGGGGAGGGAAGGGCATTTCCACAGCCTGGCCCCGTTCAATCAGACAGACAGACAGACTGACAACACCTCTCTTCCATTTCCCCCCTCCCACCCAAACCCCTCACTCCCCTGTGATCACTGCCTGCAAATGCCACCGCCAACCTAGTCCAGGGTGTGGGGACTGAGAGTGCCAGGTCATTAACCCTTGCCAGCCCCTTCTCAGTCAGGGCCAACGCCTACCTGCATCTTGTAGGCAGGCTCTGCTTTAGCTCTCAGCCCAGCTCTGCAGGTGGCAGGTGAGTCTTGGAGGGAGAAGGAGCGAGCAAGCGGGTGGGGGCGGGGAAGGGCTGCTGTAGTTTCCAGGTTTAAGAAACTGGAAATTTGGCAACCCTATTTATGTTAGCATTCCATTGCTGATATTTGAAATTCTAGTTTTGCTGTTTGGTTGTGAAAGGTCATACAGCATTGTTTCTGTTTATAATTCAGATGATAGCCTGAGGAAGGCAGTGGGGCTTTGCAGTTCACAGGGATAGGTAGAAGATCATAATTAGATGAGAGAATTTTACAAAGTTTTAAACCATGTCTGTCTTGGTGACATAGGCTAAGTATTATAAAGCTTCCAATAAAATTAAGCGACTATAAGATTTATTGGCATTTTGTAGAATTTACAGTTAGGGCCAGATTTCTAAAGGCATAAATTTCTGTGCATCACTTGTGGAGGTATGCTTCTAAGTTAGGATTTGTGCATATAAACTTTGGCTTATATGTGTGCTTCTACAATTGTGTGGAAGCTTAAAATATTACTCGTGCTAGTGCTCCCATGCTAGCTGCTGAAAAGCTATTGTTTCCTCTGCTGTTATTTGAATTACACAGCTTCTGGAATGGGGCAATAAGCACACTCCAGATCTTTACAACATCAAGTTGAAGAAAATCTATTTCAAACAGTGTTGCTATAACGTGGCTGGTTTCCTGGATGCTATAATGTGTATTTCTGCCATCTGAATATGTAGGAAACTTGCTCCAACAATGACAAAGCAAGCAAGTAACCCACACACCTTCTGGGTGTGGTGTTCTGTCTTGTCCAGTGGCACCAAGACCACTGAAAGAGAGAGATAAAATGAGTCTGCTCTACAGCCTTAGCTAGTAGCCAGTTGGCTTTTAACTCATGTGGTAGAGGTTCATGCACAGAAGTCCCAGGTTCAATCCCACCCGCTGATGACCGGGGTCTGTTGGTGTTACACCGGCATCTTTACTAATGCTAGATTCTGGTTTCCAGCGTGCTCCTCCTGTATGTGACTTAGGCCTGGTCTACACTAGAAAATTAAGTCAGCTTAATTACATCACTCAGGGTATGAAAAATACAGTGTAACCCCCAGTGCAGACAGCGCTAGGTTGATGGAAGAATTCTTCCATCAACCTAGGGCATGTTTACACCTAAAATGCTACAGGGGCACAGCTGCGCCACTGACACTACCTGCCTCCACGGGAGGGGTTATCCCGTTGGTGTAGGTAATCTAACTCCTGATAGGCAGTATGTACGTCAATGGAACGGTTCTTCCATCGACGTAGCTATCTACATGGGACTTGGATCAGCTTAACAACACTGCTCAGGGGTGTTGATTTTTCACAGCCCGACCAACATAGTTAAACCGACTAATTTTCTAGTGTAGATCAGGTTCTTGTTACTGCCTCTCCGAGAAATGGATTACCTATACCGATGGGAGGCAATGTGGGTAGTGTCTTCACTGAAGTGCTAGAGCGGTGCAGCTGTGCCACTGTAGCATTTCAAGTGTAGACAGGCCCTTAGTAAATGTTATGTGTGCTCAGAAAGTAGAGGTAACAGCACACACGTAACAGCACACAAGAAAAACAGTCTGTCATAGCAAAAACATTATGAAATAGCTTTTCTTCAACTTGTTGTGTAAAGATCTTGACTGTGCTTCTTGGTATATCACAGATCTTGGCAATGCTGAGGACTATTTTATTATCCTGATTTATTGTATCATCCTATATGAACTTTGGCAATGCTAGGGCTGGCTAACTACATGATCCTAAATTTTGACAGTGATATTGTCTATTTTTCTGCATACTCCTGCATTAATTTTGACAATGCTGTGCTATGGTTTGCTGCAAGCTCCTCTGTGTGATATTTGTTTTCTCATTGCAACAGTGTTGCTAACTCTTATAATTTTGTCATGAGTCCCATCATAATTATTGCTTTCCTTAAAGCCCCAGCTCCTGGAGTCAAGTGGATATGTGATGATTTCAACCTTTATTAGTAAAGAAAAAATAAGTTTCTAGCTCTCCTGGCTGTGGAGAAAGCTTCAAAATGTGACACCAGTGCATCTTAAAGGCTAAAAAAGCAGAAGGCAAATAAAAAGAACACCAAGTCTATTATTTTTACATAATCTCATGACTTTAAAGCCAATCTCATGATTTTTGGTGAGCATGACTCATATTTTTGAACATTTTGGGTTGGCAATGCTATAAAAGATAGACCACATTGATTTGAAGCTGACAAAATCTAAACATAGCTGCTGGAGGCCACCTCTAATTTCAGTGCCCAAAGGATGGAGCTAACAAGGCAGGTCACTTAATACTATCAGGTGTTACATGGCATTGAACTTTTAGAAGAAAAATGAAAAATAGGAATCGATTTAGAAAACTGTACTACACTGCAGATTTTACTCTGTGTTTTCCGTTGATGCTAATGAAGTAACTCTAGATTTCCACTCATGTTACATTTTATTCTGGATTTTCATACATATAACTGAGATCTGAAGCTCTGTTTTTTTTGTCTCTAATCTAACATACAGTGTATAAGGCAGAGGTGAAATGAAACATAAAACAGGTTATATTTATATTAAAAGGCATACAGACCCAATATTGAGGAATACCTCAGTAGTGTGACCTGCTGTCATATAATACCCTAAGGGTATGTCTACACTACAAGAGTAGTTCGATTTAACTTAGGTCGAATTTGTGGATTCGACCTTATGAAGTCGAATTTGTGTATCCACACTAAGGACACTAATTCGACTTTGTGAGTCCACACTAACGGGGCAAGCATCGACATTGGAAGCAGTGCATTCTGGGCAGCTATCCCACAGTTCCCACAGTCCCCGCTTCCCATTGGAATGCTGGGTAGAGCCCCCAATGCCTGCTGGGGGAAAAAATGTGTCGAGGGTGGTTTTGGGTAACTGTCGTCATTCAACCGTCACTCCCGCCCTCCCTCCCTGAAAGCGCCGGCGGGAAATCTGTTCGCGCACTTTTCTGGTCAGTGACAGCGCGGATGCCACAGCACTGCGAGCATGGAGCCCGCTGCGATCATCGCTGCACTTATGGCCGTTGTCAACTCCTCGCACCTTATCGTCCACCTCTTCCACAGTCAGCTGCTGAGAAATCGGGCGAGGAGGCTCCGGCAGCACGGTGAGGACATGAAGTGTCAGAGTGGCACAGACCTCTCACAAAGCACGGGATCCCGCGCCGCGGAGATCATGGTGGCAATGGGTCAAGTTCATGCTGTGGAACGGCGATTCTGGGCCCGGGAAACAAGCACAGACTGGTGGGACCGCATAGTGCTGCAGGTCTGGGATGAATCACAGTGGCTGCAAAACTTCAGGATGCGTAAGGGCACTTTCCTTGAACTCTGTGACTTGCTGTCCCCTGCCCTGAAGCGCCAGGACACCCGGATGCGAGCAGCCCTGAGTGTGCAGAAGCGAGTGGCCATAGCCCTCTGGAAACTTGCAACGCCAGACAGCTACCGGTCAGTAGCGAACCACTTTGGCGTGGGCAAATCTACCGTGGGGGTTGCTGTGATGCAAGTAGCCAACACAATCGTTGACCTACTGCTCTCAAAGGTAGTGACCCTGGGAAATGTCCAGGTCGTCATAGATGGCTTCGCCGCGATGGGATTCCCAAACTGCGGTGGGGCTATAGATGGGACTCACATTCCTATCCTGGGACCAGCCCACCAGGCCAGCCAGTATATTAACAGAAAGGGCTACTTTTCAATGGTGCTGCAAGCACTGGTGGACCATAGGGGACGTTTTACCAACATCTACGTCGGGTGGCCGGGCAAGGTTCATGACGCGCGTGTTTTCAGGAACTCTTGTCTGTTTAGACGCCTGCAGGAAGGTAGTTTCTTCCCGGACCACAAAATAACTGTTGGGGTTGTGGAGTTGCCTACAGTGATCGTCAGGGACCCAGCCTACCCGCTAATGCCCTGGCTCATGAAGCCCTATACAGGTGCCCTGGATAGTGACAAAGAACTCTTCAACTACCGGCTGAGCAAGTGCAGAATGGTGGTGGAGTGTGCTTTCGGACGTCTCAAGGGGAGATGGAGGAGCTTACTGATTCACTCGGATCTCAGCGAAACCAATATCCCCATTGTTATTGCAGCTTGCTGTGTGCTCCACAATCTCTGTGAGAGCAAGGGGGAGACCTTTATGGCGGGATGGGAGGTTGAGGCAAATCGCCTGGCTGCTGATTACGCTCAGCCAGACACCCGTGCAATTAGAAGAGCCCAGCGGGAAGCGCTGTGCATCCGGGAGGCTTTGAAAGCTAGGTTCCTCAGAGAGCAGGATACCCTATGACTGTCCAGTTTCTTTACAGAGAAGCTGAACCTGCCCCTGTTTCAGTTACTGTTGACTTTTTTCTGCAGTTACATACCCCGTTCACCAGGTTTCCCCCCTTCCAACAGACGTTTAAAAATAAAGTTAATGGAACATTGTTAATTAACAAAGTTTTCTTTACTAATGAATTTGCGTTAAAGGGTTCAAACAGGGACGCAGACTGTGGTGGGTACGGTGTGCAGTGATGTACAGACCTCTTCTACACTCGAGGAATGACAGGCTCCTGCTCCTACAGCGGTCTCTGGGGGGAGGATGGTTACAGGAGGGTGTGCAGGAAGGGGTGGGTTTGCAGGAAGGGGTGAGGGGTGTGTGGGAAGGGTGAGTAGGTGTAGGGGGATGAGGGCTCTGGCTGGGGCTCAGGGCATCGGAGAGGCTCATGGCTCATGCCCTTACCATGGAAGGGCATGGTAAGGGCAGCCTGCCTTGCCATTTGTGGATGGCAGGCGCTAGGACCCTGGGGCAGCATACACCTCCCAGAGTGACCCGGGTGCCTAGTGACTGCACTCTGTGTGTGACCTGCTGTTGATCCTGCCCCCATGTCTGTACCTTGGTAATGGTGGCTGTCCTATGCAATTAACAAACCCCTCCTCCCGCTTCACACAAAGTCTTCTGCAAAGAAACATGAAGGAAACAGTACTTAACAGCAAACTATTTTTAATACTCAACTACACAGCTGGGGGATGAAACTGGGATTTGGGATTGGGTTAGCCAGGAAGGGAAGCACTTCTCAAAAGTTAGGGAATGAGAGCTGTTTGGTACATGAGCACTCTGCTGGGGTGGAGTGACAGTTTTCACGGCCCCTACCGCCCCTCCTTCTTGTTATTTTGGGTGAGGGGGGGACAGGACTTTGTGGCGGGGGAGGGCGGTTGCAGATACAGTGCAGGGGGGCTCTCTCCTCCTGCCTGCGGTCCTGCAGAACATCCACAAGGCGCCGGAGCGTGTCTGTTTGCTCCCTCATTAGGCCAAGCAGCGTTTGAGTCGCCTGCTGGTCTTCCTGCCACCAACTGTCCTCCCGTTCGCTGTGTGAGCGCTGGTACTGAGAGAGGGTCTCCCTCCACTGGCTCTGCTGGGCCGCCTCGGCTCTGGAGCGGGCCATCAGTTCAGCGAACATCTCGTCCTGAGTCTTTTTCTTTCGCTGCCTAATCTGCGCCAGCCTCTGTGAGGGGGATGCCGGGGCAGTT
This sequence comes from Mauremys reevesii, assembly GCF_016161935.1. Taxonomy (NCBI): domain Eukaryota; kingdom Metazoa; phylum Chordata; order Testudines; family Geoemydidae; genus Mauremys; species Mauremys reevesii. The sequence goes on along the minus strand of NC_052628.1, from coordinate 56,652,153 downwards.
CGGGAAAGAGCCGCAGCTGTGTGATGGGAAAAAGGAAGTGATTTCCTTGCAAAGATACATGTTTGCGAACACTGAACACAGTCTAGTCTGTCTCTGTGAACAAGACCATACACGGCACCTATCTCATGCACTCTCAGGACAAGTTCGAATTTTCGGCCTTCGCTTTCATTGCCTGGGGTCTTGCACTGGAGATCAGACAAGCGGGGCAGGACAGCAGAATCCGTGTAGCAGCCAGGCATGGTAAGCCGTAAACTTTAGGCTGCTTAAAAGTTAATGTATAGCAGTGCCCTCCTGCTGCAGGCAATCTGGAAAGCATAAATTCTGACCCTGTTCCACCCCCTCGCAGCTGTCCCCGGGAAAGATCCCTGTATGCTTCCCCTCTGCAGCCTCCACCACGTGGCTGTTAAACGACATTTATTGTTATGCAAAGGAAAACTGAAGCATTCCCAATAGTAACATTACACTAATTCCCCTAATTAGATGCAGCAGTCGCCGAGCGAGATCACCCTGAAGCGGGTCACTAAGAGAGACAGAGAGCGCATGCTGCGTGAAACCCTGCACAAACCAGGGCCCTATGCTGCCATGCTCGTGGAGGCAATGCTCCCACTGTACCTGAGGATAGCCTGGCGCGGAAGAGTGTGCTTCCATGGAGCACCCAATAAGGCACCTCTCCCCAGGAACCTCCTGCGGAGGCTTTTCGAGTACCTCTACGAGAGCTTCGTGGAACTCTCCCAAGAGGATTTCTGTTCTATCCCCATATGCATTGACCTTCTTTTCATATAGTTTTTATTCCTGTTTTTTAAAAAATAAATGTTTACATGTTTATAGCACTTACCGACTGATCCTTCCCCTGATTCAGAGTCCGGGTTAACGGCCGGGGAGGGTTGGTAGGGGATCTCTGTGAGGGTGATGAAGAGATCCTGGCTGTCGGGGAAATCAGTATTGTAAGCGCTGTCGCCTGCCTCGTCCTCCACAAGCCCTTCCTCATCTTCCCCATCCGCGAACATCGCCGAGAAACTGCCCGTCGACACTATCCCATCCTCAGAGTCCACGGTCACTGGTGGGGCAGTGGTGGCAGACCCACCGAGAATGGCATGCAGTGCCTCATAGAAGCGGCATGTCTGCGGCTGGGCTCCGGAGCGTCCGTTTGCTGCTTTGATTTTTTGGTAGCCTTGTCTCAGGTCCTTGATTTTCATGCGGCACTGCATTGCATCCCGGCTGTATCCTCTGTCTGTCATGGCTTTGGAGACCTTCTCGTAGGTCTTTGCATTCCGTTTTTTGGAGCGCAGCTCCGAAAGCACAGACTGATCGCCCCACACAGCGATCAGATCCAAGACTTCCCGGTCAGTCCATGCTGGGGCCCTCTTTCTACTCTGAGATTGCATGGACCCCTCTGCTGGAGAGCTCTGCATCGTTGCCAGTGCTGCTGAGCTTGCCCCGATGTCCAACCAGGAATTGAGATTCAAACTGGCCAGACAGGAAAAGGAATTCAAATTTTCCCGGGGCTTTTCCTGTATGGCTGGTCAGAACATCTGAGCTCGGACTGCTGTCCAGAGCGTCAACACAGTGGTGCACTGTGGGATAGCTCCCGGAGCTACTAAGGTCGATTTCCGTCCACACATAGCGTAATTCAACATAGCCATGTCGAATTTAGCGCTACTCCCCTCGTCGGGGTGGAGTACCGAATTCGAACTAAAGAGCCCTCTAGGTCGAACTAATTAGCTTCCTGGTGTGGACGGTTGCACGGTTAAATCGAATTAACGCTGCTAAATTTGACATAAACTCCTAGTGTAGACCAGGCCTAAGTTTGTCAGTAAACAGTCAAAAATTATGTAGCAGAAAATACAATGTATTTTTACAGGTTAAACTGCTCACTTAATTTATACTGTTGTTCTTTTTTCATTATTTGGGTTGAATTCAGCCCTGGTGGTGTAAGTTACTTTTTGAGTATAAGAGGCAAGATAGTAATTTGCACTAATTTGGCATTCAGTGAGTGGGTAAAAATGTGCAATATGCACTGTTTCAAGATCCAAATTCAGCTCCTGGCAAAAGTGAGTGTGACTCTTTGGAAGCCTGGGAGTATTGTATACACTTACGAAGTTTAAATTTAGCCCCAGGAGCTGAGATAATGCCCTATAACAAAGTAAGATGGATAGGACCTGGTTGAACCCTCTAGATAATTATTTGTAAATTATATTAATTTACACATCCTTTGCCATTATGTACACACACTGCATCAGTGCAAATTACACTATCTTGACAATTGCAGTGGCTTTCTGACTAATTTACACACTGTTTACATCATTTCTGGATTTGGCCCAGACACTTACATGGAATTGGACCTGCTTACTTCAGGCTGCATATCTCACTCAGCTTGGTCTAGTCAGGTTAAAACGTTTTGGGCTGTCTCTAATTCTATGTTATGTTACTGTCTCTCTGTTTTAATGTATTCTATATCACCTATTTTCATAAACAAAGGCATCTGTTCAGCTTACCTTTTCTGGCTAAACTCTGGCTAAACATGGGGCCAAACTCTCTCTTGCACCATTTTTCACCAGCAGAGAATTTGGCCTACAATGTAGATTTTACCAGAACCTTTATTGCTATAGAAAGATTTTAATGCTTTTAAAGAAAGGAAAATGTGCATTCTCTTGTTACAAAGATTTGCATTCTGGGAATATTTTATTTGTATCTTACATTTAAAAAGTGTCATGGCAAGAAATGGGTTTGATTTTGAAGGGGAATCATTTTGAATAATTAACCATGAATTACTCTAATTAGAAGAAAATAATTATAGGTTGGACATAAGCTGTTTCAAATGCGAAGTGTAGAGTAAGAGACTATTGGAAAAATAATGCCACCTGATAGAAGCTGAAATTAATCCAAAAAAGAACTTTTCTTTGAATCAGGATTTAACTATGGTGTTTTAAAATGTCTCCAATTTAAAACATGCAAATTTCTTCTAGGCTGAATTATTAGTGGGCCTATGTTGTTGAATTACAAAATCTTCAGTCTAATAATTAACGAAGGCAGTTTTATTCTTTAAAAGAGGATTGTCATTAACTCCCCTCTTAATAGCTGAACCCTTGTTCAGAACAACTACTGAGAAAACTAAGGGTACCATTTCACATCGTGCAAATGCTGATTTAAGTGTTTGCCTAAACCTAATGTTATTTTAAAGATTAATGTGTTTTATTGTGTGTGTGTGTGTCCACGTACACACACACACAATATTACACATACACAGATCAGTAATAGTGTTACCTGAAATTTTCAAAGGAGCTTAAGGAACTCAGGTGCCCACTAGTGTCCTTTGAAAATCCCACTCTGAAAAATTATGATATAGCCTGAATTCTGAGGTTACATATTATTTCTCAAGGATTCCTTACTTCTTTGAAAACATCACCATGTGTATTGCAGGAAGCAATATTGGTAGTTTGGTTTTCCTTTATTTTTTAGATTTTTTAGTTTTAAATTCTAGAAGCAACTGACCCAAATTCTGGGAGCATGTTACGAAACTTAAAGTTCACAGTGACAGTAATTTTTAAAAAATCAAAACATTAAAATGAGATAATCATTTCCCAGTGCCTCCACAAGCATAACACAGTTCAACCCCAAAATGTAATTACCTGATGCTAATAAATAACCCATCTTACTCTCATCTCATTCCTTCCTTGAATGCTAAAAGAAAGGTGAAATAAGAGGAAGGTGAGCTTTGCAGCAAAACTAGAAGGTTAACAAACCCAGGCTTTGTTTGATCAGCAAGGGAAGAATGCTCCACAGTCAAGCACCCTCACAGAAAGCACCCTGCTGGCAGTGCCCTCTCACCTATAACAAAATGTATTAACAGGTAGTCAGCACCATAGTAGTGCCCCAATATTGTGTTAGGGTGTATTGCACTGCTGGAAGTCCAGGTACAAAAACAAAGTTCCCCTGAACACTTATTCTCATTAAAGGTTCCATGGCACTTTTTGCAAGAGTAGAGCCATAATAGGCATTTATAGACTTTAAGGTCAGAAGGGACCATTGTGATCATCTAGTCTGACCTCCTACACATTTCAGACCACAGGACCTCACCCATCCACTCCTGAAATAGACCCCTAACCTCTGGCTGAGTTACTGAAGTCCTTCAGTCATGGTTTAAAGACTTCAAGTTACAGAGAATTCACCATTTACACTAGTTTAAACCTGCAAGTGACTCATGCCCCATGCTGCAGAGGAAGGTGAAAACCTTCCTGAGGACATCCTGAAAACCTTCCACGGTCTCTGCCAATCTGACATGGGGGAAATTCCTTCCTGACCCCAAATATGTCAGCCAACTAGAACCTGAGCATGTAGGCAAGACCCACCAGGCAGACATCTGGGAAAGAATTCACTGTAGTAACTCAGAGCCCTCTCCATCTAATGTCCCATCTCTGGCCATTGGGGATTTTTGCTACTGGCAGTCGCTGATGGGCCACGTGCCACCATAGGCAGTCCCATCATACCATTCCCCTCCATAAATATATCAAGCTCAGTCCTGAAACCAGTTAGGTTCCCCCTCCCCCCAATGCTTCCCTTATGGCAACTAGAGGTAACCCAGAAGGCTTAGCCAGCAAAATAAGGTTCAGCTGGGGGGGGGGGGGTTAGCAAGCAATCAGGTTCAGCTGTCCCCAGTTGATAGAGACCTTTAAACCCTCCCCCCTCAAGGGAAAGAAAGGGGGAAAGGGAAGGAGGAGGAGAGCAGAGCAGGGCAAGGAGGGGGAGGGAGCTGCTCTGAGAGACTCAGGAGGGAGGGGAGCTTTCTCCCCAGGGGAAGAGAAGAGTAGGGTGGGGGGCCGGGCTGAGAAGAGCCCAGCCGGCCTTTGAGTGAGAGGGTTTTCTTTTCCCTTGTGCCCTAGCCTGTGCCTCTGGGGCTGGGAAGGACTGAGCTAACAAGCAGAGGGGCAGGTATTTTGCCACACCTTGGAAAGCTGTTCCAGAACTTCACTCCTCTGATGGTTAGAAACCTTTGCCTAATTTTGAGCCTAAACTTGTTGATACATTTTTTGTTTGTATGCATTTGTTCTTGTGTCCACACTGGCGCTTAACTTAAATAATTCCTCTCCCTCCCTGGTATTCATCCATCTGATGTATTTATAGAGAGCAATCATATCTCCTCTCAGCTTTCTTTTGGTTAGGCTAAAAAAGCCAAGCTCTTTGAGTCTTCTCTCATAAGGTAGGTTTTCCATTCCTCGGATTATCCTATCAGCCCTTCTCTGTACCTGTTCCAGTTTGATTTAATCTTTCTTAAACATGGGACACAAGAATTGCATGCTGTATTTTACTTAGGTGCTTTTGAAAATTGTACCCTAGTTGCATTAATGGTTGTTTGAATTTTTATTTGCTGTCTTCCTATGAAGCAAGTATGTGGCCACTGCTGAAGGCAAGGTACCAGAATTAGACAGTCCAGAGATCTGATCTAATATAGCAACTCCTGTGTTCTTATGAGCATAACATCTGATGTTAGTTGCATTAGCTAAGACAATTATGTTATACTAGTGCAATGGTGGATTTCTCTCCCATCATCTGTTGCACACTGTCCTTACAGGTTGTGATGAAATTCATGTCATGTTGGCCAGAATTTTCAAATATAATTAAGGATTTTGATTGTCTCTGTTTTTAGGTGTCCAACTTCAGACACTTCCAAGACACTTGGTTTTCAGAAAGAGCTGAGCTATTCTCCTCTAACAATCAAGCCCCTTGAAGTTGCTACAATTTGAGCATCTAAATTCAGCAGTCACTTTTGAAAATTTAGGCTATTGAATTTCACTTGCTGACAATTATGAATTTCCTCCTCTAGCACCTCTTCAACTGTATAGATATAGGGGCAAGTCATGTTCAGTTTACTCAACTTGCCATGATCAACAAACTAACTTTCCTTATTAAGTGGCATATACAAATATTATCATGTAGACTTGTTATTTGGACAGTTTAGGGACGTAGTACTCATTTAACCTAACAAATAAAGAGTAACTCCACTGAGTTCAAGGGAATTACAAGGATATAAAATGAAACTAAAATTGACAAGAGAAGAATCAGTCTCTAGGTCAAAAGTGTAAACAAAAGATCAGTCTAGGTCTTTTACATTTCCAGAATGAATCTATTTACTCTTTTTCTTTAGAAGTAAAATTTTAAAAATTGTGAAAGAGAAACTAATTCATTTCAAAATCAATTTAATTGCTAATATGTCTTTATAAAATGGGAATGGGAAAATCGGATATTTAATTATGATTAGCAGTGACTGAAATTCCACTGCACCTGTTTAATAAAAAGAAGATGATGTTTTTTCCCCTTCATTTGGGATCCTGTGAATTGTTCCCATTAGTAGGAAAAACATAGGGTGCAGTCAGGTGTTTCTTTGATGCAGTCCTGTTTTATTTACAAAGAATGCACTAAGTCCTGTTTCCCTGAACATAGCAGGACTCAAACAGCAGGAGCCAGTTCTTTGTCCACAGCTCCAAGCCCCTTTCTAGACAGCATTCAGCCTAAAATATCTTAAACTTTTCTCACGGCCATGCTATCTCTGCTTTTCTGGTCTTGCTGCCTCTCTTTCTCAGACACACAAACGTTCACAAAACTATACCTAAGGAAACTCTTCTGCCCACATGTGCCTTTATTTTGCGTGGTGACATGTGCCTGTGGTTTGGGTAGAGGTTGCTATTTTTTTCAGCTACCTGATTCCATACAATAGCTTAACTCTTTCTCACACTTATCCCAGTTGTTCCACCCATTCCACCCAATGAGGTTTAAACCAACTGATCCAAGATGGAGGTATTGCACTCTCTATCTTGAATTAAGACATCCAGATTATGTTGAGAACCAGCTTCATCTTGACAAGGTGAGTCTGTGCTAACCACTGTCCTGCTGTGATGTGGAACATCTCAGAGGGCTAACAATGAGAGAGCCATCAACATTGAATGACTCTCCCCCATAGGAACAATGGATTTTCTATGGTAGGCCACTGACTTTGAATGACTGTACAACTCTGTTGAGGGAGGGTCGGGGGCTGGAGCCTGCAATTCCCGTAGCTGAAGCACATGGGCAAAAAAGATATAGAGACTTTTTTTAGAAAGGTGGTGTGTCTCTGAGCAAAGGGACCAGGCCACTATCATGTGCAAGAAGAGCAGGCTTAGGAGAGAGAAGGGAGGAAGGGCTGCCTAGGCTAAGGACACTTATCAAACCCAGGATTCACAGAAGCAGTGAGATCAGACTTGGATTTGGTGTAGGGGAGGGGCTTACAAGCACATGGAGCCCAGACTGATGATTGTCCAGAGAAGGGGACTGGACCAGGATGTGTTACAGCTGTATGATACAGTCTTCAATTACATGAACAAGTACTTTTCCCACCCCACCCCCCTTCATTCAGTGCACATAATGGAGTTGCTCTGGGTGGTGAATCAGAGTTGTATAGTGAAGGAGGCTGTTGCCTGTAGCACCTTTCCCTTACTTGTTGCAGAAGCTGGAAGGTGTGTAGTGAATGAGACAGAGGACAGCAGGAAGGGAAAGGGTGGTCTTATAGTTAAGGCAGTTGAATGCTCCCTGAAGAACTGGATTCTATCTGTGCCTCTGCCACAGAATTCTTACGTGATGCTAATTGAATTACTTAAACCAAACATTTCACAGGTGGTCACTAATTGTGTGTTCCTCATTTTCTGGGTGCCTGACTTCAGACCCAGGGCTCTGATTTGCAGAAATATTGAGCGCTCAAATCTACAGCTCAAGTCAATGGGAGCTGTTCTTTGAACAAGTAAAGTGCTATTTAATGCTACATTCTCTAAAAAATCAGGTCCTTGATGTCTTAAATTGGACACCTGAAATTAGTGGACACTGTTGACCTTAATATCTCTCTCTCAGTTACTCATCTGGGCTTCAGCTGGAGAACTGTGTCCAGTTTTGGGCACCACATGTTAAGAAAGAAATTGGAGACATATCTGGCTTTAAGACTAAGCTTGATAAATGTATGGAGGGGATGGTATGATGGGATAGCCTAATTTTGAAAATTAATTTGGCAATTGATCTTTGATTATCAGCAGGTAAGTATGCCCAGTGGTCTGTGATGGGATGTTAGATGGGTTGGGATCTGAGTTACTACAGAGAATTCTTTCCTGGGTGCTGGCTGGTGAGTCTTTCCCACATGCTCAGGGTTTAACTGATCGCCATATTTGGGGTCGGGAAGGAATTTTCCTCCAGGGCAGATTGGCAGAGGCCCTGGAGGTTTTTCGCCTTCCTCTGCAGCATGGGGCACAGGTCACTTTCTGGAGGATTCTCTGCAGCTTGAGGTCTTCAAACCGCAATTTGGGGACTTCGATAACTCAGACATAGGCTAGGGGTTTGTTATAGAAGTGGATGGGTGGGATTCTGTGGCCTGCATTGTGCAGGAGGTCAGACTAGATGATCATAATGGTCCCTTCTGACCTTAAAGTCTCTGAGTCTATGAGGGAGTCCAGAGGAGAGCAACAAAAATGATAGAGTTTTAGAAAACATGACTTATGAGGAAAGGTTTAAAGAACAGGGCATGTTTATGAGAAGAGAGGGCTTGGGGAAAAGAGGCAGTGGGAGGGAGAGAGACATGATAGCAGTCTTCAGATATGTAAAAGGTTGTTACAAAGGGGATGGTGATCAATTGTTCTCCATGTCCATGCATGAAGGATAAAAAGTAATTGGCTTGGTTTGCAGCAAGATAGATTTAAGTTGATCTTAGGAAAAACTTTGTCTATAAGGATAGTTAAGCACTAGAACAGGTGACCTAGTGAGGTTGTGGAATCCTCATCATTGGAGCTTTTTCAGAACAGGTTACACAAACGTGTCAGGGATGGTCTAGATTTAGTTATTCCTGCCTCAGTGCAGGGGGATGGGCTAAATTACATCTTTGCGATCCTTTCCAGCTTTACACTGCTATGATTCTGTGAGTCATTTCACAGCGGTGTTTGCAAATAAATTCATTAATGTTTGTGAAGCACTTAGATACTATAGTGATGAGCACTATAGGAAAGGCCATGAGGCAACAAATAATTCTGTCTACAGAGCAGGCTTTAAATAGTGAGCAATAAATAAGGCATGGGACCACACATTGAACAAGAAGAAGAAAATGAAATACTGAATAGCAGCTCATTAACTGACACCATTCATTCTGTGCAGTGATTGAGGCAGATTCCTGTGGGGAAAAAAATGTGATCGTATCATTAAAGACTGTATCTTAAGGCGATCAAATAAAGGTTGAACAGGCAACCTTAATTCTGACATTTCCTAACTTTTGAGTTCTTGACTTTGCAACCTTACTAATGTTTTAACCTAGTTTGTGTGTGAAATATTATATATAACATAGTATTATACTATGTACTATTTTATATTTAACATAAAGAATTGGGTGTACATAAGTTAATATTTATGTAGTCTCATGTTGGCGGCTATCAGAGAATTCAGTTATTTTGATTAGTTGGTGATGAACTTCTGGTTGAGATATAAAAGATCATCAATAACAATTGGAATTAAATGGCATATCCACAGTCAGCACAATAGATATTTTGTTTATGTGGCACTATTGTTAGATTTTTATTTTTTTCATTTCTGAAAAGGTAAACTGAAAAAACTTTTAGAATGAGTCAGCCATGGGTAAACAGTACTGCAGCCAGGATAAGGGATATTCTGGACATAGTGTCAAAAAAATGCTTGGATAATAGGAAGAGGATTCAAAATGCTTTTTAATTTAACATTTACTTCACAATCTTCCTCTGATCCCTTTTTTCCACTGTATCCCCTCTATATTTTCAACAACCATAAATTACAAATTAATGTGATCATTTTTCAATATTTATATCACTCATGTGATCTGTCTGTCTCTGCTAAAAGCATTTCTAATCCAGCATAAGGCACCAATTCTTCCATTGACCTGTATGGTGCATCCCTGAACCTGCACAGAGTCATTTGCAGGATCAGGGCCTGATATATTGCTGCTTTATATATTATAGACTTTTGCAATGTCAGAATTGCCAATCGCCAAAAAAATCATGGCTCTGTCCCCCCAAATAATCAGAATCACTTGAAAAAAACATGAGATTTTAAGAAAAATAAGTTTTGGGGTTTTTTAATTTGTCTTCTGGTGTCTGAGTCATTAGGATTCACATTTTCAAACTTTTCTTCAACCATAAGGGCTAGAAACTTAAAAAAAAAAAAACGGAGACACTAACATAATCACATGACTCCAGGGGCTTATAATATAACTAAAACATGGTATATCATGAGCTACATGATAAAATGACAAGATTTGGCAGCATAGATGGTGGTTTTTTTTTTTTAAGAATACAGTTTCTTGTGAGAGAAATATCAGAAATTGTTCAAATACATCATTTACACATATGATTTCCTTCTTTGAATTCTCAGGGCCCAATTTGCAAAACTTGGCACCCTTATTGTGGTAGCCAAATTTGTGTATGCAAATACAGGTTTTGAATATTCCGACATTTTTAAAGTGTGTTTTAGGTAGCCATATTTGAACATACAAAACTAATATTTTAATGAAAATCTTTTACTCTGCTCAAGGCCTCTATAATTCTGTAAATGTCAGTGCCACTTTTATTATCAGAAATAGGAGATTCTCGTGGTTTTTTTTATACATCCTGTTTTTTTAACACTATTAAAAGATGCTTGGCACACATTGACAATTTGCCATTTATCCACAGCAAATAAAACACACATTCTAATTGCAAGAGCCTTTTGCCAATGTAATCCAGACAGAGCTATCAAGGAAAGATCCTCCAATTCACACCCTGTACCTATATTTTAATAGTTTCCCTGTAATCTACTGTATCTAAAAATGTAGTTATTTAATCTGAATTAACACCATGCCACATCTCTTTTCTCTATCTCATTTTCTTTTCTGTGGCCTGAAAAGTTATTGCATTTTTCTGCTGTTAGCTCAAAGATGTCAGCTACAACTTCTTATTGATTTTTCTTATTCTTTGTCTACTGAATTTAACCCTTATACATTCTGCAAATCTCTCTCTCTGGTAATCAAAGAAAATACTTGTTTAAAATATCCAACATGATTATAAAGCCAGTTGAGATCTATTTTACTTTTGATTTACCTTCATCATAAAAAGATTTCTAATCATATCAAGGTCATTTTGTTACTTGCATTTTTGCAGCTTTACATTATAATTGTTTCCTTCTGCAGAAATAAATGCTGTAACCTTGAATGAAGCAGTTACTAATAATGTTACACTAAGCAAATAAATGTCAGGAATGAACTAGTCTTGACTGCTTCTGTAGTATTCATGTATAATGCTCTAATCATTGGCGCAAAACATCCAATTAATTTGCTTTCCCTACATGTTTTTACTGGCCAAGATGCATAGGGGAGTAGTGTGCTCAGTCATAATCATGCTCCACAAAGGCTGGAAATGTTCCCTTTGAGCTTCCAATCATTAGGTCAGCTGAAGTGAAGACAAGCCCATTGACAAGTGAGAATGGTAATAATTTATTTTCTATTGATGGGTTGTGACAAATCATGTCGGAGCAGTGGCTGCATACTGTGGGGCTCCATGAAGGAAGATTGTGATGGGCAGAGATGAAACCCTTCACAGCTCATTTAGTCCAAATGTAGCCACCTGGGTGGTGAATCAGTTCAACATACCAGCCCAAGCATTCCTGCACAAAATTAGATCGCTAACAGGCAAACCATATAGGGGTTCCTAGAAGGCATTAATCAACATGGTTGAGCTGTCAAAATGCAGAATTCAAAATTAGGAAACACAAGAAGGGTTAAAATGTGGCAATTTTGTCACAAATTCAAGAATTTAATTACTATCTCACAATCCCAGGTTCAGTAAGGGTCTTGGAAGAAAAATGATGAACTTTAAACTGGCAAAGTGAAGAATTACACCTGCTGAAAACACCCTAAGATTTTTACAAATGTTAATTAGTAAAAGCAGCATGAAGATTTATTTAAGCTCAGGCACACCCCCTTCAACTATCAGCTGACAGGTCAAATTAAATTTATGTGCTTCTTACCACTGCACAGCACACTTCATCTTATTTAAATTTATTTTTTCCAGTGATGTGCTTAGCATCTGACATCTCATGCTGTTTCAGAATGCAGACAGTTATTTTATTTTGCAGAATATTACAGACTTGCCCAGCTTTTTGGATGAACTCTACTTTTTTTTGTAGAAGAGATTTCACAGGCATACTGAGATCTGGACCTCACTGTTTAGTAGGCATCTTATTTTTCTTTATATGTGTGATTTTCTAATAAGAGAAAACTGTTGTCTATATTTAGGGCCAGCTTCTTTGTTGCACTCTGGCCTCTTGCCAAAGAGATAGAGTCAGATTGGTTATGCTCAGCAGGTGTACTGTACTTTAGGGCTCTTTCCTAGCTTGCATAAGTTAGAATACCTGGATAATTAGGGAGCCTAAATTCACTCCCTGACAGCATTCCTCCTTCCCACTCCCATTCACCTCTCTACACACACGTACACACACCAATCATCACTCACCTTGGTAAAACGGAGAATCTGGGCCTTAATATATTTTTTTTAAAAGCCTTCGATGCATATAACAATTCCAAAATGTATGGAGTTTCTAAAGCCATTAAATATACAGTGTATTTGGAATAAGAGCTGTGACAGTGTAATCACAGGTGTTTTTATTACATTATGTAACTGGCTTTCTGATGACTGGCAAAACAGGTATTAACTTTACACAGCCATGGCAAGTGTTTTTCATCTCACAGCCCTGTCACACATTCCCACATGTGTGTCATGTTCCCCTGTAAGGGTTGTTCTCCACAGAATATAACAGCCTCCTTCTGCTACAGGTTGTTTCTTTTACTCAAGTGGAAGAGCTCTGAGCTGTAGAGCTGAAGGTCCTGGGTTAAAACTCTGATGGCCACCAACCTGGGAAAAATCATTTACTGGTATAATTAATGCATCATAATGCCTATGCATAAGGTGGTGAAATTAAAGTTGGAGTATGCTATACTAAAAATAATGTTTGCACAGTATCATCTAACAAATCAATATTCTTGTTGTCTCATAAGAGAATTGAGTCTAGGAATCTTATATCTGTGAATATGAAAATCATATGACTTAAACTAGCTTAGCTATTTAATTCTTAGATTAGTGAATACACATCTGTATAAGGTTTATGAATCATGGATTTATTTCTCCCCAGTCTTAAATTATTATTCTAATTTAAGAAAACTTGCATTAGAGGTTGAAAGTGCTAAGAGTATCATACCATTTCAGCTGATCTTGAAAGTTCCTGTTTGTTATATTGCTTCACAAGATTTATGTAAAAAAAGAGAAGAGAAGAGTTAGCAGCCAACATAGGTTATTACCATAATGCATACAATACACAGGCAAGTTTATTGCATTTAATATCCCACGTAATCTGTGAGAATAGGCAATCGTTTCATTATATTTTTATACTGTCAAATTTCCATTAAAGGGACATCTCCTGCATTGTGATAATGTGGAAACAGTTGAAAAGTACAATGTTTTAAGAGGTTAAATGTATTATAGCATTATCTTTCCATGTGCAGACATATTATGACACAAGTACTGGTGGTTCATGCATTCTGTTTAATATCTATTTTAGTAGGTATGTCTTTCCTTGATTTTTTTAAAAGTACATCTAGTGTAAGCATATTATGAAAGTACTGCAGCCTGGTTGCAAGACTATATCTTTTGTGCACTGTTTTCCTTCAGGTATTATGTTCATATTGGAAAAATAGTGACTGAATCATTCTAAATAATTCATTATACTTGGCATTTCAAAATTTTATTTTTGTTTGGGATTATTTTGTCCTCTAAGGTAAAATGACAAGGTAAAAACATCTTGCATAAAAAACAAGATCATCACTCTTTTTCACTGCCTATCAACCTGTTTGTGCTTAACCAAGCATTTATTTATTAGTTCTTAATGGGAAGGTCTACAAGGTTACTACACCTGAGAGAAAAATCTGTAAGACAGGCTTTCTAATTAATCACTAGGAGGGTTCAAGAAGGTCTAGTTATTTCTGTGTATAGAAGAATTTATGAAGTCTACTACAAGTGTTCATTGCTAAAACTGCAGCTAATGTTTTGTTTCTTTGAGATACTGCACTGTGAGATACTGCACTTATGTGTAAACCGTGACAGGTGTAACAGTATCCTGCAATATCTGGACAAACCTTGTTGAATTAAAGTTAAGTATTTTAGGAATTCATTTTTAAAAAATGCAAATGTTTATATACCGTTGAGGTATTGTATGTATTTCCAATTGGGAGAGGGACCAGAGCCCTCCAGGAACTAAGAACAATTCAGGGTTGTTAGGCAAATTCATTCAGGTTGTAACACCTGAGGACTACCATCACCTGGAGAGAGGCTCGCGTATACTGGTTCAAACTGAATTCTCCAGGGAGTCTAGGGTTGCCAACCTTCCCGGTTTTGCCAGGAGTCTCCTGGAATCATACCCAATCTCCCGGAGGCTACTGACCCCAAACCAAGAGATTTTAGGCTCTGAAAGTCTGGTGGAGCAGCTGGGCTAAGGCAGGCTCCCTTCCTGCCCTGGCCCCATGCCGCTTCCGGAAGTGGCTGGCATGTCCCTGCAGCCCCTGTGTGGGAGGGCCAGGCAGCTCCATGCGCTGCCTCCACCCTGAGTGCTGATTTCACAGCTCCCATTGGCTGGGAACTGTGGCCAATGGGAGCTGCGGGGAAGCACTTACAGGCATGGGCAGCGCACAGAGCCCCTTGCCTGCCCCCTGGGGGGCCGCAGGCACATGCCGGCCACTTCTGGGAGTGGTGCAGGGCCAGGGCAGACAGGGAACCTACCTTAGCCCTGCTGCATTGCCGACTCAGAGCTGCCTGAGGTAAGCACCTCCCGGCTGGAGCCTTCACCCCACACCTCCTCTGGCACCCCAACCCCCACCCCAGCCTGGAGCCCCCTCCTTCACCCAAACTCCCTCCAAAGCCCTCACCCTTTCCTACACTCCAACCCCATGCTCCACACCCAAACTCCCTCCCAGAGCCTGCACTCCACACCCCATCCTGCACCCAACCCCCCTACCCCAGCCCAAAGCTCCCTCCTGCACCCAAACTCCCTCCTACAGCCTGCACTCCGCACCCTGTCCTGCACACCAACCTCCTACCCCAGCCTGGAGTCCTCTCCTGCACCCAAACTCCCTCCCAGAGCCCATACCCTTCACCTCCTCCTGTATTCCAATCCCCTGCCCCAGGCTCAGCCCAGAGCTCCCTTCCACACTCCGAACCCCTCGCCTCCAGCCCAGTGAAATCGAGTGAGGGTGGGGGAGAGCAAGCAATGGAGGGAGGTGGGAGGAGTGAGTGGGGCAGGGCCTCAGGGAAGGAGTGGGGCAGAGGTGGGATGAGGGTGTTTGGGTTTGTGTGATTAGACAGTTGGCAACCCTACCAGGGACCAACAGACAAAGAAAGTGTTTTTGGGTAAATAGCCTGAGTTAAAACTGACTCGGGGACCAAATAGACAGGACTTCTGGACAAAAGGGCCCAAATCCTTTGGGAGGTCTTTCTTTGACCTGCAAAGGTCCCATAAGACTTGGATGGCAGGTTCTGAGCAGAAGCTATGATGAATTTATGACCACAGGAAAAACCTCTTTCTGGGGTGTGAAGGTCTAACCACCAAACTAAGCCCTTGTTGGAGTGAGAAGGTGATCTCTATTGATCTTATTAGCACGCATGTAGATTCTTTTATAGTTTTTAATGTTTTCTTTGTAATGCTTTCACCTTAAGAATAAAAATGGTTATTTAGAAAGAACTATGTGGTAACTTATAACTGTTGGCAATTATACTGTCTACTGCAGGGGTCGGCAACCTTTACTATCAAAAGAGCCATTTTGCCCCCTCTTCCACTAAAGAAAAATAGTCTGGAGCCGCAAAACATAACACTGCTTATAAACTTTTAAAAGTTTTAATCTTTTTTAAATTTTACCTGTTACAACAACAGAATACAACAAACAGAAGTGCAGTGTGCATGTGTAGGCCTACTTTGAAATAAATTAAACATTGAACTATGCAGGCCTTTTTGAGTCCTTCCCGTATTTGTGTAAAATTAAAATAAAACGTAGCCCACTTTAATATAAAAAAACATATAGTTGCAGCTTAGCAGTTTTTAAAAAGTAAACATAAAATTAGGAACGTTTTTTGACAAGTCCATTTCAGTGTGCTCTCATCCTCTTCGGGTTTCTTTCTCGGCCAGCAATCAACCAAAGCACCTGAACATACAATAAAAAACTACATCAGCTCCGGGTCTGAAATAAATGTTTTTTTCTGAATAATAATAGCCTATTAAATGCTATGTGTTCTCACCTGTTTAATGTGACTTCTGTTTCTGAAGCTCGATGCTGATCTTCCCTATGTCGGGGCTGTAAGATGTGACTTTGATCTTCACACAGGACTGTAGGCTCTCATTTGTGAGGCGGGAGCGATATTTGGACTTTATGAAGTTCATGCTCGAGAAAACTTGCTCGCATAAGTATGTTGAGCCAAAGATGGACAGGACTCCAAATGCATACTTTTTCATGTTCATATACGTGTTGGGAATGGCACTCCATGTTTCAAAAACAAGTTTGTCAGGTTTGGGGAGGTTTTCAATATCATTCCATTTGTGCTCTTTAGTGAGAGTGGCCTTCTGACGGGCGACTTCTTCAAGATCCGCTGTCAGGCTTTTGAACTTGGACACCCATAAGTCTTTATCCGCTATGTCGGCCAGTTCAATTTCAAGATCGGGCTGACTTATCCCTGTGAATGCGGATATGTTCAGCAAGGATGGGTCGATGTCCAGCGGTGTGACAGGGAAGGACAGAGTGTTTTTTTTCCTTTCTGAACTTGCTGAATCTTTCTCCAAATGCAGCTTGCATTGCCATAATTGCACGGTGTAAATAATCACAATTTATGTGATTGTTCTCTTCTTTGAACTCTCTCAGGTAGGGGAAGTGAGAGAGCGTACCTCTCTGTACATCTCTGGCAAACACTGTCATCTTGCGCTCAAACGCCAGAACATCCTCCAGCAACTGCAGGGCCATGCTTCCCTTTCCCTGGAGATTTTTATTCAGCGTGTTTAAGTGACTTGTCATATCCACCATGAAATAAAACTTTTCCAGCCAATCGAGGTCTCCCAGTTCGGGATAGCTGAGGCCTTTGCTTTCCAAGAAGGTTTTCACATGTTCCAGACAAGCAGCGAAGCGTTTCAGCATGTCTCCCCTTGACAGCCACCGAACTCTGTTGTGCAGCAGGAGATCCAAAAATGCGCTCTCGACTTCATCTAACCATGAACAAAACTGTCGGTGGTTTAACCCGTTTGCAATTATTTTGTTCACATCTTAATAACGAGGTTCATCATTTCTACACATGCAGGGGGGAATGTTTGAGCGCACAGTGCTTCTTGGTGCAAGATGCAGTGAAACGTCATCAGCTCTCGATCCAGCAACTTTTGAAGTAAATTCACAAAACCCTTCTGTGCTCCTCTCATACTGGGTGCACTATCAGTAGACACTGACACCAGGTGAGTGGTGTTTATTCCTTTGGCTTTTAGACAACTCAAAACAGTCTCACAAATGTCCTGTCCCCGCGTTTGGCCCTTTAGCGGTATGAGTTCAATCAGTTCTTCCTGCGGCCCATCAGAGTTCACATATCTGCATAACAGTGCTGTCTGCTCAATATCGTTTACATCACTTGACTCATCACAGGCAATTGAATATGCTTGAGCTGAATTGATGTCATCAATTTGCTTACTGGTGATGTTTGTTGCCATTTTAATGGTCCTGTCCTTGACAGTCTTTGCAGAGAGAGGCATTTCTTTAATTTTCTGAATAATTTCCTGTTTGTTTTTGAATTCGGAGAATAGATGCTCTGATATTTTTATGAACGATTCTTTCATGTATTCTCCGTCTGTGAACGGCTTCCCCCTCCTTACGATCTCATGAGCTGCCACAAAACTAGCAGCTGTAGTTGAGTTTGGAGAGTTGATCCACTTCTTGAAAGTATGTTTGCTCTGCTCAACTTTCCGTAGTAGTTCCGAAATCGCTCTTTCGCCCATCTTCAGTTGGGTACTTTTCAGAAAATGCTGAGTGCTTGTTTTGAAAATGTCTTTCAACGTGACATTTTTTGTTGTTTGCTAATTTCTCGCCAATATCAAGCACACAGGTAAGCCAGCGTCGTTGGCAGTGAAGGCAAAGGAATCTGTCCATGCAGAATTAAACTCTCTATTTTCTTCTGAGATTTTTCTTTTTTGGGATGTATTCATGGTTAGCTTACTGCGGGGGTCGCACACTCAAGAACCCACCTGCAGGTAAAGGCGAGGGCTATAGACGTGGATGTGATGCATATTTTAATTGACAAATTATAAAAACTTTTTAAAAATTCGATGTTAAAGTGTCACCTCGAACTCCAAGATAACTGTGCAGCAAAATAAACAAAAATAAAATAATATATAAATAAAAATTAAATTAATAAATAACCGTTATTCTTTTTTTTTCTTTTGTCAAGGCCGAAGGGAGCCACAACAAAGAGGCTGAAGAGCCGCATGTGGCTCCGGAGCCGTGGGTTGCAGACCCCTGGTCTACTGTGTCTGAGAAGAGAAGCAAAGCAGGCCTGCTTATGTAGTGTGTCTTTTGCTGGGGATGTTAAAGTATAGTCAGAGGACTATGCAGCCTGTAAACAGTGCTGGCTCTAGCTTTTTTGCCACCCCAAGCAAAAAAAATTTTGGCTACGCCCCTGCCGCCCCAGCCCTGGGCTCTCCCCCCTCCACCCGCATCCCCTGCCGCCCCAGCCCTGGGCTCTCCCACCCACACACCCCATGCTCTGGGCTCCCCCTTCCCCTCACTGCCCCCCCCACCCACAAACCCCCTTCCGCCCCAGCTCTGGGCTCTGCCCCCTCCACCCGCACCCCCTGCTGCCCCAGCCCTGGGCTCTCTCTCCCCTGCGACCTGCACCCTCCTTTCACCCCAGCCCTGGGTCACTGGTAACTTGCTCCCAGGGCAGGTCATTCAGCAGGAATTTTGGATGTGCACAGAACACAGACAGAATTGGTTCCCATATGGTTACAGAACTGCAGTAAAGTGGAACAATTTCCAGCTTGTGTGATTGGAGGATATCTGGATGCATATTATAAGACTGTCCTCCATAAATGAGGAAAAGTTGAGGTGCCTTTATTATTATTTTTTTCCATTCTTTCTTTCTATGGGGAATTTGCCAATGCAATATCACTGTCTTCCTTTTAAACAAATAAAACTAAAAAAAAAAAAAAGGGCAATGGCTGTTGAAAATAGCAATTCCAGTCCTAAAAACCACTGGGAAGCATTTCTTCCTTAATTTTATCCTACTTATTCTACAGCAAATTACAGTGGATCAGTATATTTGATTTGGGAGAAATGAAGTAACAGCTGCCCAAATTGAGCTTGAGCACTCCTGAATTTTGAAGTGTTCAAATCTGGAAGGCCGGCGCTAGATTCCCTTTCTGAATATTAGCTAAATCTGGAAAGGAAAAGTCAATTTCTGCTTCCATGGCTCAGAAGTGGAAATCCTCCTACGTGCTTGGTACTGTATCTAAAGCTGCCCAGGTCCATTAGAGCCTCCCCTCCCTTACTTTTCATTTTAAATTCTAGTGGGATCCACATACCTCCCTTGCTAGGCTTCAGATAGAGAGGGGCACTGTCCATTTAGTCCACCCAATTCTTTCTTTGGGGGCTGCAAGGTGAGTGGAATGGAGATACACCTATCTCCTAGAACTGGAAGGGACCCCAAAGGGTCATCGAATCTAGCCCTCTGTCTTCACTAGCAGGACCACCACCTTCACTAGAGGTCACACCAGTATCCCTAAGCCAGTCTGGGGATGTCTTCTGAAGGAGATATCTGGGCCAAAGCCTTCTACTCCTTGGGCACACTTGTTCCCCATTCACAGTGCCACCCAGCTCTACCAGTGAGCTGTCTATTCACAGCAAGCTGCAGCATGAGGTTTCAGCTACCATACTCCCTCCCCTTCCCTTTCCTGTTGATAGTGGCCAAGGGAATACTGGGAAATGTAGTTCTTTCCCTGCTCCAGGGCTGGCTCTATAGGCAGGGAGCTAACCAAGGAACTACAGCTCCCAAGGCCCCCTGTTGGTTCTCAGCTCCCAGGCTGGATCCCTGCCAGCTGCCGCCCCTGCAAATGAGCTGCCCCAAGCACCTGTTTGTTTTGCTGGTGCCTGGAGCCGCCCCTGCCTGTAAATGCCCTGGTCAGAAAGGAGAGAGACATGAGTCTCTGCCACAAAAGAGGTGATGGCTGAGGACCCAGGAGCCTAGAGTGGGTGCCCTTTTTGGACCACAGAGAGGAAAAACATCTGCAGTTACCCTGAACTGTGACATATAAACTCTTGTCATTGTGTGCAAACACACATACAAAGCTCAGCTGTGTAGAGACTTATCTGGCATATTGTCAATTTGTCCATATACCATCCAGGAAAGGAATGGTGGGAAGAAAGGGAGAAGAAAAGGAAATGGGGAATATTTAGGGGCTAAATTCACACTCTGAGTGGGGATGAAAGAATAACTTCAGGAAAAATGCACTCAACAGAAACCGTATTCAGAATGGCTTCAGTGGTAGCACAAGCTGAACTTTATTTTGATTTAGTTGAGAAACCAGTTTCTCTCCATATTGGAAAACCTGAGCTTATTTTAACAAGACCGATCAAAGCACATTTTTGGGCCTTGTCTGAACTACTAGATTAGGTCACCCCCATGGACTTCTATATTTGGGGGGCAGCTCCAGTCAGGTTAATGGGGCTCTGTGGGGGGGGAGCAAATTCCACGCATGCCAGAGACTTGCAGTTTGGGGGGGGAATGCCCCCCACAACTGTAAACTACATCCATGGTCACCCCTGTAATGTAAGCCCACGGAAAGCTCTCCCTCTTCTGTTGGAGCACAAGCACCATCAAGATTCGGGAAAGCTGAAAGAAAGGCACCCCTTCCTTTTCATGTGCTGGGACATTGAACAGGGAATCCCCACCTTTGGAGGAAAGTTCTGAGACAGCAATATCCCTTCTCCAGTCCATTCCCCACCCACTGAAGCATTGTCATCTGTAGGGGAAGCCTTTGTTTCCCACCATCATCATCAGGAATAGAGAGAAAGTCTGCATACTGGAACACCATCATCCATGGGAAAATAGTCCAAAAAACCTCCCCCTACTCACTGTGGCAATGTCATTTAGGGGTGGGGGAAGGCATCTCAAGGGAGTCCCCTGCTGGGATACTATCTCCTCTGCTCAATATCTCTTTCTTTATCCTGTCTCAACAGAGGTGCAGTAGTGAGCTTTTCACAGCATTGACAACTGCTAAGAACTCTGGATCTGCACATGCTTTATGAGCCCTATAGTTTGGCTCCAGAACGAGGCTCAATATATCACTGTTAATAAGTGGAGATACGGGCTAAACATGCTCAGAACAGATTCTCTCTCTTTTTCTTTCCCTGTTGTAGTCTCTCCTAGCTTATGGCCTCCTACATTGTGTAGTATGCTAGCTTTGGTCTTTCATTTTAAGTGAAAAATCCTGTACATCTAGTGTGTGTATAATAAATCATAGCAGGCAATACAGCAAAGGCTCTGAATAGGTTTTCATGACTACAGTACCTTTTTGCTGCTGAATTCTTTTGTGTTTGGAAATCCCTGAATGTAAAATAGCCCAATAATAATTTGTTTAAAAATGTAATGTTTCTTTTATACTGTATTTTCACTCAAGTATCAATTATAGATACTAAAATCATTTTCCTGTCCGTAGTTATGCAACTATTTGCTGCCCATTTACATGCCAGATATATTTTAAAGAATAAATATCTGAAAGCTGGACTTAGTGGTGCAGCAGCACATTTAAGTGAGGTAGAAGAGACATCAGAAAACTCCCTTCCTTGGTGTTTTCAAATCTCAACAATATGGAGATTTATTCATCTCCAGGAGAGGATGTAGTCTTCACCTTGCCAACCTCCTTAGAAGCCATCATAACTGCAATATTGGTTTTTTTTTTATTCCGGACATGAGAAACCATGGATGGCACCACACCAAAATTCCAGCCAATGAATATCACCAAATAATATAAACTTGAAACTTTCAGATTCCTACAGAACCTGATTTTATGTACAGAACCTTGGTAAATAGGCCAATTTTAAGTCTACTTATCTTTTTATAAGTAATTTCGTATTCTTTATCTAAATAATGTTTCACTGTTGTTGGTTTGGAAGTCAAGCTGGGAAGAATGGCCCAATTAACATATTAATCATGGCTTGCTTAATAAAGCAGGCTAAAGTAATTGTTTTGGATTTGTTAAGAACTGGTAATGGTCATTAATGTGATAGCTGAAGGGGAGAAAGAAAAAGGGCACTAGCATAAAATGGATGACTGAGGCCTTGTCTACACTACAGAGGAGATCGGTCTAAGTTGTGCAATTTCAGCAATGTGAATAGTGTAACTTAAATCGACATAGCTTAGATCTACTTACCGTGTGGTCCACACTACGCTATGTCAACAGGAGATGCTCTCCTGTCAACTCCCCTTGCCCTTCTCATTCAGGTGGAGTAAGCGGTTGATGGAAGAGCGATCTGCAGTTGATTTAGAGGGTCTTCACTATACCTGCTAAATTGACTGCTGATGCATCGATCACCGAGTATCGATTCCCCCGGTAAGTGTAGACTAGCCCTCTAGATATTCCCAGAGAATATTGCCTAATATTATGCGTGTCTGGAAGGGGAAAAATTATAAGCAGCTGAAACTGATATTTGTAAACTGATGGTTTTAAGTTGCCTACACAGATCAGATCCATAGTCTTACGTGCATGTGGGTGTTTGTTTTTCCAGAATCTGCTCAACCGCCTTGGTGGTTGGGAGGTGGGCCATATACAAGCTCCATTATTGTACAGAAAGCTTAGACTGAAGGTGTTATAAGTAATTGAAGCCCTGTCCCGCCGCTCACTTCTTTCCATTGTTCAGATCATGTAGTCAGAACCCATGTAACTTCTTTCCTTTGCTTTTTGTTAGCTGTTTTTCCCCCTTTTTGATTGTATTCTAATTGTTTGTAGTAGTCAGTGATAAGTCGTGCAGTTACTTGGTGTAAATTTGTGCCATTGTACAGTTACCTCCATTGTTGTGCAGTTTTTCTTTTTTCTTGATGTTGTTTCACTATCAAGTTCTGCCTTTCAAAAGGCAGATCATTTACTTGTGTTTTGTTTCTGAGGTAACCCAGAACTGTTGCCAGCAGACATTCTCATAATCACTTCAGCAGCTACTGCATGTGCTGCCATATTTGAGACATCATAAGCAGCTACAAAGAAGTGCTTAGTTACATTAGGTTAGGGTTCAGGATGTTTCCTGGTCATGGCAGAAAGGTCTTCTAATCAGTGTTGACACCAAGGCTGATCAGCCCATATTGCCCATGCAGACCCTGGAGGACAGCTTCTATAAAGATAAAGTGAGACCAAGAGGATGTAATTCTGGACTTGAAACCCCAGGTAGAGGTGATCAGGTTTAAGGGATGATGGTAGAAATACACATGAAATTAGAGTTACCAGAATGAACCTCAGTCCCTATCTCATATAGCAGTGAGGCTGAGTCTTCTTTCTAGCTGCCCCTGTACAAGGGAGTAAAGGTGAAGAAAGCTTGTTTAAGTGGACTAAGGAGTCCATGAATGGCACAGAATTTTGCCTCCAAATTCAGTCTTAATTTGTTACTTCAATCTTTGTTTAATACCCAGTTCTGCTACCTTTACTCATGTTTAGCAATACCTTCCCCCACAAATAGTCCCACTGAAATTAAAAGCCCATTACATAGCAAATTCTTATATTATGAACATTGCCCTTTATAGACTTAAAAAAAACCTCTATATCTGTTTAGCCTTCTCCTTTCCTTACAATATTAAAAGCACTTCTCCCCACAGTGCCTCCAAAAAAATTTGGAGTTTCTAGGCCTGTCTAGAGGTATGTTGAGTCACAAAAAGCATTACATAATTTTTAATGTACACTCTCAAAAGAACTATGGTAGAGATTTTCAAAGCCACCTACACTATTTGGACACCCAGACTCTTCTTAAAATTAATGAGAAATGAGCATCCAAATGCCTTCAATAGCTTTGAAAATCTCTACCCATTACTTTGACACCTTGTCTAAGTTTTGCGATCCTTTCCAGAAAAATTGTACCTGTCATAGGTTTCACCCCAACTCTGAACCTTAGAGTATAGATGTGGGGACCTGCATGAGAAGCCCTAAGCTTAATTACCAGCTTAGATCAATATGCTGCCACCATCCAAATATTTGAGTCATTTGGAAAACTCTGTCTTCCCCCCAAAAAACCTTCCCCTTCCTGGGTAGCCTTGAGAGACTCCTCCACCAATTCCCTGGTGAACACTGATCCAAACTCCTTGGATCTTAACACAAGGAAGAATTACTCCTTCCCCCCGGCTGTTTCCCCCGACCAGTCCCTGGTGAGTCCAGATCCAATCCCCTTGGATCTAAAAACAAGGAAAAATCAATCAGGTTCTTAAAAAAGACGGCTTTTAATTAAAGAAAAGAAAGGTAAAAGAAAAAAAAACCTCTGGGAGATAGCATACAAGCTAATCTCACAGACGACAGATTCAAAACACAGAAGATGTTCCCCTGGGCAAAACTTAGTACACAAAAGAATTCCCAATTTGATTATTTCCCTAATGCCAAAACAAGTTACAAAAAGAAAATAAACATAAACCTATTTATTTCCTTCCTTAATACTCACTACTCTGATAAGAGGCTGATTCCTTGATCTTTTCCACTCCGGCTGAAACTGACTCTAAACAAAGGAAACTTCCCTCCTTCCTTTTGAAACATCTTGTTCCCCCATTGGTTCCTGGTCAGGTGTCAGCTAGGCTAGGTGAACTTCTTAACCCTTTACAGGTAAAAGAGGCATTAACCCTTAACTATCTGGTTATGACAGTGCCCTTGGATGTGATTTGGTATGGAAAATTTCAGTAAGATTGGTTTCTTTTTGGAGACGTTTGGGCAGGAAATAAAGCTGGTAATGGAGACTTAGCTTCAACCTTAAGTGTGGAGTATCTGCCACTGCTCCATAATTAGGCTTTAATTCTTACAAAAACTTCCATTAATTGGATTTTTCACATAACTTTTTTTTGTTTGATTTAAAGTACCACGCAGATTAGTTATAGAAACTTCATTTAAATATGGATTTAATTAGAAATGTTTTATAATTTTAATGAGTCTTAAAAGTCTTTTGATGAGCAGTCTGTGTAATTATGGTATTTAAAATGATTGGATAAATGCATACTTTATAATTTACCTTTCTTGCAACTGTGTTTTCATGCAGGTTATTTTTAACATGAAGAATTGTTTCATTTTGTGTCAGCCTACCCTCCCCCTCCTTCTAGAAAATGTTTTATCTCTGAAATAAAATTAAATATGCATGATACTAGTAGTATTGGATAAAATTATAATAGTACAGTTAAAATCAATCAAAAAGAGGAAAATTATTTTGTTTTTGTTAGAGAAGAGACTAATTTGTTAGCCAGAAGTAAATTACAGACTAGCATTGTACAAAAAAAATGTGGGTTGGGTCTTTTGTGTCTGAGGAAATTACCTGAAAAATTACTGCATAGGGTACATTGCACTAGGTATTGTGTTATCAGCAATCTGCTTCACTGCCACAACATAAAGAAATAAAGATTCTCAGCAAACTTGAGAAGTAAGTTTACAGAAATTGCATTTAAAGGGGGGCGGGGGAGGGATAGACTCTTTTTTTATGAACAGTGGACTCTTTTCACCCCCAACCCACAAGATGTCAAATTACCCACCTATTGTGGATTATGAAATTGATTGATGAGTAGTGGTATACATTAGTTTCTGCATCTCTAGAACACATTTTCCAGCTTTTCATTGCTAGCCAGCAGCCACACTTTTAGGGGGATAATCCAGAAATGATATCTGAAAGATAAACTAATCTGTCTACTTCGAATACACTTAGCTTTTCTGCATATCATCCTGGCCAGCCTTATTTTAAGAATATACATTTGAGTTTTAGAGGTATAATCTGGGAAGTTTTCCAAACTCATCTTAAAACAAAATACAATAAAAAAGCATAATGAGTCCCTCCACCACAGCTGCACTTCTCATTAGCAGTGCTATTAGAGCAGCAACACTGAATTTCTTTTCTGGGTATGATATTCACCCATGTGCTGAGGGCCGCATATAGCTGATTGCTGCTCCTTTTGTTCCATGAGCAGCGCTTAGCTTGATAGGAAGGAGGACGACAATATTATTGGTGAAAACACATATCCAGCAGTCTATGCCTGCAACACATTATATCAGTTGTGCCCCTAAAGTATGGGTTAAGCCAGTGGTTCTGAAAATGTGGGTCATGCTTAGACTTGCTGGCTTAGATTTGCTGGGGCCCGGAGCCAAAGTCTGAGCCCCACTGCCTGGAGCCGAAGATGAAGCCCAAGCCACACCACCTGGGCCAAAGTCAAAGCCAGAAGGCTTCAGCCCTGGGCGGCAGGGCTCAGGTTAGAAGTCCCCTGCCTGGGGCTGAAGCCATTGGGCTTTGGCTTTCACCCCTCCACCCAGGGCTGCGGGACTCAGGCAGGCTCAGGCTTCGGTCCGCCCTGCTCGGGTCATGTAGTAATTTTTGTTGTCAGAAGGGGGTCACAGTGCAATGAAGTTTGAGAACCCCTGGGTTAAGCAATATTGCTAACATGTTCTTTCTAGTCAGACACTATACTGATTCTGGAGTCTATGAACAGTTTAGAAACCATTAGTAAATATACGGTAGTTAATTTTCAAATATAATTAATATTCAAGCATAAAGGTAGGTACAGTGCTTTGCCAGCTACCTGAGCATTTCCATCATTCTTCACTCTCTGAATCAAGCAAGGCTCAGAGACTTGGATAAAGTCACACTCTGGGTTAGAATTGCAACCTGGATAGTAAATTTACCATTAGTTCAATAGAATTAGAACTAAATTATAAAACTTTGTGCGTCAGAGATGAGTATTTTTAAAATAAAAAGAGGAATGCAAATGAGAACTTAAATGCCTTTAAAAACCCTTTTAAACAGAAAATTAATTTTATGGCATTTTCAAACCAACTTGGATGTGTGCCCTTATGCACATGACAATTTCTGAACCTCAGAAAAATGGCTGGGGAATGGGTTACTCTATTATTATTGTGTACATTTCTATTTTTCAGGGGGAAAATGTAGGCCATTTGCCTGATGCTTAGGCATATTTAGATATTTAGATGAATGAAAACACCAACAAAATGTTTTTGATATTATATATGTATATAAATAAATGGAAATTCTTTAGTCTCTCATTTTAGTTGCTAAATTGTCTTGAGGGTTGTGAACTATAAGGACTCTTAAAATGATGAGAAAACATTGTTCCACAAAAGGCAAATTAATTTTGAGGAAAACAGTAAAGATTTCAACTAAGAATGTGCTTGTGGGATTGCTTCTTTGGATTTCATGATGCTGAAAAGGAAAAGGATTCCTATAAAGAATTTCTGTGAATGTTAGGCTATGCATAGCACAAGCAAGTATATCTTTTATTTTGGAGATTTTGTATTAATGCATTTTAAACATGTTTAGTTAAAGATGGCTTGATCATCATGCCTAAGTTCATTGGCAGGATTCTACTCTTGTACTCTCATAACATTTTAAACTCACAATATAAAATGAGTGCACAAAGGAAGTGTACTAGGAAGCATAAATATGCATGTATATTGTGGAGGTATGTGCCACTATCTTCAAAGCACAATTCCTGGTTGATAATCAGTGTCATAATATGAGATTCATGCAAAAAGACTGGATGTCAAGAAGAACTTCTTTGGTCTAGAAATCAGGCATGAACTCTTGTGAGAACATTCTTGTAAGATTTCCAGTACTTCTTTTTGTTTGTTGGTTTAATTTCTAATAACTTGGTCAACAGACAAGGAAGCACAGAAGCAAGCAAAAATGAAAAATAGTTCATAGTATTTTATAAAATCTCAAAAAACAAACTAACAAACAACTTTATTTTGGTACAATATTTTAAGTGAAATTTTGGATTGGTTCCTATTTTAGACAAACTCATTCTCTTCATTCCTAGTGACTATTACAATATTTGGAAGTCCTGGTAACTTTCTTGGGCACAGAGACATGTGAACTTTACACATAATACCCAAGCAAAATGTAACTTATGATACCCTGGGTGGGTGGTAGTTTGTTTCCTGATGAAACTTGGTTTGAAGCCAAGCAGGACAGCATAGGCACAGTGTGACATTCCTCCATGTTCTCTGACTTTGTGAAATCAACTCTTTGACAAAAGGTCTACATCTAAATTGGGATATGAGGGTTTCTCCCTACTTGCTTTAGATTACAAATTATTTTTCTACACATACTTTAATGAATCTGAAGAACAGGCTATTTTAAGCAGAATGAGCAAGAACATGATGAACCCAGTCCTGCAGGAACTGTACCTCTTTTTGTAATACCTGCAAACTCTTAACAATAATTGCAGCAACAGTGGTAGCATGTTTTTCCTACTCAGGTTAGATTGATGAATCAAAAAAGGCTGCATGAACCTTTTCTGTCCATGAGCTTGGGAAATATTCTTCTCGCCCTGATCATTAGAGCTCTTCACAATCCCGCCCTTTCCTACTTATCCCCTTTTTCTCTCTTTCTACACCCACACCATTCTCGCTCTGCTTTTCAGGGATGGCCAATCTTGCACAATCACTTACCAGTGTATACACAAACCTCTCCATTTTTTTCAACATTGCCCCTTATACATAAAATTCATTCACTGAGATGTAGCATAAGGCCATTACCCCAGTTCTCCTTCAAATCTCTCCTGAGCAACCTCTTCCATGATATCTGGATCTCTGGGCCTTTTACTTTAAATTCCAATGTAATGAAATGTGTTTTAAAGGGTGTGATACTACAGAACAAACAGAAGACTCAAGATGAGGCACCAGCTACAGTGAGTTCCTGCAGTTCATCTTCCATGAAGATCAGAGAGTGGTTTTGGCATGAGAATGTGGGGCTATTTTGGAACTGGTGGTGTGCTTGGATTCCAGATACTGGTATGCCAGTCAGCATGTTTTTGGAAATTGTTTGCAGGGCCGCCTGGGGCAGGGGTGCAAGTGGGGCAATTTGCCCCGGGCCCCGCAGGAGCCCCGCGAGCCCTGGCCTGGTGGCGGTCCGGGTCTTCGGCGGCATTTCGGCGGCGGGCGGCCCTTCAGTGCTGCCAAAGATGCAGAGTGACTGAAGGGCCCCCCCACTGCCGAAATACCCTGCGAGCCCTGGTCCAGTGGCGGTCCGGGTCTTCGGCGGTGGGGGGCCCTTCAGTGCTGCCGAAGATGCGGAGTAACTGAAGGGCCCCCCACCGCCGAAATGCCCCATGAGCCTCTTCGGCAGCAGGAGGCTCTTCAGTGCTGCCTGGACTGCCTCCGGGTGAGTACAAGAGCCGCAGCTCCCCCGATTTGCCCCAGGCCCACTGAATCCTCTGTGCGGCCCTAATTGTTTGGGGATATTGAAAGATTGATGATGGATTGTCATATAAAGCTAATGCAATAGATGAGGCATTCATAGGATAAGTTAAGATTTGGAGAAGTGTAAGATAAAGATGAACCAAACTTCCAATTATTTTGAGCATGACCCATCAGAGGTGCTTAGGCATTTTACTCTGCCTTTGAAGTATCTGTGGCATAATTTAAAATATGCTATAAGATGATATATAAAGAATATTTTTTTACACATTGCCTGTTTGTCTTTTCTGGGAATGGTTTCAACCATAGGTGTGGATACTTCAGAAGCAGTTAAGTCTTGGGCTGATGTTGAAATTCCTCATGCCAGTTTCATGATCCTAGGGCTTTTTAACTTCTCATGCCTTTTCAATAAGGAATGATAGATTTAGAAATAAAGTTGTTTCAATATCTTCTTCTGTCAGAATTAAGTTCACATAATGATCCACAAACAGGTCCTGAGAGGGTTGTTTGATTTGAGAAAAATGGGGAAAGACTTCTTTTGCATTAGAAATTTTCAAAAAACAACCAAAAATCCCCCATCTCTTTATTATCTACAGCTACTCCCGCATGGTTTCTTTTTCCAGCAGCTTTATGTTTTTGTTTTTATTTTCACGAATTAGAAAAAGTGCAGAACTGGGAGATGCATAGTTTATAAAGGAATATGAAAACTTTCAGCTTTGTCACCAGTCCAAATCTATTCCAGTCAGTCAAGACATTATTACATGTGTGGCCTGTATGAAATATGTTTGTGATTCCAGTCCAGTTCTTGGGGCCAAGTATGTGTTTCACAGACACAACTACAGATGGCACTACTTGGCAACCATTTTTACAGTTACAGCAGAGTATACCTGAATCAATGTGTTGGACAGAGGATATACACGTGGTAGAATTATAGGTAGATGATAGTGTAGAGTGGTATAAAAATTTTAAATCAGCATGAGTTTGGTATAGCCTAATTATTCATGCATGGCACAGTCAAAAATGAACTATGCAAGTAATCCAAAAGAGTCTCCAGTTCTCACACTAAGTGAGTAATTAGCTATAAGTTAAAATGATAGCACCAACAAACCTTTCACCAAATCACCAAAGTTTGCATGACTTGCACAATGTTATTGTTATACATGTCCTTTCTTTTTCCCCCATCCCCTTCCTGCTGTTTGTTTCTCAAATTTACCACATCATGTTTATATTAGATGGTAAGATTTTTAGGGCAGGGAGTAGGTCTTTGTTGCTTCTGGAAAGTGACTAGCATGCTTTTGAAATGCACATACCACACTCCAGGCGCAGCTGACCAGCAGTACAGACACAGAGTGCATGACGAATTGAGGGGAAGTAATCCTAACACGACACGACACGAGCCGGCAAAATCTGGAGGAGACCCTGGCTGAAAGGGTGATCAGGCCTTCCAGCTAACACGCGGGCACTCCTGCCGTTTTTGGCGTGAGATACAGTTTTATTCGAAGACTCTTACTCATCTCAGCGTCTGATTGGTCCCTAGCCCCTTCACCCTCCAGGTTCCGAGCTGGAGCCCTCTACGTCAACAGGAGCTGCACCCAGCACACTACTCTTTTGCACACAACACGCTGGTATTGTAGCACACGGCACCAACTTGACCCACAATTGACCAGATAGAAGGTTCGGGAATAGGCACGTGGCACTATAATGTTGCACACCGCACTACGGTGTTGCACACGGTACCAATGTGACCTTTTGACCGACAATTGGCTATACAGACGCCATGTTTGAGCATGAGTTTAGGGTTGCGACACCTAGTTTCTCCCATCTAGCCCCAGAGCACTCTCAGGATAGATTCATTGCCTGGAACTGGGCATTTGGATGGGTGCCAGTCTTCTCCCTGACAGTGTATCACTCTTCGCTTGAGCCAATCCCTAGTAGCTTCCCATGAAGTCCCACGCCCAGTTCATTCTCCTGGGCTGCTCCAGTCCCCTCCAGAAGCACTTTCTCTCTGGGCCTGCTCTTTGTGGAGCTAGTACTGGGATTAGCTTCCTACCCAGGTACCCTGAGGTAACTCTCTCACGAGCAGCTTCCTCTGCTCTGGGGCTTTTTTTGGACTGAGCCATCATCAGCCTTTATTAGATCCAGGTGTTCCTTATCTAATTAACTGCTGCCCAGCTAGTTAGGCAATTAGGGTAATTATCCACAAAGTGAATCTCCTTAGTGGAGCTTTGTAGGCTGGGTGTCTGACTCCCTCAAGGGCCAGCACTCATGACAGACCAGGGATTCCACAACCTCCCTTGGTTACAGATGGTTGCTTGTGGTGTGTATGACCAAGGATAAGTAACATGTTTTGGCCTAAATAGGAAGTTTTATATAAATCCACAAATTCTCTGTACAAAAGAAAAATATTGTTGAGCGAGTGCCTGCCTTTGGCCCTTCAGAACACTGAATTCAGGGGGCATCTCCTTGTTGGTGTATAAATGGGCATCAGAGCAAGAAGGATAATTTCTTCATTGTGTTTACAGAGATGTACTATGAAAAGCAGTAGTCCTTTGGCAGATTTTCTTGAGGATTAACCTGGATTCTGCAATTCAGATTCTATGATTAATCTTCAGCTTCTGGAAAATAAAATCAGAGATAAAGAATACAGTAGGAATTAATAAACATTGTTTAAGTGGATCTCTTAAAAAACAATAGTAGCATTGATAAGAGAACACAATATTTGGTCTCAAGTTTTGGGTGGCCAAGGGTTTATTCCACTTGGTTGTGATGTAACAAATTTGCATAGCCAGTCTTCAGACTGAGTGCAAGTTACCCCAGTGATTACCAAGGAATTGGCATAGGACAGAATTTTTAAGGTTTTTTTCAGAACAGTTAGCTAAAACACTATTGCATATAATATTGCTATGATGTGGGTTGAGTGAAAGTTCATTGAAGCTAGTGGGCATAACAGCTGCTCTTCATTCATGATAAATGTAAAAAGCAATTACATTTCTTTTCAGAATACATAGCTGAAACAATAGGAGCCAATGCCCAAAACATAGCCCACACGCAAACGCTGGAATGGGTGTTGAACCAGGCAGTCTGAGGAATTTCTCTGGAGTCTGATTGCAAATGCAAGAGAACTGGGTATTGTTTGAAGGAGGTATGTGCATGAAGGAAACACACAGAGAAGGGAGCAAGGAAGCTCCTTTTTGTAAAGTGACCTTAAGAAGAAAATACAGGAAAGAGAGTAGATTGCTGGCTGGAAAAAAGCTTGGAGCTCATCACTGCGGTTTTACTCCTACTGTGTTCAGGGAAACAGGACTCATAGACTTTAAGGTCAGAAGGGACCATTATGATCATCTAGTCTGACCTCCTGCACAATGCAGGCCATACAATCTCACCCATCACCTTCTATAACAAACCCCTAACCTATGTCTGAGTTATTGAAGTCCTCAAATTGCGGTTTGAAGACCTCAAGCTGCAGAGAATCCTCCAGCAGGTGACCCGTGCTCCATGCTGCAGAGGAAGGCGAAAAGCCTCCAGGGCCTCTGCCAATCTGCCCTGGAGGAAAATTCCTTCCCAACACCAAATATGGCGATCAGTAAACCCTGAGCATGTGGGCAAGACTCACCAGCCAGCACCCAGGAAAGAATTAGCTGTGGTAACTCAGATCCCATCCCATCATAGACCACTGGGCATACTTACCTGCTGATAATTTGGCAACTGATCTTTGATTAATTGCCAAAATTAGGCTATCCCATCATACCATCCCCTCCATAAACTTATCAACCTTAGTCTTAAAGCCAGATATGTCTTTTGCCCCCACTGCTCCCCTTGGAAGGCTGTTCCAGAACTTCACTCCTTTAATGGTTAGAAACCTTCGTCTAATTTCAAGTCTAAACTTCCTAGTGTCCAGTTTATATCCATTTGTTCTTGTCTACACTGGTACTAAGCTTAAATAATTCCTCTCCCTCCCTAATATTAATCCCTCTGATATATTTATAAAGAGAAATCATATCCCCCCTCAACCTTCTTTTGGTTAGGCTAAACAAGCCAAGCTCTTTCAGTCTCCTTTCATAAGCCAGGTTTTCCATTCCTCGGATCATTCTAGTAGCCCGTCTCTGAACCTGTTCCAGTTTGAATTCATCCTTCTTAAACATTGGAGACCAGAACTGCACACAGTATTCCAGATGAGGTCTCACCAATGCCTTGTATAATGGTACTAACACCTCCTTATCTTTGCTGGAAATACCTCGCCTGATGCATCCTAAAACTGCATTAGCTTTTTTAACGGCCATATCACATTGGCGGCTCATAGTCATCCTGTGATCAACCAATACTCCGAGGTCCTTCTCCTCCTCTGTTACTTCCAACTGATGTGTCCACAATTTATAACTAAAATTCTTGTTATTAATCCCTAAATGCATGACCTTGCACTTTTCACTATTAAATTTCATCCTATTACTATTATTCCAGTTTACAAGGTCATCCAGATCTTCCTGTATGATATCCCGGTCCTCTGTGTTAGCAATACCTCCCAGCTTTGTGTCATCCGCAAACTTTATTAGCACATTCCCACTTTTTGTGCCAAGGTCAGTAATAAAAAGATTAAATAAGATTGGTCCCAAAACTGATCCCTGAGGAACTCCACTAGTAACCTCCTTCCAGCCTGACAGTTCACCTTTCAGTATGACTCATTGTAGTCTCCCCTTTAACCAGTTCCTTATCCACCTTTCAATTTTCATATTGATCCCCATCTTTTCCAATTTAACTAATAATTCCCCATGTGGAACCGTGTCAAATGCCTTACTGAAATCGAGGTAAATTAGATCCACTGCATTTCCTTTGTCTAATAAATCTGTTACCTTCTCAAAGAAGGAGATCAGGTTGGTTTGGCACGATCTACCTTTTGTAAAACCATGTTGTATTTTGTCCCAATTACCTTTGACCTCAATGTCCTTAACTACTTTCTCCTTCAAAATTTTTTCCAAGACCTTACATACTACAGATGTCAAACTAACAGGCCTATAGTTACTCAGATTACGTTTTTTCCCTTTCTTAAAAATAGGAACTATGTTAGCAATTTTCCAGTCAACCCCTGAGTTTACTGATTCATTAAAAATTCTTGCTAATGGGCTTGCAATTTCATGTGCCAGTTCCTTTAATATTCTTGGATGAAGATTATCTGGGCCCTCCGATTTTGTCCCATTAAGCTGTTCGAGTTTGGCTTCTGCCTCGGATGTGGTAATATCTACCTCCATATCCTCATTCCCATTTGTTATCCTACCATTATCCCTAAGCTCCTCATTAGCCTTATTAAAGACTGAGGCAAAGTATTTATTTAGATATTGGGCCATGCCTAGATTATCCTTAACCTCCATTCCATCCTCAGTGTTTAGCCGTCCCACTTCTTCTTTCTTTGTTTTCTTCTTATTTATATGGCTATAGAACCTTTTACTATTGGTTTTAATTCCCTTTGCAAGGTCCAACTCTACATGGCTTTTAGCCTTTCTCACTTCATCCCTACCTGTTCTGACCTCAATAAGATAGCTTTCCTTGCTAATCCCGCCCATCTTCCACTCCTTGTAGGCTTTCTGCTTTTTCTTAATCACCTCTCTGAGATGCTTGCTCATCCAGCCTGGTCTACAACTCCTGCCTATGATTTTTTTCCCCTTTCTTGGGATGCAGGCTTCTGAAAGTTTCTGCAGCTTTGACTTGAAGTAATTCCAGGCCTCCTCCGCCTTTAGATCCACGAGTTTTTCAGTCCAATCCACTTCCCTAACTAATTTCCTTAATTCTTTAAAGTTAGCCCTTTTGAAATAAAAAACCCTAGTCCCAGATCTATTTTTGCTTATCCTTCCTTATGTAAATAAACAAAATTGCATCAAAGAAATACCCGACTCCATCATCAGTTTCTCCTCCTAACAGAAACAACTCAAAAAACCCTGAATATTGGCTAACAACTTGGGCCAAGAGGGGTAACAATACTGATGCTAATGAAGGAGGGGCTAGGCAGGTATTAGTTTTCTATAATGTAGTTTAGGAGTGGCACATTAATTATGATGCATTTTTGATGGTAGCACTATGTAGGCCACATTTCATTTGCAGTAGCCATAAAAAAGATGTTCCATTAAGATATACAAATACTTAATTCTGCTAGGATACTGCTATCAATTCTGGGCACCTCATTAGCAGGTAGATATATACAAAGTGGAGGGCATCTTGAAAAGAGCAACTAAGGTGATTTAAAGAGCAGATATATTTATAAGAAAAATTTAAAAGAATTAAATATGTATTGCTCCAATAAGCAATAAGTACAGATGTGATACTGTGTAAAAATATTTGAATGGTATGAAAACCAAGGAGAAAGAGGAATTATTTAGCATGATGCAGTCCAAGGGGATAGAACCAGAAATAACAGGATGAAGTTAAAGAAAGGAAATTTTAGACTAAATAACAGGAGAAGAATTCCTGACCTTATGAGGATGTGGGGAATTTCTTCCAAAGATTACAGCAGATGTCCCATCCCTGGAGATATTTAAAACTAGACTGGATAAAGCTCTAGGAAATGCACTGAAGGAAGTAATTCTACATTAGCAAAGAGAAGGACTAGATGATTATGATGGGGTGTACAAAACACATGTGGGAGAGGGCAGGCAGGGAAATAACAGCTGTGCTGGTTGCAGAGAATTAAAGAGTCCTGACCCAAACACATATCAGAAGTATGAAGCCTAGAGAGAGATGACCTTCCAGATACAGCAAAGAATCCTGTGGCACCTTATAGACTAACAGATGTTTTGTAGCATGAGCTTTCGTGGGTGAACACCCACTTCTTCGGATGCAAGCAGTGCTTCCAGATACAGTTAACAATTAGAATGGAATAGGACATAAAAGGGCAGGGAATCATCTTATGATAGCTGGCTGCCTTGGTAGAGGAAGGATTGATCCTTATTTCTCTGGCTGGCTGTAAGTCTGGAAGGAACTGGCTCCCACAGGTTTATGACCTACAGCCAGCCAGAGAAATAAGGATCTTCCTGAGAAAGGGAGAGGTCAGTCCACAGATTGTTTGATCATATGGTTCTTAGGACAGAGTGATCAGGACTCTTTGAGGAAAAAGAACAAGTTAGGGATGAACTATTTACTGCTTTTTGTTTCCTTCAAAAGAACTGTTTGTGAGTGAAACTATTCCGCCTGAGGAAAGGGAAACCCTAGGTATGGACTAGATGGTATTTTCCCTCTGGAATCAACCCCAGCCCATATCCAGCTCAGGCAAAGACTCATTGATTGATTGGCTTGTTTGAGTAAACAGTTTTTCCCTCCAACATTAATGTATTTTCTGGCCCCAGATATGGCTAGTTGACAATTTGCTAATAGATCTTTAGACCTTCTAACTTCTTTGATACATGTATCCCTTCTGCCAGCTGTTCTTGACAGCAACAAGGCCGTGGTTCAAGTTGCTATGGGGTCTCTCTTAATACTAGCACCATCCTGAGCCCTGACCCAGAATTTCTGGGATCACGGAATACCTTCTTAGGATGCCCTTAATACTTCCACACTCACAGCCTTGAGTCTGTGTATGAAACAAATAAAATGTTATTAAGGGAAAAGAGAACACAGTATTAACTTGGGAAAATGCCTCAACGATATATTTATACAAATGATAAATAAAACACTCCCCTGCTGTAACTTTGCCAATAACCCATTACTTCAGTTCCCCACCTGCTGGTATGAATGTCCAAAAATGTACCTGTACCATATCAGTTTCTCCTCCCTCAGCCACTAAACCCCACTCACAGTTTGGTGTCAATAGGTAGCATAGTCCCAAAGTCCTGAGGTGCACTTGGGCAGGCTTGTCTCCAGTCCCTTGGGAAGTGCTGCCTGGTCCTCATGTTCCATGACCTAATCTGGCTATAGTGATTTCAGTTATATTTAGTAGCTGAGTAGGAGGGACTATCAGTGAGTCACTGGAGGATCTCTGAGTAGAAAATACATGCAAATGAAGCTCATTCTGAAGTCATACTTTCCCTTGCTCTCCAACAAATGGGAGTAGAGACTCCTTACTCTCTAGTTTCAGGCCACAGGACTTACATATAGTTAATCAAACTCACAGTAGTTTGATGACACATTCATCAAGGTATGATGGTTTTGATTTGGTTTTTTAGAGGATCTGTTCTGAACATTCACTTGGTTCAATTTAAAACTGTATTAGTATTAATTTCCAGACTTAAATATTGGTTGGACTTGGGTAGCATCTTGTTATATATTCTGGGTTATTTGTAAGTATTGAACTGGGTTATGTGGGGAGTTTAACCTGATTTTCAGTCACACACATACAAAAAACTCGTTAAATTTGTTTCTCCAAGAGCCCAGCTGTTTGTAAAGGACTACAGTCCTCCAATGAAATAGACATTGAACTGTTAACAGTGGGAGCACACTGTGGACATATAGATGCTGTTTATGTATTTTTATCTCCTTGTCAGCATTTGTTTATTCACCTGTTCTCTTGTCTGTGGTTGATTTGTTGGGTTATGTAGATTTTTATCTACTAGATTATTTTATTCTTCTTTGAGATGATATCTCAGTATCAATTGGCTGTTCCATGTTCAGGCTGGCCTCTGTAATCCTCTGGGGGAGTCTGACACGGTTATACAACCAGTCACTATGTTTTGAAAATAAAATAAGAAGCAGCTGTTAAGCTTCAGGGCTTGTAGGATTCTTGTTTTTTGTATATAAAAGCGCAAGCAAGCCAATTTATTCTGTTCTCTCCCTTTTTGGCATATTCTATCTCCATCTCTTCCCTTAAAATAGGAATTCATTTCTCCTCTATTTTAGCATTAGGCTATTAAAAATCAGTGTGTTGATGCACACAGCTTCAGTGGATTTACCATTAAGGGTATATTGCCGAACTAAGACAGAAAAAAAGCACTAGAGTCATTTTTTGTTGTTACTTGTAGATTTCATTATAGTAACCATAATTTTTTGATAGAGAGACATAGACACAGATTATTTTCTATGCTTTTTTGAAGGGGACACATTTACACTACAACTGAAAGACAGGAAAATAAAGTAGCACAAAACATTTTTGGGTGTCTAATTTGCAAAAATTGATTCTAGCTGTTGAGCTCTTAAAATAGTTTAATTAGGAAAATAATCTTTTCACTTGAATTTGAATTATTTAGGGCTGAGTAAATAAGAAAATGTTTCCCACTGGATGATATAATTGATATCATTGACTCCTGTGGAAGTCAGTGGATATTTCCTATAGGGCCCCTCATCTAATGTCCAGTAAAGTTAATGGGAGTCTTTCATTAATTTCATTGGGGTATTGATGAGGTCCATGCTCAGTCTGAAGAAAAGGGCCCAAATACAGTAGGTATTACTGTCTGAATTGAGAGAATATTGAAGATATATGCATAGGCAGGCCAAAGAAATTCCCTGTGTCAGACACAATACACTAAAGCTCTGTCTTATTGTGTCAACTTTCTGTACTCTTTAGTGGCTCACTCTCCATACCAACAGATTTATAATCACAGAGTTATAATTTTAAATAGCTGAGTGGTGTGAATCAATGTAGAGTCTGGGGAGATTTATCTAACAGCAAATAATCTTTTGAATTTAAATCTGGGTGCAAGTCAGAGCAGAATTTGGCTCATGAAAATATACTGAATTTGCAGCACTGAAAAGTGAAGTCCTGTCTAAAAGCAGAACAAGGACAGCCTGAGTGATGTTCAGTAGCAACTGGACATGAGTGAAGTCCATGGGGCAGGATGCGCTGCATCCAGGGGTGCTAAAGGAGTTGGCAGATGTGATTGCAGAGACATTGGCCTTTATCTTTGAAAACTGATGGTGATTGGGGGAGGTCCCGGATGACTGGAAAAAGGCTAATGTAGTGCCCATCTTTAAAGAAGGGAAGGAGGAGGATCCAGGGAACTACAGGCCAGTCAGCCTCACCTCAGCCCCTGGAAAAATCATGGAGCAGGTCCTCAAGGAATCAATTCTGAAGCACTTAGAGGAGAGGAAAGTGATCAGGAACAGTCAGCATGGATTCACCAAGGGCAAGTCATGCCTGACTAACCTAACTGCCTTCTATGATGAGATAACTGGCTCTGTGGATGAGGGGAAAGCAGTGGACATGTTATTCCTTGACTTTAGCAAAGCTTTTGATACGGTCTCCCACAGTATTCTTGCCAGCAAGTTAAAGACGTATGGGCTGGATGAATGGACTAAAAGGTGGATAGAAAGCTGGCTAGATCGTCAGGCTCAACAGGTAGGGATCAATGGCTCCATGTCTAGTTGGCTGCCGGTACCAAGTGGAGTGCCCCAAGGGTCAGTCCTGGGGCCAGTTTTGTTCAATGTCTTCATTAATGATCTGGAGGATGGCATGGACTGCACCCTCAGCAAGTTTGCAGATGACACTAAACTGGAAGGAGTGACAGATATGCTGGAGGGTAGGGATAGGATACAGAGGGACCTAGATAAATTAGAGGATTGGGCCAAAAGAAATCTGATGAAGTTCAACAAGGACAAGTGCAAAGTCCTGCACTTAGGACGGAAGAATCCCATGCACTGCTACAGACTAGGGACCGAATGGCTAGGCAGCAGTTCTGCAGAAAAGGACCTAGGAGTTACAGTGGATGAGAAGCTGGATATGAGTTGACAGTGTGCCCTTGTTGCCAAGAAGGTTAATAGCATTTTGGGCTGTATAATAGCATTTTGTTGCTAGTAGATTGAAGGGCGTGATCATTCTCCTCTATTCAACATTGGTGAGGCCTCATCTGGAGTACTGTGTCCAGTTTTGGGCCCCACACTACAAGACGGATGTGGAAAAATTGGAAAGAGTCCAGCCGAGGGCAACAAAAATGATTAGGGGGCTGGAGCACATGACTTATGAGGAGAGGCTGAGGGAACTGGGATTGTTTAGTCTGCAGAAGAGAAGAATGAGGGGGGATTTGATAGCTGCTTTCAACTACCTGAAAGGCGGTTCCAAAGAGGATGGATCTAGACTGTTCTCAGTGGTAGCAGATGACAGAACAAGGAGTAATGGTCTCAAGTTGCAGTGGGGGAGGTTTAGGTTGGATATTAGGAAAAACGTTTTCACTAGGAGGATGGTGAAGCACTGGAATGAGTTACGTAGGGAGGTGGTGGAATCTCCTTCCTTAGGAGGTTTTTAAGGTCAGGTTTGACAAAGCCCTGGCTGGGATGATTTAGTTGGGGATTAGTCCTGCTTTGAGCAGGGAGTTGGACTAGATGATCTCCTGAGGTCCCTTCCAACCCTGATATTCTATGATTCTATGAAAACTAGTTTCATAAAACTATAGTGTGTTCAGTTCCTATCATTCCTGATTCTTGATTGCTGTATGGTGCTGAGGCTAATTCTGTACAATCCTTCAGCTCTATTATTTGGCTTTGAGCATTTTACTGTGAAGCACGTGTAAACAGCTCATTTTACAGCTCTGCCAGGATAATTTCTCATAGTTTAGAGGTGGAGCCTATAGCAGCCAGCATACCCACGGAAAGTATGAATGCACACTACCTAACTACAGCATCTTGAAGCAGGCAGCGGGTATGTCAGCATCATGAGCTTTCTATGTGCAATAAGGGGTTTGGTTTGCAAGGCAAGTGGCAGTCTTCTGCTGAGCCACTCTGTTAGCAGGAATTGGAGCCCTCCATAAAGAGGTTGTCTGAGTTCTGCAGTCTCATTGTGTCAGGGGCTCTTAGTTAACTCCATCTTGAATATAAAGCAGATGAGAATGTAGAGGGAACTGAAGTTTAGGAGAAAGAAGTCTCTGAAGGTAGATCTCAGGAACAGTCAGTTTAAGGAGAGAAAACACTGCATGTGGTTACATTATTGTTAGTGCAGCTGAGTTACCAATAAAACCAAGTATCAGAGGGGTAGCCGTGTTAGTCTGGATCTGTAAAAGCAGCAGAGAGTCCTGTGGCACCTTATAGACTAACAGATGTATTGGAGCATGAGTCTGTTAGTCTATAAGGTGCCACAGGACTCTTTGCTGCCAATAAAACCAAAGGCAAGGAAGGGGATACATTTGAACTAAATGCAGGGTATGTAGAATTTGTTAAGAGCAATGTAGAATCACATCTGTCTTTAGAGGAGTTAATGTTCAAAGGGTTGGAGAATCTTCACAATTCAGTCCTGTCACATATTTTGGACTCCAGTCAGCACCTGCCATATTTTGGCTCTTTAGTATGCCTCTTACCCTGACCTAGCAGTATGAGAGTATAATAATAATAATTCCTTTCTCCCTCGCTTTGCTTGTCTTGTCCATCCTGCAAATGCTTATGCACATGCTTAACTTTAAGTACATGAGTAGACCCACTTCAGTGGGACTACTTGTGTGATTAAGTGTTTGAAAGATCAGGGTCTTCAGTTGTAAGCTCTTTGGGGCAGGTGCAGTCTCTTACTATGTGTCGGTATAGCACCCTAGCATGATGGAGCCCTAATCTTGTCTGGGGCCTATAGGCGTTGATAAACAACAACAACAGTGGCTTGGTCTCCCTAATGATGGTAATTTTATGTATAAATTGCCAAAATTGTCTGATAGTAAGTGGAGTGCTTCACACGAAATAAAATGAAATATTTTTATTTTTATTTTATTACCGTCCATCAGCTCAGCAGTGACATTGGAGCAGAATTAAGTCTTTCCTCCACTTCCTATCTTATACCAGCTTTATGGCTTCATTCATCTTTAAAACTTTTTGTTCTATGTCATGCATCACTTTGTCTATCCAACGCATCTTTGAACTTCCTTTATTTCTAGTTCCTTGCACTCTGGATTGTACTGCAATGTATGATATCTTTTCCAGGTCCATTCTTAACATAAGTCCAAACTATTATTATTGTCTGTCTTGAATCTTCTGTAACAGTGTCATTTCTTACCATAGCTGTTTACTTATCCTTTTTTTCCTGC
Organism: Mauremys reevesii; assembly: GCF_016161935.1. Taxonomy (NCBI): domain Eukaryota; kingdom Metazoa; phylum Chordata; order Testudines; family Geoemydidae; genus Mauremys; species Mauremys reevesii. The sequence continues at coordinate 56,609,749 of NC_052628.1, read as the reverse complement.
ATCCTTGAAACTCTGAGTATGGCTCTCAAACAGTTTCTGCAGTCAATATCTTTCACTGACTTTCCTCATATTCCAATCCATATAGCAATATCAGCATAATGCTTTTCTCATACACACTGTTTTTTGTTTTTATCTAAATGTCTTTAGCCTTCCAGATCTTCTAGCATTTTCTGAGTACAGTATTCACTAATCTGATTCTTCTTTTCATGTCATCTTCACAGTTCCCATACTTCAATGCTAGTCTTCCAAGATATATAATTTTTCCACTTGTTCTAGCTGTCTCTGACTGATTTTTACCTCTTCCTTTTGTCCTCCAATTGCCATAATTTTTGTCTTCTCTGTGCTGATCTTCAGTCTGAATTTTCTGCTTTCCCATTTTACCTCATTAGTTATTCTCTGTAAATCCTCTTTGGTCAATGCTAGGAGGTCAATATTGTCTGAGAATCTAAGGTTATTCACTATCTTCCCATATAACATGACTCCTCCCATTTAATCTCTCAGTGCTACAGGCACAATTGCTTCTAGCACCAAACTGAGCAAATCTGGTGAGAGTGTGCATCGTTCTCTCACTCCTAGGTCATCCTGGACCATTTCGTCAGCTTCTTGACAACTCTCATTCCACTTATTGACTTGGTATAGATGTTTTCTATCTGCTTGATTAATTTCTCAGAGAAGCCATGCATTCTCAAAAACTTGTCATAACTCTTTCGGCCAAATACTATCAAAACCCTGTTTGATGACTAGAGTTGTTGTAAGTAGGTTCACTTGTGTTTTACATACTTCTGATACCTGTCACAACACAAATAGCTGATCTATTGTACTTCATCCAGGTCTAAATCTGTTCCTCTGTAAGCATTGCTTCAATGTACCCCATCATTCTCCTCTGCAACATCTTGGTGAATGCTTTTATTAGAACACTCAGTTGTAGTTCTTGCACTCCCTCTTCTCTCCTTTAAAAAAAAAAATAGATTATTAGCATCATCACTTTCCCCCATTCTCTCAGCACTTGCTCTGGTTTGTAAATCTCATTGAATCATTTGTGCATCACCTTTGCTGTGTGTTCCTTACCTGCCTGAGCCCTGTTATCATTTCCCAGGCCTATTTCTTTTTCAAACTGCCTATTGATATCTTTACTACTTCTAAGAATTCTGGCATCTGCTCTCCCTTGTATAAGCTGTAAAGTTTCTCTGGGACCATTTCATATACTGTGTCCTACTCTTCAAAATATTCTTTTCATTGGTTGTTCATCCTCAATGTTTCAGACAGTGAATGTGACTCTTGTATGTCTGGATATTGATCAAGAGAGCATGCTTTTGTTTCTCTTTCCATTCTTCATTCAGTTTTTTTGGTCTGATATTCACCAAATATTTGACCATGACTCCTTGGCTTTGCAATTGACCAGCGTACAATAATCCGTCTGCAACACTGCTGTGAACTATCCATCATTTTGCTGCAGCACTGTTTCCAACACTGTATGGAAGTTGTTTTGCTGGCTTCAAAAAGGTTTCACTAGGTTTAGCATGCCAGCCAAGGCAGTGTCTTGTAGTACTGGAGGGGACATGCAGCTACTTAGAAACACTAGTGAGAGCTGAGTGAGTCTCCAGGACCAAATTCAAGTAAGCCATCCCTTGTGGGTGCAGCTGTCTATTATGCAGAGCTGGCTGAATTGTAGTGCTGTGGAAAACATGGATCTGGTTCATAATTTAGTTCAAGCTTCCTGCAGACAATGTGGGGTTTTGAATATAAGGGATTTTTGATGATGATTAAAAAATCCTCTATTTTATTACCAATTCTCTGAGCCATCATGACAATGTATATGATTTTGTATATTGGATTAGAATGGTATTTAACTCACTGGTGATTGGATTATACTGGCATATAGACAGTTACCCTTTTAATACAAAAATGGCAATTTTTTTTTGTACAAGGTATTAAATCTCACATAGCTTGGACTCTGGCTGAGTACTGTGTTGTGACATCATGTTGTGGATTTGCCAGCATTTCTGTAAAGCATTATGTACCTTCATACCACTATATCAATAGTTACTTGGAAAAAAAAGTGAAAAGATTGTTATTAAAGCTGCAAAATCAAGCACTCAAAAGTTAAGAAATGCCAGAATTAAGTTTGTCTGAGCAATTTTAAATCTGTCTCTTTGTGCATTGGTATTATGGTATTTGTGCATTGGTATTGGTATTACATGATCACATACTAATTTTAGTTGTGTCCCATCTGAAGCAATTCTGTGTGATATGCTGAAGCAGTGCATATCCAGTCCTAATAGACGGTTCAGGGTTTTCTTCAGCAAGTGAAGAAAAAACTATATTGAGCAAAACAGAGATATCATATAGTAATTTTCAACAGCTCATAATTTGAACAAATCTGAATGGATATTCATGGGGTCAACCAAAGATAGATGACCCCATGACCATCCATGGGCCACACTCCAAATCATGGAGGCTTTAGAGCTCTTAAAAACAAAACTAAAAAAAAAGGGAAGTTTTTATAGTGGAATGTTATGGCTACCTAAATAATGGGATTGATATAACTTCCCTATAATAATATTTGTATCCAAAATATTTAATAATTCGTCTTCATTATGGTATTGTAATGAGTACTTACAGAAAATTTCCTGTTCTGTTCAAATGGAGGAAGTGCTTTTCATTGTTGACAAAGTATGAATTTTTTATTCCGTTAAACCATGAGGCTGTCAAATTATTAAATGTAATTTCTCAGCAAATATAATTTGTGTTTGTATTTATGAAATGTACATATGTGCCACAGTAACCAGACAGGAAGACTTAAGCCTTTTCTAAAAGTATTTACTTTGGGTTTTCAACCGTCCTTCTGTATAACCCTTGTTAAATTGAAGATGGTATAAGATGTGAAGAGTAAAATATATCTTCAATGATGGCATTTTCCATTATTAGATCCTATCCTGAAATAAATCTCTATGCAGGTAAAACCCCTGTTTACGTCAATGGACACTGTGATTGTATAGTGAAGTTGTGAGTCTAGATTTCCTGAAAGATTAACTGTTTGGTCAATAAGAGTTAAACTCAATTGGTATGATTATTAATTTACAATTTTAAATGATAGAAAATGAGACATTTAAAAAATTTAACTCCAAGAGTTTGACTCAGCTTTGCTATCTTAGGTTCTCGTCCTCCATTGAAAACTGCCAACTTGAACTCCTGCACTTGTGCAGAGTCCCACTGACATCTATGGGACTATTTGCATGAGTAAAGTTACTCACATATGTAAGTGTTTGCATGATCCAGCCAATAAGCAGTCCAGTTGACTTCATTAGGACTACTACTCATGTGAGTAACTTTACACCTGTCAGTATTTTTCAGGAAGGGTCTTAAAAAACAAAACAAAAATAAAGGAAGAGGATCACTCACGCCTTTAGGCCCAATTCAGCAAAGTATTTTCAGTGCAGGCTTAAGTCTACAGCATTTGCTCAAAGGTAAGCACATGCTTAATGCTTTCCTGAATTAGGGCTTTAGATTCTAAGATCTTAGAGGCAAGGAATGTATCTTTGTGTGTTTGTTCTGTGCCTTGCAGATAGGGCTGCCAACTTTCTAATTGCACAAAACCGAATACCTTTGCCCACCCCTGTCACGCCCCCTCTCTGAGGCTCTGTGTTGTACTTCCCCTTCTCTGAGGCCCCATCCCTGCTCGCCCCATCCCTGCTCACTCCATTCCCTGCTCCCTCTGTCACTTGCTCTCTCCCACTTTCACTTGCTTATTTTAACCAGGCTGGAGCAGGGGATTGGGGTACAGGAGGGGGTGAGAGCTCTGGCTGGGGGTGCAAGCTCCAGAGTAGGGCAAGAAATGACGGGTTCAGGGTGTGGAGGGGGTTCTGGGCTGGGACAGGGTGCGGGAGGAGTTGCAGGCTGTGGGCTCTGGGAGGGAGTTAGGGTGTGGGAGGGGGCTCCAGGCTGGGGCAGGGGGTTGGGGTGCAGGCTCTGGATGGTGTTTACCTCAGGGGTCCCCGGAAGTGGCGACATATCCCTTGGCTTCTAGAGATAGGGGCTGCCAGGTGGCTCTGCGTGGTGTGCGCAGCCTCCACATGCAGGCCCCACCTCCTGCAGCTCCCACTGGGTGAGGTTCCCGGCCAACTGGAGCTGTGGATTTGGCGCATGGGGTGGGGGCAGCACGCAGAGCCCCCTGGTTGCCCCTGCGCCTCAGAGCCAAAGGGACATGTCCCTGCTTCCAGGGGCCATGTGGAGCCAGGTAGGGAGTCTGTCAACCAGACTTTTAATAGCCTGGTCAGTGGTGCTGACCAGAGTCTCCAGGGTCCTTTTTCAACCATGGCTCCTAGGAAGTGGCCGCCAGGTCCCTGTAGCCCCTAGGTGCATGGGCGGCCAGGGAAGCTCCACATGCTGCCCTCACGCCTGCAGGTGCCACCCCCGCAGCTCCCATCCAATGGGTGGGGGCACTAGGGTGGGGGTAATTTGCTGAGCCTCTCTGGCCACATGTGCCTAGGAGTGTCCACGTGGAGACCACCAGGGTTCCTTTTCTACCAAGTGTTCCAGTTGCAAACCGGATGCCTGGCAACCCTATTTATAAATGGTGAGAATTCATTTTTCTTCTACTAAAATAACTAAGCCTGATCACTACCATTGTGAAAAAAATTGATATCCGCAGTACCTGTGTTTCAATTCAGATGAGTGAATTTTAGAGAAGATTGAGACTGGGACCCTCCCTCAATTCCATAATTCCCAACAACCCCATAGAGGGTCCAGTCACAAACCCTTTTATCTTAAGTTGCCATCTTGAGGAAAAGGATTTGTTAACCAATTCCTCCTCCTGATGTTTCAGTCAGTAGCAGAGAGACTTGAAAGGTTCCGTGTTCCTTCTGATGTACTTTTAGAAAAGTCCTTTACGTTATCCTGGGATTTAATTCATCCTAGAATGCACTGCTCTGTAATCCCTGAATCCCTGTTCAGGGGGCATTTGTCCCACGTGATTCACTGTACACTAGTGGACAGGATCACTATGGTAAGGAATCCAAAGAATGTATTCTGGGAATTCAGATGTCCAAAAATAAATCAGAGAGTTAGTAGTGAGATTGAAGGCCTGCATGGGAGAAGAATGTTAACTTTTATATATGTCTCTCTAGATTCACTTAGTGCTTCAGGATTTGTGAGAACTCAAAATTCCAAGTGAATCTTGTAAGTGCAAATTTGGGTGATCTGAACCTGCTGGTTTGGTTTCATGGAAAGTTTATTGACTCAGTCTGAGTTGTGGGGTTTAGCAGACTCCTAATTACTGCAAGAATTGCCATAATGAAAATCATAACATTGTATTATAAAAAAAATTATAATACAGTATGACTAATTGACATGATTTAATTATTTCCACCTTGCATAGAGATAAAGCAAAATCTTGAAGATTTTGTAACCAATCATTATATTAGCAATATTGTAAATACAACAAGCAGTATTCACTTCAGTCACATAGTTTTGTTAGATTTTTACTGTTTCTCTTTTAAATTCTGTGCAAATTCTGAAGAGTGTTTTGCAACTTAGATATTTTCAGATAAGGCCTGGTTTGGTTGTAGATGTAAGTATGAAATAAGTGAAGGGCTGATTTCTAACTAATATTAGAAATTTTAAAGAGTTTTAGATTTAAATCTCTTCTCACATATGGCTACATTGTTACTTTAGGAACAGCCCTGAACAAAAGATGCTGCATATACTGTACCACCCTAGGATTAATCGTAGGTGGCATTGTGACTCAGATTCACCTTTGAGCTACAATTCCTCCTCTCCACTTTGCCATTCGGCAGTATCAACTGACAGCTGGCCTGAACCAACTCCCTGCCAATGTCCTGCACTGGCTCAGCTACTCTGACCAGTGCCTAAGGAGATGAACAGTGGATCAAAGACCAGCAATTAGTAAATTATAGTCCCAAAGAACATCAATACAAGCAACAAAATATTAAACTTTAGCTAAGCCAGAGACTTTGATAAGAATCCATAGTGAACCCAGAAAAAGATTTAAAGAGTCTAAACACCAATGATTAAATCATCCCTTCAGCTCATATTACAAAAATAATTACTCATATACTAGTTCCATTTTCTCCCTTTGTTTCAGATTTTTGGTTACAGCTGAATCAGCTGCACACACACACACACACATCCCAGCAGAGTGTTGCCAGTTTAGCCATTTTCCAACCCCCCTGTAAATTTATCAGAGGGGTAGCAGCTGTAGCCACAAAAACAACAAGGAGTCCGGTGGCACCTTAAAGACTAACAGATTTATTTGAGCATAAGCTTTCCTGGGTAAAAAACCATCTGAAACATCTGAAGTGGGTTTTTTACCCACAAAAGCTTATGCCCAAATAAATCTGTTAGTCTTTAAAGTGCCACTGGACTCCTCGTTGTTCCTGTAAATTTAAATACCTCCCATCCCCTCTAATTTCAATTCCTGGGAAAGATTCTGCAGACTCTCCAAATCCTGTCCCCTATGCTAATCCTGAGTAAAAAAGCTTGGTGCAGGAACACTCTGCATGGGACAGAATCCCCCCACATCATGCAAAACGCACACACACACACACACACACACACACACACACAGAAGTACTCCAGTGCCACTACTGCAAGTAATTGGCTTAAATTTTTGTTCTTAATTTTATTCCATTACTCCGATTTTAAACTCTTTATTATATGAAAAAAATAATTTCCTAGATATAGTTGAAGATGTAAGGCCAGGTTCAGAACTGAGTGTCTGGAAAACTGGTTAAAATCTAGATAATGGAGTAACATGCTGCCAGATGCTGGGAGAGAGGTGTGTAGCCTCTGAATTTGGTTTATGTAATAATAAGATAGTGAAACAAATGTGGCACAGATGGATTAGTATATGCCTCGTGCTTTGGAATGCTTGTGTTTCAAAACTATGCACTTAAGAAATGAGCTTATTTAAATTAATTAATCATATTTAAGGGAGTCAACTGAACTATTTAATACTTAGAATCCTTTTATGTACTTTGTTGTAAAGAAGAAAGGTGAAGAAAAGACTCAAGGATATTGTACCTGTTTTAGAGTCCCACTCAGTTTCTCATGCTTTGGTGTGTGACAAGGTTGGATTCACTGTAGCTCACAGTTATGGCTATCTACTGCCTCTTGTGAGTTCTTTTCTCTCTGCAGATGGGATTGGAAGCTGCTCATAGAAGCTTCCGCTGTTTGCCTCCCAGTCTGCTTGTCAACTCTCTCGTAAGGTATGTTCTTGGCATATTAAAAAAAGGCTCATTTTAAAAAAAAATAGTAACTTCACACACACGTGAAGTTACTATTTCCTTTAAAAACATTTTTCTAAACTTCTGACTCTACAGCTGGGACAGGTTCAGCCCGTGCCTCAAGGCTTCATTATATCTGTTGGTGACACACTTCCTAAAAAGTCACCTGTGTGCTGTTGCTGATTTCTTTATGCTGACCTATCTTTTCTTTTGGTTTGTTTTTCAGAGATGGGGAAGCCCTTCAGTGGTTTTAGCTCTCTCTTCCTTGTTCGCTCTGCTTGTTGTAGCATTCAACTCTTTAGCATCTGAGCACTTTCCGAAGATTTAAAAATATAAACAATAATAATAATTCCTCTCTCTCCTCCTCCTCCTTTCCTTCTCACCCTCTAGGAAGAACTGAGTGATTTACTTTTAGTTTAATTTTGTTGTTAAGACTTTGGGGTGTGTGTGTGTGTGTGTGTGTGTGTGTGAGAGAGAGAGAATTTATTGTCGGAAAGCTATATCCAAGAGATGCCTTTTGCATTTGCTTTTGAATATGATGTGGGTTAGTGATCATTCTTATCGCAGCTGGGTGCAAGTTGCAGTTATAACTGGTCTCTGTAATTTGTCCACTGTAGATGGACAGTTTTGTTTTGCCACAAGAATACTTAAGACACTGCCAGATATGAGAGACACATCAAGGTGTCATTTCAAAAGATCCAGTGCGAAGCCCTCACTACCTAAAGCTCCCATATACATTTGATGCAGACTCATAGGAATGGTCTAAGGGATAGTGCAATAGGTATGATATGTGACTGCTTTCCCACTCTGTATTTCTTTCAGGACAGTGTGTTTATGCTCAACAGGATTAAAGAGAAATATTAAAAAGAGTTAAAGCAGTGAAATTACAGGCAAAAAGAATTAAACAGTTTCAAGAAAGAAGAATGTATTATAAATGAATCTCTAGATTTTAATAAGTTTAAACATTTCTCTCAGGCTTTGGAAAATTCTTATGACCAAATACAATTTGATCAAACTATTGGAGACGTCTCCTTTAATTCACTGTCATTAGAGCAGAATGGTCACATAGCTAAAACATTTTTCCACATGGAAACTGAAAGAGCTATTCGAGACTTAAATCAGATAAAGCACTGGGTTGAGATGGATTTCTGGTAGACCTGCAAATACCTTTCCTAACCTACTATTCTCTACACTATTTCAGAACTGTCTGAGGCATGAGTGATGCTTTGAGATGTATGTATTACTCTAATTACTTTGCTAAAAAAATGACAAACTGGACACTGGCTGTTAAGATTTTTCCCCACCTCACGGTTAAATATACTGTGCAAATCATTGACAACATTGTTGCTTAAGTGACTGGAAGATACTAAACTCACTCTCATATTCATAAATAGGTTTTATGAAAGGAAGAGATAATGCACCAAAAATGCTTCATTAGCTGGTAATACATAGAAAAAATGGCATATCATCACACTGATTTCCCCACAAACACATTGCAGTTAGTTGCAGAGAATACCATTGATAGGGACAAATGGCTATATTGGCAGTTTTTCATAAACTTCGATTTAGGTTGCTATTTTTATTCTAGATGAAATGTCTGTAAAACTGTCCTGTGGACAGTTTAATATTTCTTCTATATTCCTTCTGAGAAGGGGACAAGAAGAAGGTGCCTTCTCTTGTTTCTTTAATGAAGACAAACTCTTAGAGATGGTGTTATGACTGAAGGCATTACTGTTGTTGAGAGAGAGCATAAATTCAAATGTGTATGCTGATGATATAGTCATGCAGCATAAGGATCTTGTTTCCTCAGTCCCGTAGCTCTTGAATTAATTAACATACAAAGGATATTGTTTTAACTTAGAGAAGTCTCAAACACTAGACATATCAAAAAGACCAGATTCCGCACAATTTCTATTTCAGATACAGAAGGATATCAAATATTTATGGATAATGGGATGGTTCCTGCAAATCTGAGAAAATTTTCACTGAATTCAATGAGAGTTCCACACAAGCCTGTGGAGAGCTTGCAGGATCAATCCCAAAGACCTGAGGCTGGCAAAAAATAAATTTGCTTCATTTTAACTTCATTTTGAATCAGTTGGGGAAAAAAGACATTGAGAAATGGCTTCACTTGCCTTTTTCCACTATTGAGATGTACAGATTATTTTAAAAGAACACTAGTACCATCTTCACAAGTGCCTCCTTCACTCCTCAAATGGCTAATAAAACTCTTTTATCATAATTATGTGCCAGCATAGGGACAGATTTGGTATCTTTGAGGGGGACGCACGACTCTTTTTACATTCCCACAACAGAAACATCTGCCTACTCATCTGAGAAAGAAGTTAATCTTCAACACTTCAGAGTTTGTATTACCATGATTAGAAGTACTGATAAAATATGACCTAACCAGTTCATCTGTACTTTCCGTCTGGAATGCTTCCTTAACTTCAGCACTCACATATGAAAAATATAGTCTTCTATAAACATCTTTACAGTGATGGATTTAGTTTATGGCCAAAAATTGCATATTTTTGTTGTTTATCTTCTACCACTGTCATATTCCAGTTATCAATTATTAAAGTGCACCATTCAGACAAACACTGAAAAATTATGGTAAAACAACGTAATTAAGAAAATTAGCAATAAAGATATATTTGCGTAAACCATGTGGTTCAATTGCATAGCACATTTTCTGAAACATATAATGAAAGATTAATGGGAATTTAAGTTGAATGCAAAACCCCTCTTTCATATCCTTCCCCACTTCCTTTGTCTTCTTGCCTTCTTACATTATGCTTAGCTGGAACTGGCTTGTGCTTGCTGTTTTCATCCAAATCCCTCTTAAAACTATAGTGCTTCTGTAGACGCTTCCAATGATAACTCACCAAATTAAAAATAGATAAGCTTAAAAGCTTGCTCTGCTTGTAGTTTCACTATTTATCCAGAGCTATGATGTCTGAATGGTACTGTCTGTGTATGATTTAGATTAGGTGAGTTTAGGTTAGATTAGATTTAGAATTATGTCTTCCACTTTGTTTGCCCAATAGCAAGCATATTGTTTGACAAATAGCAATAATGATAATAAAAATAGCTATGTAGACGACTGGAAACATGGATTTCATACTGTCCAAAGTACAGATGTACAATTAAAATGTCACAATTTGCCAACAGTTACCACACAATGGGGTCTGAGATACCAAATTTTCTCTCTACTTACAATGTGGTCTATGGTCAGGGCTGACTCTAGGTTTTTTTGCCACTGCAAGCAACCCCTCCCCTGGAATGCTGCCCCTTACTATGGTACTTGCTTGGAAACCATAGAGAAAAGTTAAATTTTCAGTGGCAACAACTGTACTTCCATTTAATTCTTTAGTGTATTTTCACAATAAGATGCCATTACTAGATTCCTGTGTAAGAGCTGGCTTAATAATGTGTGACAGATAATACAGATGTCAACAACATATTTATCTTACATTTTGTTGTCATAAATTACCAAATTCTAAACACAGAGGCTGATCAAAAGTGGCACACAGCAATATACAGCCTGTCCTCAAGATTATGTGAGCTAGGATTATTGAATGAATTGAAAGTACTAGGTATCAGTGCAAACTGTTCTACAGCAGTTTGAGAGAATAAGAAAGGGTGATGCTTAGAAAATGGAAATCCAAAAATTGACCAATTTTTAATATTGTGCTTTATAATCTTTGGAACATATCAAGGCTTCTGTCTTTTAGAGTCTTCATGAAACCAACAAGTATGTTTAATAGCTCTGTAGGCGTTTGGGTTAAAGAATTATGTCTTGTACTTTACGCCAATTCTATAAATTCTTACTCTGTCACAAATGACATTTGCTTTAAACAATTTTATATTTCTTTTAATCTTTATTTATTTTGACCAAGAATATAAAATCATAAACAAAACAAAAATCAGAAACTGTTCCCAAATTAACTAATAAAATAATCTATCTTTAAATAATCTCCTTAATACATTCTAACATAAAGGATGTAAATCTGTGATAGGTAAAACCTGTGTAAGTTTAACTTTGAGTCAATTTTATCTGGATATGAATGTGTTTATGAATATTTTGATATAATATGCTATGACTCTGGTATTAATTGCAAATGTTTCCTTGTTATCTGTAACAAACACTTAAATAGAATACATATTATAGTTTCAAGTGTCTGCATAGGCGTATAGGTGCAATTTACATCTCTTCATCGCAATATTGCAAACAAAAGTCAATAGAGCAAATATGGCATCATGTATTAAATGTATGCACACTAAATTGCCATGTATGGGCTTTAAAAATACATTGTAAAACATTTATTTTGGGGTCATTGCAAAACCTTTTACTGTCCCTTTAGCTTTTATAATTCAGAATAGCAGAGAGAGAGAAAATATTATGAGTGTTAGCCATGTATAGCTATACATAAGTTGAAATGTTGATACTCATCCTGCATAAGGGACATCCTGGGGAACTGCCCTAGGAGACCTGGGAAGGAACTGTGACTCAGAGTCAGACCATTAGGCAGAGCATTAAGTGTGTCTGGAAAAAGTCTTTGTCTCTGCAGGGTAGCTCCACCCCATCAAGCAGGGGTCAGTTTGTGTGGGAATTGAAGTAGAACTGTGACGGCCCAAATGGCCTAGACTCCCCAGCCACCACAGTAGTCCTGGCTCCCAACAGAGTGTGGCCTAATGGTCATGATCAGTGCAGCAGTCCTTTGGTTAGAGTCTGTGGCCTAGTGGCCAGAGTCAATGGGACCACCCTTTGTGGCAGGGCAGTGTAGCCTAGTGGCTAGAGTGGGGTGGGCTGCAGCTAGGGTACCCAGGCCCTCCCTGTTTTACTGGATCCCAGCCCAAGGCCCTGTCTGCACCAGGGGTATCCACCACCAACTCAGCAGAGATCCTTCCAAAACACACAGAGTCAAAGCCTGGTACCTCAATAAGATCATTGCTTAGTCCTCCTGGGCTACTTCCTACCCATTCTTCTGTGGCCGGTAGTCTTGGGGGTTCCACAGTCTCTCCTCCATCTGTGGCATCGGGTGGCTGGGGGTTGGCTAGCCTCTACATACTGGAGCACTGGCAGTCCCTCCCCAAGAACCTGCAACCCGCCTCTGCTCCCTTCAGCAGTCAGCCTAGAATGAGCTGAGCTGCTCCCTTTTATATCCGGGTTCCAGCTGGAGCATGCTCAGCAGGGATGAGGAGGCGTGGCCTTCTTGGCCCACAGAGTGTGATTAACCCCTTATAAACTAGTGCAGGATAAGTACATCCCATCACAGTCCCTCTCTGCTCACTTGCCTATGTGGGAAACAGCAGTCCATAGAGCCTGCGCTCCACTCCCCACCCCGTGTCTTGGGTGACAATCTGGGTAGTCCACATCGGGTAAGACTCCACTGAGTTCAATGACTATTTGATCTGGCCACTGAAGCATTGTGTTGTATTCAGCAGAAAAAAACATGAATAGAATTATAGTACATTAACTATATATCCAATGTACAGGAGAGGTGCATGTGAAGGAAATGTTAGATATTTTTCTTTGTTCAAGTGCGCCCAGTAATGTGTCATCTAAGGGCATGTGGACACTGCCCCCCTGTTCAGGTGTGTGAATAGCCATGCACATAAAAGTGCTGCACTGTAGTTCTCCCATGTGGATGCTACTGATGTGAACTTAAACGTCTTGAGTTTGCACTAATGTAGTCCAAACTACTCCCTTAGTTTGAACTGTAGGGCAGTGTAGACATACTCTAAGTTTATATCAGTACCATCTCTATTTTTAAAACTTTACTTTGCTGTATCTGCTATACGTATTTTATAGCAATGAATATATTTTTACAAAATGTATGTCTGTGCAAAGTCTTCAGATCTGTAAGACTAAATTATCATTTCTTAAAGTGAATCACAAGTGCTTTTGAAAAATCCTACATAGGGACAGGCCACTCAGGAGTTATACCTTTTAATGTTACACAACGCTAATGTGAAAAGATTTTAAAACAGGAAATTATTTAGAATACTGTATAATGAATACATTTTATTCACTAAGGCCCCAGTCCTTCAAGGAAGATTTTTTTAGGCAGACCTTCTATGCTTATTTTCAGTCCTAAACTTGATACTTTTCTCCTTGCTGCTATCTCTGTTTATCGTGTGTTGAGGTTTCTGCAGTAACCTATGTACATAGCTGTGATAATACCAGTCTCCTAGAGACTGATGGTTTTCTGGTGGCAGAGGCATTGATTAACCATCTCATTTTGTCACTTTATTTAAAAAACTTACATTAATTGAACTTTTCAAAGGATTTGGTTCCATTTTAAAGCTACTAGACTCAAGTGATCTTGAAATTTTGCTCAATTTGTTCTTCTAAGTCTAGTCATAAATCTTCAAAAAAAACCATTGGTACTTCATAATATTTTCCTTTAAATTTAATTTTTTTAATTGCAGATTGGCTATAAAATTGGCTTTACTACATTTACAGAACACTAACACTCATCTTATTATGGTAATGTGAGCTGCAAACAAAATTTTGGATAATTGTATCATGAATTGGTTCAAACACCTCTAGTACCTTTTGGACTGTTGGTTTAATTTAATCTTACAAAATTCTAAGGCAACCCAAAATAAAATATGTGCCAACTATATATTTGAAAGTCTTCTCTAAAAGCCACATTGCTATTAATTTGAAATAACAGAGGTTGCACGTTGGCTGTTCAGCTGATGGAGCCAGTATTTTGCAAGTAATTCATGATGGTAATTTCATTCACATTCACATTAGTTGACTAGCTACTGCATGGTTGAATTTGTGCCAGCTATTACTGCCAAAACAATTGTTGTGCATTTGTGATATGCTAGTGGAAACATGTTCCATTTTGGACAATTCTGGAGTTGTAAATGTTGAATCCTTTCCTTCATTTGAACACAAAGGCATTATTTTCATCCTTTTTGGAAAAACAAACATAGATTCTTGCCTTGACTTCTGTTGTCCATTAGGGTTTTTGTAATAACACTTCGAGCTTACACTAATGCAACTATCTGAGAAAGTGAAAGAGAGACCTGGTGTCTCTCTAACCCGTTAATAAATACTGTCAGGTAATGGCAAATTTAACCACATAATGTATGGAAAACATGATATTTTTAACTTTTTTGAACTGGTTTAAAGACTACAAATTCTTCAGTGAAATGCACTGACAAGTATGAAGATAATACCTAAAGCGAGAATCCCCTGAGCTAGTGTTTTGGGTAAGTTAAGCTTCCATTGGCATAGACTGCCATACTTCTATTTGTGTTGTACCTCAAGTAGAACTATTTTAAATGTTTTCTGGTAGCATTTTTAGTTGTATTCTTTCTGAGCAGACAACTCTTCTACTTAAAAATATATAACAAATCATATTAATTAAAATGAATCAATCAGACAAGTTAAGTGGTTTTTCAGAATGACTCTAAGTGCCATAAATTCAAATTAATGATTGCACTACTTCTTCCTGGGTTTGAGGAGGCTCCTTGATGCATTAGGGGAAGAAGAAAAAGACAGCCACCCTGTTTAAGAGCATTTATCTGGGTAGCTTGCACAAATAACTGCACAGGCTACTTACGTGGCCAGATGTTATAACTTATAATCATATCATAAATCTGAGGATGAAGCAGGCAATCGTAATAGTCATTCACAGTAGCTAATACTAATACTTCACTGTGCTGAAATGTGGCAGTAAAGTCATATCTAAATGGGATAACAACATGTTAATTATTGCAAAACTTTGTTCATGGACATGCACCTTATATCGGTCTATTAAGAGTATATTTAATTGCTTTTGGTAAAGTGTTACTTACTTGAGTAATTGAGGAACTGTGTGCTGTGTGAGATTTGACCACATCGCAATTTAAGTGGGGTGACCTTTGACCTTTAAGGGTACAGGGAAGAAAGAGGCACAGATGCTGCTGGAAAAGCAGAGCAGGTTAGCATGGTGATGCTGACTCATCTGGCAGGGAATGGAAGAGCAGGGAGTTGATAAAGGGCATGCCCAGTGGGAGAAGCCTCCTTTTCCCCAGGCCAGACAGAGCAGCACCCACCCTTGGAAGTGACAAAATACCAGGTTTGATTAGGACCTGCTGTGGGCATCGTGCTAGCTGCTCCTTTCTTTTCCCTCACCAGATTGGCCAGGTGGGAGTGGGGGTTTCGCCTTCCCCATAGCGGGATCCAGAAGGCTTTGTTAGGGTGAGTAGGGAAGGGAGTTAAGCTATGATGTCGCAACTCAGTATGTGGGGCAGATGTCCAGTGCAGGTACTCTGTAGACAGGGGATACAGTGACCAGATAAATGGCTTGGTAAAGGACTTAAAGAAGGTGTTTGGTAAAGGAGTAGAACAGCGGGGGCTTGGCTCCCCCCCTTTATAGCCCACCCTAGCCCTCTCTCAAGGGAGGAATGGTAAGGTCCCAGCAGTGGGTTGGCTGGGACCTGGATGGAAAAAGTGAGGACTGACAGAAGCCCCCTGGTAGATATTGAAATAATTGTGGAGTTACCTGCACTGTACACTGTTATCTACTGGGTAGTCCCAGATATCTAATAATAAAGTTTCAGCCTGATTAAACCATATCCAGAGTGTCCCATCCTTCTTCTGGGGCATTGATTGTGTTAATATCAACGTCATGATTTCAGACAAACATTAAGCCTCCTAATCCTGTTGATGGTTATATTGGTTGTTCCTTTCACTGATCTGTCATAGAGAGGAATGCCCGGTGATTAAAGGAAAAATGCATGCTGGTGACCAACAGATTATGAATGAATGCAAAAATGGGTTATGTCCTGAAATAACTTTTAAAGTATTAAAAAACCTTTTTGATCTGAGCACTTAGCCAGTTTTCAGGGGGTTGTGAGTTGTTTCTGTTAGGAAGAGAAATTGATGATGGAGTCAAGTATTTCTTTGGTGTGATCCTGTTTATTTACAAAAAAATGTATACCAAGTCCTGTTTCCCTGAATACCATAGGAATCAAACAACAGGAGAAAGTTATTTGCTCAGAGTTCCAAGCCTTTTTCCAGCCAGCGCTTTACCCAGAATGTTCTCCTAGGTCATGTCTACACTACCACTTACGTTGGCAAAACTTTCGTCGCTCAGAGGTGTGAAAAAACACCCCACTGAGCCTCATAAGTTTTGCCAGCATAAGCCCTTGTGTGCACAGTGCTATGTCAGTGGGAGACACTCTCCCGCCAACATAGCTACCTCCACTAGTTGAGCTGGTTTTATTATGTCGACAGGAGAGCTCTCTTCCATCAGCATAACGCGGCTACACAAGTGATCTTACAGTGATGCAGTAATATGCGTACAGCTGTGCTGCTGGAAGCTCGTAAGTGTAGACATGGCCTTAGTTTTTCTTGGGTGACACTGGTGTTTCTCCAGCCATCGTGGCTTCTTTGCTTCTCTGATATTTCTGCTGCTTCTTTGCCACCCACACAGATACACCGCTGCAACCATATCAGTCCCATTCTTGTGTTTATCGGACCCTTGAGAAACCACATGGCCCAGCCACTGCCCAGACTTACATGCAGTCAAGTCATTGGGCAGTAGTTTTCCATTGTTTCAGCTATTATTAAACAAAGGAGCATTTAATTTTTCCCTCTTGTAGCTAAAATGGAAAGTGGCTTCCCCACCTGGCAGTTTCAATGGAGTGGTGTAATTGCCCAGCCCCCAACTTAATATAAGGTGTTTTTATAGTATTTCCAGGAGGGAGGGGAAGCTTGTATTTGAGGACTACATTTTGATTTTACTTGCACTGATCAGCATAACTCCCCTTAAATCAGATTATTCCAGATTTACACCAGCGTAACTGAGATCCAGATCCATAATCTGACCCAGAATCTTTAGTAAAACGTAAACAACCTAAACTACTCTAGCTTCTGAGACGTGCCTATTATTACATTAGTGCTGCTTTTAGTGCTAATGGTCTTGTTCTCATTGAGAGTTGCCATGACCATTTGTCCTGTGATCAAAGAAATTATAATATGGATTACCTACCTGGACTTGTCTTTATTATAAAAACTATTTCTGTTGGGACTCTTTGATCCTATGCCTAGGCTAAATTATTATAAAGATTTGTGCAATATTGTCATACTAGCTACAAAGATGTTACTCTCAGAAAAGAACTACCTCCAACCCCAATTACATTGGAAAGGGTTTAAAGACACTGGTTCATTCTATCTATGGATAAATGTCCCTTGCCCCTAAATGATGAGTATCAGGAGCCTGATTCTCCTCTTGCTTACATAGATTTTATATCAGTATAACTTAGACTGGTGTAAAATTGAAGTGCAGGATCAGCAATCAGGACTTTATTGTTTGGTAGGTTTTGATAACTGTTTTGGACAAGACTGAGAGTATGCTCCCCAAAACAACAAAGAGGAGGAAAAGAGATGTTTAGTTCCTGTTCGAAAGATAGTTTTAACGCTGCTGTCATTTTTGTTGTCTTATTAGTTATATTTTAGGCACCTAGTGCCTTATGCAGGCATCATTTTAATCTAAATAAATAAAAATACATAAAATATTATTGGATGCTTACCATTTTATAATTGCTGATATAAACTGTGTGAATTCAGTGTACCATAAAGAGTATGTATTGGTTAATTTTGAGTGAGAACTACTCAACTCAGTCACAGTTTGTCCACTTAATTTCACTTTCTATTAGGTATTCTTATTATTTTCTGGGACATTTCAATGCCAGAGTCGGATGGGACACCCAACTCTGGAGCGGCACAATAGGCAAAGAAGGGATGGTAAACTCCAGTGGTATTCTCTTCAACAAACGTGTGGAGTATGACCTGCTCATCACAAATACCATCTCTAGGCAGAGTAACAAATTTAAGACCACCTGGAAATATCCTGGGTCCAAATACTGGCACCTCCTTCACTATGTTATAGTCAGAGCCAGAACCGCCCAGAGGATTCAGGGGGCCTGGGGCAAAGCGGAGGAGCTGCGGCATTTGTACTCACCCAGCTGCGGTTTGGGTCTTCGGCAGCATTTCGGAGGTGGGGGGCCCTTCAGTTGCTCCGCGTCTTTGGCAGCACTGAAGGGCCCCCCGCCGCCGAAGACCCAGACCACCGCCGCGCCAGGGCTCACGGGGCCCCTCCGGGGCCTGGGGCAAATTGCCCCACTTGCCCCCTCCCCCCCGGACGGCCCTGGTCAGAGCTCAAGATTACGCTGATGTCTGTATAACACAAACCATGAGAGGTACAGATCACTGTTGGACAGACCATCTATTAGTAAGATCAGTCATGTACCTGCAGCTCACTCCACCACACCGCAAACACCCAAAGACTAAGCGAAAGTGGTACAACGTCAAAGCACTTCAGGACCAAGCCAGCTGCAAGATGTTCCAGCAACAGCGTCTGAGAAATTCTCTAACTTGCCTGATAACATCATTGACATTCAAGAGTACTGGGATCAACGTAAAAATACCATTCACAGTGCATGTGCTGAAACTATAGGCTATTCCACTCATTGGCACCAAGACTGGTTTGATGAAAACAACGAGAAAATCCTAGCATTAATTCAACAGAAAACAACTGCATTCTGTAACTGGCAAAATGATTCCTCTAACCAATGAAAACATGAGGCTTATCTGCTCAAAGCCAAAGTCCAAAAGAAGCTACGTGACATCAAAACCAAGTGGTGGTAAGAGAAGGCTTCTGATATCCTGGGTTTCGTATACCAAGATAACATGAGAAGCTTCTTTCAAGCTACAAAAACTATATATGGGCCAAGCTCCAAAGGCCCAACTCCTTTATGTTCCCAGGATGGCCCCACCCTCCTCAAGGACAATGTGGCCATTAAACAATGCTGGAAGGAGCACTTTGAGAACCTACTAAACCACAAATTCATGGTCTCTGAAGACACCATTGAGTCTATTCCACAATGCTCGGCAATGGAACACCTTGCTGATCCCCCATCTTCTGAGGAAGTCTGACAAGCCATCACCCAGACAAAAAAATCACAATGCACCAGGCCCAGATACCATCTCAGCTGAGATTTTTTAAAGATGGTGGAACAATGCTCCAACATAAACGTTGCTAACTCTGGACCTGTGAAGAAATTCCACCTGACTTTAAGAATGTCAACATTGTTACAATATTCAAGAAAGGGGAAAAATCTTTGTGCGAGAACTATAGAGGTATTGCCCTCCTCTTCATCGCAGGGAAGATCCTTGCCCAGATCCTACTAAACCACCTTCTCCCCTGCCAGAGGAACTCCTCCCCAAATCACAGTGTGGCTTCAGACCATCCCAAGGCACAACTGACATGATCTTCGTGGCATGACAGATTCAAGAGAAGTGCAGAGAGCAACACCAGGAACTGTTCATGGCATTCATTAACCTAATCAAGGCCTTCGACTCTTATCAATCATGATGCCCTATGGAAGATACTGGGTAGGTTTGGCTGTCCACAGAAATTCATTTCCATCATCAGACTACTCCATAATGGGATGAGTGCCACCTTTCTGTGCAAAGGCTCAGAGACTGAACCATTTATCATTCACACTGGTGTCAAGTAGGGCTGGATCTTTGGTCCAACACTCTTCTCCATTTACCTTGCCGTGATCCGATTCTCATCCTTGACCACCTTCCTGATGGAATCAGGATTGAGTATCGTATGGATGGTGAACTCCTCAATCTCCGACGTCTCCAAACAAAATCTAAGATCACGAGATTTGGCGTCACTGACCTTCAGTATGCAGATGACTGCGTCATTTTCAGACACACAGAGGCTGACCTAAAAAGCACCCTAAATCTTTTTGCAGATGCCTATCACAGCCTGGGTCTCTCTCTCAACATTGGGAAAACCAAGGTACTCTACTAGCTCTCACCTGCACAAACTACTCTTCATACTCCACAAGTCACCATCAGTGGAGAACCCCTGGAAAATGCGGACCATTTTCCATACATTGACAGCCACCTCTCCCAAAGAGCCAGCATTGACATGGCAATTTAATATAGGATCCACTGTGCCAGTATATCCTTTGGAAGACTACTCAAACGAGTCTTCAATGATAGGGATCTGCAAACAGGCACCAGTTGTCATCCCCACCCTTCTCTATGGATGTCAGACCTGAGTAACCTACAGACGACATCTCAAGCAGCTGGAGTGGTTCCAACAGCACTGCCTCAGGAGGATTCTCAGGATCAGCTGGGAAGACTGACACATTAACATCAGCGTTCTCTCTTCAGTGAACATCAGCAGTACAAAGGCAGAGGTCATGAAACACCAACTCCACTGGGCTGGCTACTGTGCACGTGTTCCTGACTCTCGCCTCCCGAAGCAAGGACTCTTCTGTCAGGTAAGTCAGGGAAGAAAGGCTCGCAGAGGGCAGTGGAAGCCCTTCAAAGACGTATTGAAAGTACACCTTAAAAAGGGAGGCATCAACCCAATGAACTGGGAGGACTTGGTGCGAAACAGGACATAGTGTGGCGCCACACCATACACCAAGCCACAGCCCGCTTTGAGGAGAACAGATGTGCTCATGAGACAGAGAAGTGACAAAGGAGGAAAGAAAGGGCACAACAGTCCAGCCAACAACTGTGTCTCCTCCAAGATTACACCTGTCACTTCTGTGGGAAAATCTACAGGTCACGAATTGGGCTCCTCAGCCACTTAAAAACCCACCAATGAACCCCCTATGCAGATATCATCCTCGCATCGAGGCAGGGGCGGCTCTAGAAATCGGGCTGCCCCAAGCAGCGCGGAGCGCTGCGCCGCCCTTCCCCGGTCCCGCGGCGGGTCCCCTCTTCCCGCGGCTCCGGTTGAGCTCCTGCCGGCATGCCTGCGGCAGGTCCACCGGAGCCCGGGGCGAGCGGACCTGCCGCAGTCATGCCTGCGGGAGCTCAACCGGAGCCGCGGGAAGACGGGACCCGCCGCAGTCGTGCCTGCGGCAGGTCCGCTCGTCCCGGGCTCCGGTGGACCTGCCGCAGGCATGCCGGCAGGAGCTCCACCGGAGCCAAATGCCGCCCCCCCGGGAAACGGCCGCCCCAAGCGCCTGCTTGGCGCGCTGGTGTCTAGAGCCGCCCCTGCATCGAGGGATAGCCAAAGAAGATTCTTATTGTTCTTGTCCCCCATGTGAACAGATAGTATTGTCTCATTATAAAAATATATTCCTAGAAACAAAAACTTAGTTAAAGCTTGTTAGGATTGCTTCTGTGCAAAACATGCCCATATAACCTCTTAAAAGCAAGGCTATCTGTAACACTCACACTTCACATTAGTCACTCTCAGAGCCTGACCTTCATCAGAGGTTGGTTGTCTCCAGTGGAGCTGAAAAGTTTTGGTTCTGTTGAGATCCAGATGAGGATTATCTCTACCCCATCAGGAGCTTGAGACAAGGACCCCATTGTTCAAGGACTATGTAAAACCTGCTCCCAAGAGTTTTCACCCAGATTTTTAAAGATATTTAGGCATTGTCTAACTGATTTAAGAGCCCAAATCTCATTTTCAAAATTTATTTAGGCACTTAGGAGCCTAAATCCCACTGACTGTCATTGGTTCCCATTGATTTTCATCTTCCTCCGCAGCTCATGGGTTGCAGTCATGGAGCAGCTGAAGAGCCTTTTTGAACCCCCCTTACTTGCATTAGCTAGACCATTGTCAGAATTAGTCAATCCATAGCAGAGCTCATTTACACAAGAAGAAAGGCATTACTCACCTTTCAGGATCTGGCCCAAACTGACTTTCAGAATTATGGCCAAGATTTTCAAAATGTGATTTCTAAAGTAGGGTTCCTAAATCCACATTTAGGCACCTAAACAATTGATAATTAAAATTAATGGGAGCTGCAGGTGCTCAGCAGTGCTGAAAATCAGGCCAAACTTTAGGCACACAGTTTTGAAAATCTCTGTGTCCTGCAATGTCATTAACTATGTTTAGTGACACTAAGAGGTATAAGTAATCATCACTGGGTTTCAATGTTTTCAAATATTTCATTTGCATAAAATGTAGTTAAATTACCTTAAATATGTACATTTAACAATGAAACAAAGAGATAGAAGGTGCACAATCTCAGTGTCTAAATCCAGTCATTAAAATGTTTATTTAGATAATATTTGTTTTATTCCTAATTTGTAATTAGTGC
Source organism: Mauremys reevesii (assembly GCF_016161935.1). NCBI lineage: Eukaryota > Metazoa > Chordata > Testudines > Geoemydidae > Mauremys > Mauremys reevesii. Next base: position 56,587,406 of record NC_052628.1, on the reverse strand, counting down.
TGCACCTTTTCAACCTAAGCAGCTAGTCAAACTTCAGAGCCCTGTGACGTTCCAATTGAAAGTAGAAATTGATGGAGTCTAGTATTTTCTTTGATGCAATTTTATTATATACAAGGAATATACAAAGTTCTGCTTCTCCAAACACAGAGATGTGTTGCCTTAGCTCAGTGGTTCACAACCTTTTTTCATTTGTGAATTCCTAAAAAATTTCAAATGGAAATCTTAGACATAGTCTGTTGGATCCCCAGAGGTCCGGGGACCACAGGTTGAGAACCTTAACTATCTCTTAGCTGTCTTAAATGAAGGATGCATTCATACATCAATTTGAATGAGGTTTTAACTCAATTAATAACAAGGTTTCATCCAGCTCATAACATTATTTATACAATAATCATTTTGCTGTGTATTTGTAAAGTATTAAATCGCAGTAAAGCATACAACACAGACAGACCCCGGTCCTCAGGAGCTAAGTGCATGAGTCTCTACTGCATAAGCTAAAAGCTAACTGACTATTAGCTAAGGCTGTAGAGCAGACTCAATCTCTTTCTCTCTCTCTCTAAGTGGTCTCTGTGACACTAGATGGGACAGAACACTACACCCGGGAGATGTGTGGCTTACATACATATGCAAAAAAGAACAAACATCAGACCGCTTTTTATGTTTTGCTTTTTCTTAGAGAGTGTTAGCCTTATTTCCTTGGCAGTTTAATTAGTCAATATCCTGCTTAATCAAGAATCAATTAATGGTTTTATTAACAGCTAGAATCTGTTTTGACACTGATAAATAAAACATATCACAATCTGTAAAATGCAAAAGTAATTTTTCTGCATTTTACAGTTTTTGTAATTTGTTTTGCCTTTGTATGTGGTGGTAATCAATAGAACGTATATTTTATTTATTGGCATTTCTATAGACCTCATCACAGCAGTATTTCAGCATCTTATAAATAATGAATAAAACATCACAACTCCTTATGATGAAATATATTATTATATAGGTGGGGAAAAGGAGGCACACAGCGATTAAGTGGTTTACCCAGGTTACATAATGAGTCTGTGGTAATACTAGGAATATTATTTAGCACTCCTGAGTCTCCATCATGTACCTTAGCCACAAGACCATCCTTCCTTCAAGGGTAAGGATAATTTGGCAATGGTTGTCTTATTTATACAGAATAATGTAAGGTATATGTTATACTTGGTTTTATTGGATTACTAATTATGGAAGTCTTTACCACTAATGCTTCAGAAAATGCTTTGAAAAACTTTGTTTTGAAGCAGTTATTCATATGTGTATTGTTTACCCATTTTTACTAATGGCTTTGCATGATATCAGGATCTTTGCTTAGAGGGTCATCTATTCCTGCTGTCCATCTAAGATCTCCTGCATGGTTTCTCTAGATTTTTCTATGTTCACTAGACCTTACATTTTTATTTTTAAAATGAAATTACTAATCCTTTCTGACAGTAAAGATACATCTTCACAATGCATATCAATGCATTGCTGTCATTTTGTATCAGTCTGCCCTCAGATATGCACGTGCAACTCTCATTGAAGTCAGTGGGACTTTCAGATAAATATTGTATCTTTTTACAGAGGACAGAGTGGCCCAGTGTAGACAGTATTTATTAGCAGTCAGGAAATCTGAGTTCTCTTCCTGGTACAAACATTGATTCTCTGTGTGACCTTCAGCACTGAAGTTCTCTATACCTCAGTTTTCCCATGTGTAAACAGTGGTGATCATGTTATTTATCCACCTTTGTCAAGTGTTTTGAGATATCATTATAGGCTCTTTGGTGCAGGAACTGTCATTGCGTTGTTTGTTTGTACAGTGCCTAGCACGTGATCCATGATTGGGGGCCCTAGGTGCTGTCATAATACAAATAATAAATAATAGTCTGTGGATGAAAAGTGTTGAGTAAGTGCTAAGTCATTATATTACTACAGCCAATCAGACAGAAACTGAAAAGGAGAAGTTTGAATTTCTTGTATTCACCTCAGTAGAAATGCTTGGGGGGGGAGCATGGAGAGCTCACCATTTTGCTACTGATATCATACCAGAAACATTTAGGAATTGAATCTATCATCACTTATATTGCATTGCAAATGGATGTGGCACTACAGTAAAATAGACTAAATAGAGTCCCTGGTCCAAACAACTTATTCTAAAAGCACAACTTGTTACAACAAAGACAGAGGGCCTTATTCCATTCTTACATACATCAGCATAAACTGGGAATAACTACCCTCATGTCAGTGGAATTCAGTATAAAATTGGTGTACACGAGAACAGAATCAGACCCAGAATGAGATGTAATGCTATAGTGTTAGCGGAACAGGTAGGCCTTCTGGAGATTTTTGGAGGAAGAGGGGTTCCCAGTGCAGTTGAATGCTATAGTCATGACATTTATTGGAAAGGTTTTCAATAGGTCTGTAGAAACTATTAAATACTCTTAATCTTGAAAATTGAGATGTTTGTTGCTGTTCTTAGAAGTGAGAGTAAAATGGTGTTTACATGTTATCATATTAAAAAAACCACCCTGTTTCTGTGGAGTGGTTTGTGGGACTTTAGTAAAATTTTGCCCCATCATCAGCAAATTCAGTTCTACTTAATAAACTAATAAATATGTTTGAATGTCCTTCCTTGTGTCTTACAATAACTGATGCTGAAATATGAATGGTGCTAAATAAAAATAACTATCTGCACAGTCATTCCCTGCAGATGTTCCTAATAATGATATGAAAAGTAATATTATAAAATATGAATAATATTTCTTAAAATAAGCCTATGTATCACTGATAATAAAAACATACATACAGAGAGAGAATGTAGTAAAAAGAGATGCATAAATGTAATTAAAATATATATTTTCTATCTAGGGTGCTCTGTTGTTCACCCAGGATCCAATCCCAATTCCTTTTGTAGTCAATGGCAGTTTTGCATTAATTTTAATGGGGGTAGCTAATGGTAGGTTAGAGTGAGCATCCATATGAGGAAAAGGGAAGATGCTTGTGTCACTTCTAGAGTTGACAGTGTATGTGACATTTTCAAAAAACTAAGCCATTTTGTAAGGCAGCTCTTTAAATTCATTTGTACCACTTTAACAGCATGATGACCTGCCACACTGTTCATGAATAGAGAATCCTGTGCTATCTGATTTTCACTTTAAAGTAATTAACTCTGGGAAGTATATGCCAACCTCCATCTCAAAAACACATGCTAGCTGCTCCACCTCTCTCTGTCAGTTTTGCATTGCTTCTGGTCAATTTGCTATTAAGGTGTGATACAAAACTGAAAGGGAAAATGCTGGGGCATAGACATAGGAGGAAGCTTGTCAGAGATTTGGCAGTTTAAATGCCAGAAGGCTTGCATAGGGTGTGATTTTTCTGTTCATATGTAGTGTGGTTCAGAAATTTCAGTTAACACAATACGTTTGGCAATAAACACATGGTGTCTATGTTGAATTTTTTTATCAGTTTGTTTAATGACTGATTTGAAAAATACAAGGGAACTAACAAAACTATATTTTCTTTCAGATGGGAGATGAAAGAAGATGGAGCTCTGGAAGAGGAAGAAAAAGCTATGGTGGAACACCTAAAAGAAGTTTATTCCATACAGACCCCTCTTGCCTCAGAAGATAAAGAAGAACTGTCACCTTGAAAAGAGTTTGTGTAGCACTTTCTGCTGAATTAAACATTATTACAATAATTGTTTAGTGATAACTGGAAAAAATCCCTCTTATGCATACATTAAATGACTAGAAAACTGGGGAACTTGTATCTTGATGAGTAGCAGTTAGAAATGAAAGGATGTTGCTTTATTATTGCCTAGTCACCCCCCTTAAAACAGCAACTGTTACGTGTGAGGTAGACAAGAATAACGTGAAAATGCTGTTACACAGCAGGACATACCTTGGTGCAGTGGAGACAAGAAGCTGAAGGCCAGTTGAGAAACTGTTTTAAAAGCATAAACACCACAGCATTATAAATAATACTACTTTGGACATTTTCCAGCCTGAGTTTGCCAGTATATTACAGATGCCATGTGGGGGTCCAAATGTATCTAACCCTATGTGGGTTAGACGATAGAGGTCAGAGCTCAGGAACCTCTTCCCTAGTTCCATCCAAATTCAGCCTTATGAAGGACTGCTCAGGTTAGTGGTGATAGGCTCCCCAAAGAAGGGGAAGATTCCCAAGGCTATGCCATGGACCTGGCCTCTCACCTCAGCACCCAACTTTTTGTGTGGAGTGCAGAGGATACATGCTGTCCCTTTTGAGTGACTGTAGCAGAGGCTGCTTTAGTGGGTGCTTCCACAAAGAAATTGTGTCTTTCTCAGGCATGCTGCTCCCACTGAGGTGGAGTGTCTCCTCATCCACCATGCCATGGGGCTTAGACTTAAAAGCACATTGCTCCCAACATCTTTAAAGTTAAAAATGCTTTAACATGCTTTAAAAAGCTTTAAAATACATGCTTTTATTGAAAACAAAACAGTTCAAGTGCAGACAAAGAACCATCTTAACAGTGAACTGAGAAATGAAAAATCTATTTTTCCATCCACTGCTTCTTTCTAATGTAAGTATAGTTAAGTCCTATTTTCAATGATAACCCCTGTACAGCTGTGTTATCTGATATTCATATCTGTCACAGTCAAAATTTGTATTTTCATCTGAAATTCTCCTTCAACAAAACCAGTGTTTTAAAGCTTTTTAGATGTCCCTGAGGCTGTTGTTTGTTGGCTGCAAGGAAGAGCTCATGAACATTCCCTCTATTGTAAAAAAATCAGACTTTTTATATATTTACTTTTTTGCATTGGAAGCATGGAGTTCTTGTTTCCCTTACTTTGCTGGAGGATACTGACAAGAGCTTAGGAGGGCTGTGACCTGAGCTGTAGCTCTCCCTGCTCTGTTTCCTGGGCAGGGGGAGCTGGTTCTTACAATCAGCACACAATGGGTCTGAATCTCCTCTCATAGGAGTTTTTTTTATTGGTATAACTCCATTGAGTTGAACGGAATTACTCCTGATTTACAGTGATATAAACAAATGGAGAGTTGAACCCCGTGTGACCTCTCTTTTCCAAAGGACCTTGGTAAGATCACTTTAAGACCTAAATAGTGATGCTGCATGAGACGCTAATCTAATCCAATCTCCCCTGACTGGTCATTTTTCTAATGTAGATCAGACATTAGACGATTTCAAATGATATCTGCATCTCATAGTCTTCCAAAGATCTTCCCTGGGTCCACTAGCAAAGAGAGGGAAATGAGGCACTGATATTTCTAAAGTGTTAAAAACAGGCACGGCTCCAGGCACCAGCATGCCAAGCATGTGCCTGGGACGGCAAGCCATGGGGGGCGCTCTGCCAGTCGCCGCGAGGGCAGCAGGCAGGTTGCCTTCAACAGCATGCCTGCGGAGGGTCCGCTGGTCCTGCGGCTTTGGTGGACCTCCCGCAGGCGTGCTGCCGAATCTGCAGGACCGGGGACCTCCCGCAGGCAAGCTGCCGAAGGCAGCCTGCCTGTCGTGCTTGGGGCGGCAAAATACCTAGAGCTGCTCCTGGTTAAAAATAAAAATGAAAAAGTAGTCGTTTTTAACCTTGAGACAGTCATTATACATCATAAAGAAGTGCTGGAGAGTAAAAACAATTTTCCCCTGCTTTGGATTTCACTTCTAAAACCACAACTAAGCTTTTAAAGCTTGAAACATGGATAGCAGGATTCCCTAAAATGATAGATGCAATTTGCTGGCAAATGAGGCATACATGCTCCTAGCCATATTAATAATATGTCAAGTGGGTGGAGGTCAATCAGCATACTTGGATTAGTCTGTCCTATTCTGTCAAAATTTATTTTACTGTGTAGAATATCTAATTAATTTGTTAGTGTATAGTCAGACAAAATAAGGGCTTGTCTACACAGGGAAATTGACTGAAATAGCTATTCCATAATAGCTCCCCATGTGATGCTTTTATTCTAGAATAAGAGTGCCTTTTTCTGATAAACTTTGGAAGTAGATTAAGATAAACAGGAAAAAGGCACTCCTATTCCCGAGTAAGAGTGTCCACATGGGGAGTTACTCTGGAGTAGGTATAATGCTTTAAATTTACACCCTTCCTTATTCCAAAATAAATGTGTGGGCAAGCCTTAAGAAATATCATTCTCAGTACCTCCCTGCAAAAGTGTACTTAATAGCAACCCAGTGGAAAACTCTGGGATAGTTACATCTTCCATAATAGGTATATATATATATTTAATCTTTACAAAGTAAAGCTAAAGAGACGGAATCAGCAGTCTGAATAAAGTCTGAAAATGTTCACAATATCTTACTCAGATGTTTTTCTTATACAAATCTACTCTGTCCTTATAAACCTAAGAGTCCAAACTAATTCATATTTGAAGCTGAAGTTTTCCCTAAATCATTAGTGAGGAATGCAGGTATAGTCCATATGAAGTGCTTCTTCTCACAGACTCTCAAGATGTAATGGGGGGAAAAGCAACAAGGGAAAATATCTTGTACTGAGCAGGCACTTTTGCAACATTCTGTGTTTGTTGAGTGGAATTAAGTCTGAATAAGAGCAATGGAGGTTTATAATGATGATTGCTAAATGGGATACCATTGATTTGTCAGAAAGACTGTTTATTTTATACTTAATGCATTTCTTGAAGGAGAGCAAGGATGGGAAGAGAGATAGCTCAGTGGTTTGAGCATTGGCCTGCTAAACCCAGCGTTATGAGCTCAATTCTTGAGGGGGCCACTTAGGGATCTGGGGCAAAATCAGTGCTTGGTCCTGCAAGTGAAGGTAGGGGACTGAACTCAATGACCTTTCAGGGTCCCTTCTAGTTCCATGAGATAGTATAATTGTAAAAGATATAGGAGTTTAAGGGCCAGATTCACTCAGGTGGTAATTCACTGGTGTAATCTGATCCCATAGCCATGCTAATTTTCCTGGAAAGACCGCCAAGTGTAAGGATGTCACAGGTGGCACTAGTCCTCTAAGAGGGAAGAGGCTAGTGCACATCTGTCTGGTCAGTGACCATGGGCCCTAGAGGGAGGGAGATTGGGTGAGTCGGGTGTGAGAGTCAGTCAGGAGTGGGGCAGAGAGAGAGCAAGAGAAAGCACTTAAATGTGGGACTCTTGCTGCCTGAAAGAGAAGCTACCGAGAGCAGAATGCTCTGCAGAGGCTCACTGGGACTAGGGAGACAGGGAGAAGCCTAGGTGGTGGGAAGAGGAGACTCTGGCGGAAGAGGAAGGCCCAGGGGAGTGCCACTGTGCTGTACGTGCAGCATGGAGCTGGGAGGGACATGAGACTGTGATTAAGCCCAGTGTGGGTGGATACTGTTTGCACTGTTGCTTTGTTTGCGTTTTTGAACTCTAGAAGGGGACTCTGGGGTAAGCCCGAGAGCTCACCAGTCGGAAGGATGACTGAGACTGATAAAGAGCCTGGAGTCACAGAAGGAAGTGGAGCTCGAACCTTTTGAATTATGTTATTGAACTTTATTTGGGGATTTGCAGTGACCATATTAATCAATTACCTAATGACCTAGATGTTATTACCCTAAGAGAATGTTGGAGAAGTATTCTTGAGGAACCTGAGAAGGGAAAACCAAGGGTAGGGCAACCGGAGGACCATGCCACCCCATGAGGGTGCACTCCAACATGGTGATCCTATGACAAAGGATTATATTTCTGTTGGGTACAACTAACATAGCCCTGTCTTGATGGGCTAACTCATCTGAGTTAGCTTAACTCGATAGGAAAGTCCTCTTACCGCTCATTAATAAGCAGGCTAACTCATTTGAAGCTGTCTTGGAGTGTAGTACAGGAAGTCTAGGCTACAACATAGCCAGCTAACATGGCTGTAAATGTATTGGCCCGCATCTTAGTGAACACTAAGAAGGCTTTCTGTCATGTTTGAATTAACATAATTGAAAAATACACCCTTTTTACCTATCAAGACAGGGCTATAGGGGTTTTCACGCCACTCCTTTTCACACACACACACACACACTCTCTCTCTCTCTCTCTCTCTCTCTCTCTCTCTCCTGCTGGTGTAGTAGGGAAAAGGGTCCATGACATTCCTGAAGTACAAGAACTCTAAACTGTGTTTTCACCTCCTTGGAACCTTTGTTGCCTGGGATATGTCAGTGCATCTCTCACAGAGTGCTGATACTGTATAGGGCCAGTCCCCTGCATGAAGCATCAGCAGGATTAGGAGAAAGCAAAGGTGAGTTTTAAGCCACTTTTGCACACGGACCCTGAGCTGTACTCTCTGCCCCACAGTGACATCCAGGGACTTGCCCTCTATTTTCCGTAAGATGTGTTTATTCTTCTTCGAGTGATTGCTCCTATGCATTCCAGTTAGGTGTGTGCGTGCTGCGTGCACGGCTCTTTGGAAGATTTTTACCCTAGCAACTCCGGCGGGTCGGCTGGGCGCCCCCTGGAGTGGCGCCGCTATAGCGCTAGATATATACCCCAGCCGACCTGGCCGCTCCTCAGTTCCTTCTTACCGCCCGTGATGGCCGTTGGAACAGTGGAGTGCTCCTTTGACCTCCACATCCCTAGCTTATCTCTGGTTCTTGTTGTATTTTGTGTATATAGTTATTTAAAATAGTTAGTTCGTTAGTGGATTAAGGGGAATCGGGGAGGCTTAGCCCCTCTTTTCCCGAACCGGTGCGGGCTCATGCCCAAGGCACTGGGGTTTAAGCCCTGTTCGGCTTGTGAGCGGCCCATGCCGATTGGAGACCCTCACGACTCCTGCCTGCGCTGCTTAGGAGAGTCCCATCGTGCAGATAAGTGCCCTATTTGCAAGTCGTTTAAGCCGAGGACAAAGAAAGAGAGAGACTTTCGGTTAAAGCAGCTCTTGATGGAGTCGGCACTTAGCCCTACGGTGCCGGCACCAGCAGCTCAGCAGTCCTCTTTGGTGCGGAGCGCACCAGCGGTCCCGAGCCGGTCCGGTACCGAGACTTTGAAAACAACAGCCGGCACCGGTGTCCCGGCACCGTTCCCTCTCTCCTGTGAGGAAGCGTAAGCCGGCGCAGACGGCCTCCAAGCCTCATGCACCGGGACCGCTCACCCAGCCACCGCCGGCACCCCCGGCACCGACTGTGGTGGTGCACAAACCGTGCACAGTACCGTCGACTCCGGCACAGCAAGAGCCGTTGAGTCCGGTACCGCCCTGCTCCCCGGTGCAAACCGTGGTCGAGCTGCCTCTCCCGTCGACGCCCGAAACTTTCTCGACGGCGAGAGAGCTGATAGAGCTCACAGAGCCACCGTGTCTCCAGCTCCCGGCACCGCCGGTGCGGGCTGTGAAGTCAGTGGGCAAACCGGCCATCATGAGGCCTCCTTCCCCTGACAGAATGGATAGAAGGCATTCCAGGTCCCGGTCCCGATCCCGGAGACGTTCGACTTCTCGCCGATCCAGATCCCGGCACCGGTCACAATCCTGGTACCGTTCTCCATCTCGGCGCCGGTTGCAGTCCCGGTACCGCTCCACATCGCGGTACTGGTTGCACTCCCGGAGATGATCCTGGTCCCGGTCACCCGACCGTCGGTACCGACGAAGGTCCGGATCCCGGTACCGCTCGCAGTACCGGTCATCTCGCAGCCGCTCCCACCGACGTCAGTCGAGATCTCGGTCGACCTCCCGGCACCGGCACGGTCGATGGTCCCATTCTCGCTCCCGGCACCGCGACGACCGGCACCGTTCCCCGGCACCGTCCATGGACAGACCGGCGGCATCGACGGCACAGTCCCACAGTGCCTCTGCCCCCCCCCCCGTGGCCTTCCCGCCAGCCTTCAGTCTCCTCCCAAGCGGGCAGTGTGGGTGATCTACGCGCCGACCCTCAAAGGCAGGACCACAGCCCCCAATAATGGGGCTTCTGGACCCCCTGGGCCTATCACGAGGCTCAAGGGGTCCCCTTCACTCAGCGGCCCAGGACTTCCGACCACAGGGCACCGGAAGCCACGGTCAGTGGACCTCGTCCATCACCGTTGGTGGAGGAACCGCCGCCACCTGTAGTGGGAGAGCATCCCACAGACGCGGAGGCCTCACAGCGCATGGACGAGCCCCCACCGGAAGCCCTGACCCAGGGCCTGTCATCATCTTCCTCACCAGATGAGGCGGTGGCGGGGGCATCGGCATCGGGCCCTCCACCGATTGACCTGCGGGCCCACCAGGACCTGCTTCGACGGGTGGCCCAGAACATTAACCTCCCTGTCGAGGAGGTTGCTGAGGACGATGACCCAGTGACCAGCATAATTGGAGCTGAGGCCCCACTGCGGGTGGCCTTGCCCTTCATTCGGACCATACAAAGAAATGCCAATACGGTGTGGCAGTCACCGGCTTCCATCCCTCTCACCGCTTGAGGGGTGGAAAGGAAATACTCAGTTCCACCCAACGGGTATGAGTATTTTTACACGCACCCAGCTCCGGACTCCTTGGTAGTGCAGTCCATTAATGACCGGGAGCGGCATGGGCAACCAGCTCCAGCGCCAAAATCAAAAGAAGTGCGAAGGATGGATCTGTTGGGCCAGAAAGTCTATTCGGCCGGTGGCCTCCAGATAAGGATTGCCAATCAACTGGCTCTCCTCGGTCGCTACGCTTACGATACCTTGGTGTCACTCTGAAAGTTTATGGAGCTGGTACCAACAGACTCCCGACCTGAATTCTCAGCCCTTATTGAAGAGGGCAAGAAAGCCTCCCGGTCATCCCTCCAGGCCTCTCTGGACTCAGCAGACTCAGGAGCCAGAACTCTGGCCTTGGGAGTGACCATGAGGAGAATCTCCTGGCTGCAGGCCTCACCTTGCCGCCCAAGGTCCAGCACGCTATTCAGGACCTACCATTTGACACCAAGGGCCTCTTCTCTGAGAAAACGGACTCGAGGCTTCAGACTCTCAAAGATGGCTGAGTCGCCATCCGCACCCTGGGCATGCACACGCCGGCTACCCAGCGGAGGTCCTTCCGGCAGCAGCCGTACCGCCAGTTTAATCAGGTCAGGCCACGCCCTGATAATAGGCGCAGAGGCAGGGTGAACCGCCGTAGACCGTCAGGCAACCGGGATAATCAGTCCCAAGCGCCCTCCAAGCCCTCTCAGGGGCCTAAGCAAGCCTTTTGATGGGACGCCCGAGGACGGCCCATCAGTGTATTCACCGGATCCTTCCCCGTTATTTTTCACCCGTCTTTCCCACTTCCTCCCGGCGTGGTCCCAGATAACAACGGACAACTGGGTACTTCGCACGGTGGAGTATGGTTACCGCCTTCAGTTTGTTTCGCCCCCTCCCTCCCCGTCCCTCTTCAGGGACCCCTCTCACAAGCAATTCCTCTTGCAAGAGGTCGAGACTGTTGAGTTTGGGTGCCATAGAGGAGGTGCCGAACGGCATGAGAGGCAGGGGATTTTATTCCCGATATTTCCTAATCCCCAAGGCGAAGGGAGGTCTACGACCTATACTAGACCTCCAAGAGCTCAACAGATACCTACTCAAGCTCAAGTTTTGCATGGTAACCCTGGGGACCATTATTCCTTCCCTGAATCCAGGAGACTGGTTTGCCGCCCTCGACATGAAGGACGCGTATTTCCATATCGCGATTTACCCTCCTCGTCGATGCTACCTGCGTTTCGTCGTCAACAACATGCACTACCAGTTTACGGTGCTACCCTTCGGCCTCTCCACCGCGCCGAGGGTCTTCACCAAGTGCATGGCAGTGGTTGCCGCAGCCCTCCGCCGTCGTCGCATACATGTGTACCCGTATCTCGACGACTGGCTGGTCCGCGGACCATCCCGCCAACTGGTAGCAAGTCAACTGGCCGAGATCCTAGCCCTGTTTCAGCGCCTAGGACTTATGATAAACGCCGAGATCCTAGCCCTGTTTCAGCGCCTAGGACTTATGATAAAGTCCGCTTTAGCTCCATCACAGAGGGTGGAGTTCATCGGAGCGGTCCTGGATTCCAATTTGGCCAGGGCCTGCCTCCCTCGACCTCGGCACCAGACTATGGTTTCCTTCGTCCGGGACCTACAATCCTTTCCCACAACAACGGTGCGGTCCTGCCTCCGACTCCTGGGCCACATGGCGTCATGCACGTTCGTGACCATGTACGCGAGCCTGCGTCTTCGCACATTTCAAACTTGGCTTGCGTCGGTGTATTGCCCGCACCGCGACTCCATAGACATGGTAGTCACAGTCACGAAACTGACCCTCAATTCGCTCAACTGGTGGCTGGACCCAGAGGTCGTGTGTGCCGGAGTCCCATTCCGCCCTCCTCGCCCGTCGGTCACCCTGACCACGGATGCCTCGGCATTGGGGTGGGGGGCACACCTCGGCGACTTACACACCCAGGGTCTCTGGTCACCCTGAGAGCTCTCCCTCCATATCAATGTCAGGGAGCTGCGGGCGATCCACTTGGCGTGTCAACCCTTCCACGCCCATCTCCAAGGGCGCTGTGTGGCTGTTTTCACAGACAACACAACGGCGATGTTTTACATCAACAGACAGGGCGGGGCTCGCTCCTCCCTGCTTTGCACGGAAGCGATGCTCCTTTGGGACTTCTGCATAACCCACTCTATTCACCTGGTAGCGTCGTTTCTTCCAGGAGTGCAGAACACGCTGGCCGACCATCTCAGCAGGTCATTCCTCTCCCACGAGTGGTCCCTTCGTCCTGATGTGGTGCACACAATTTTCCAAAGGTGGGGGTTTCCCCAGATAGACCTGTTTGCCTCCAAAGAGAACAGGAAATGCCACCAGTTCTGCTCTTAACAGGGTCGCTCCCACGGCTCCCTATCGGATGCATTCCTGCGCCCCTGGACGGGTCACCTGTTATATGCTTTCCCTCCGTTTCCCCTCGTGCACTGCGTGCTACTCAAGCTCCGGAGGGACAGGGCCTGCCTCATACTCATCGCTCCGGCCTGGCCGAGACAGCACTGGTACACCCTGCTGCTTGAGCTCTCCATACGGGATACCATTCCCCTCCCATTATGGCCGGACCTGATAACGCAGGACTTCGGCAGGCTCCGCCACCTGGACCTGCAGTCCCTCCATTTTACAGCTTGGTGCCTACGTGGCTGACCCGCGCGGAGTGTGATTGTTCGGCTGCGGTGCAGCAAGTCCTGATGGAAAGCAGGAAGCCTTCCACTCGCTCAACCTACCTCGCGAAATGGAAGCGTTTCGCACTCTGGTGCGATCAGAGAGGCCTTAATCCTTTCGTGGTCCCTATTCCTATGATCCTGGACTACCTCTGGTCCCTTAAGGAGCAAGGACTCGCGGTCTCCTCCTTGAAAGTACACCTAGCGGCCATGTCCACCTTTCGACCGGCCGTAGGAGAACGGTCCATCTTTTCCAATCAGATGGTTTCCCGCTTCCTTAAGGGTCTAGATTGCCTGTACCCGCCGATACGGCGTCCTACCCCGTCCTGGGATTTGAACCTAGTTCTAGCCAAGCTTATGGGAGCCGCCTTCGAGCCCTTGGCCACGTGTTCCCTGCTCTATCTGTCATGGAAAACGGCTTTTCTCGTCGCTATAACTTCAGCGAGACGAGTTTCCGAGCTTCGTGCCCTAACGGCTGGTCCACCGTATACCATCTTCCATGGAGACAAGGTGCAGCTTCGGCCACACCCGGCCTTCCTCCCTAAGGTGGTGTTGGCCTGCCATTTGAACCAGGACATTTTCCTCCCGGTCTTTTTCCCCAAGCCACACGCCTCAAGTCGTGAACAACAGCTTCACACCCTTGACAATCTAGAGACGATGCAGCCTTCGGCTCAGCAGTCTTACACTCTGCCACGTCTCACTCCGACCCACCGCCTAGGTAAGGCTTGGGAATCACCTAACTGGAATGCATAGGAGCAATCACTCAAAGAAGAAAAGACGGTTACTCACCGTTGTAACTGTTGTTCTTCGAGATGTGTTGCTCCTATCCATTCCAGACCCGCCCTCCTTCCCCACTGTCGGAGTAGCCGGCAAGAAGGAACTGAGGAGCGGACGGGTCGGCTGGGGTATATATCTAGCGCTATAGCGGCGCCACTCCAGGGGGCGCCCAGCCGACCCGCTGGAGTTGCTAGGGTAAAAATCTTCCGAAGAGCCATGCATGCAGCGCGCGCACACCTAACTGGAATGGATAGGAGCAACACATCTCGAAGAACAACAGTTACAACGGTGAGTAACCGTCTTCTTTAATCCTTGGGAAGGATATAGGCACCTTTTTATTTTAATTTAGCATAAATTGTCATGAAAAGAAAAAGAAAACCCCAATGTGTTTTGCCATATTGTGTCTGAACCATTATAATTTTTACTTGCATGAAATATGAAAGCTATTGAAATTTAAAAGGAAAATATATGCATGATCTATGTAAAAATATACCTTAGTATTTTAAAAAGTTCTGTTCTTCTGGTTTCAAGAAACTCATTCAAACTCCAATTCAGAACGTACTTAAGCATGTGTGAAAATTAAGCATGTCTGTAATCTCATTGATCTCAGTAGGACTATTCACAAGCTTAAAGTTACACACATTCATAAGTACCTTGCAGAATCAATGCCTTAAATGCCTGGTGACCAGTAGGGCAGTCTGATCTCATTTACATTTTCTGTTTATTTATTATATTTTAAAACTTTAAACAAAAATGTTGAATTACTCAAAGCCAGCGAATGGTGCACCTGGCTAGAGTTAACCACATATTTCTCTCACTGTTACCTACATTTTCTCTTCTCCCATTCTTTTAGTTTGTTTGTAACATTCTCATTTACAGCTGGCTGGAAATTTTCCAACAAAACATTTTTTGTCAGAAAATGATGATTCATCAAAATGTTTCCCAGAAATATTTTGGCTCTGACAAACTTCCACCAAAACACAGGCAGGGTTTCAATAGAAACCTGTCCCAGACTGCTTGGGTAGGGTTACAACAGAAATCTGCCTGGTTTCCTGTCAGTTGTGGGAGTCTGGGCTCCCAGGATCTGTGGTTCTGGGTCAGCTCTGCCATACAGACTACTTCAGAGTTGGGGATTGCAAGACTTCCAAGGGTCCTGGATCCAGACTAGAACCCTGGAAATCCTGGGATTCCAGCTGGAGGAAAGGACTCTCTAGGGCTAGGCTCCCTGCTTCATAGCAGGGGCCTGGGAAGCCCTGAGAATCCTGGCTTGTGTTCCTCACTCCCCGGCAGGAAATCAGTAGACTACGCCCAACTCCAGAGGGCTTCCTCTGGAGGCTGGCACCTCCATTTTGTTTCAGAAAAATTGAATGCAAATATTTAAATGTTTCAAAAATGAAAAATGTTCTGAATTTCCATTCTGTGAGAAATTTCTAGTTTTTATTTTGATTGAGAATGAAAACTTTTTTGAAATGTCAGAATTTCCTATAGAACAGAAAGAGTTTCAAACAGCTCTACTCATGTTGCATTAAATTAGACTGTAACCTTCATGGCAGGCACTCTTTCTCACTATCTGTTTGTACATCAGCTAGTTCAGTAGGGCCCTTATCTGGATTAGAGCATCTGGGTGCTACTAGAATGCAAATAATAAACAGCGGAAATGTGCTAAAACTTCTGGGATAATAAAGCTCATGACATTTGGAACAGATGGAGTTTTGGAAAAATCAGAGGTTAAGAAAGATATATGCCTGTCTTTTAACAACTGTTATCCTTCAAACAGCCTCCCGTAGATCATCTCTTATTCCAACAGAGGACATTTTGTAGGCACCATAGGCAACTATTGTTTCTAGAACTATTTTTGGTTGCAAGTGGATGTTCTTTAATTCATCTCTCCACCCTCCGAGCAGTCCAAAGCCAGGAATGGGACCTGGTTTCTTTTAATTAGTTTCCTCTTGCAGAAACATTCCATTTTCCTCTCAGCTAGGCGGTCTTAACAAATATGACAATTTAAACTATAACAAATTCAATTATTTTATTGAGCAGCTGCCAGAAGAACATCAGGACCAGTTTAGGTCCATTATACAAGGGCGGTCAGCTCTTGGCAAAGGGATCACTCCAGACCTCCTTGGATGTGGCAGATGATGCACCATGGTCTATTTTCACAGCAGTGAACATGAGACAATGGTTAGGCTTTCCAAGAGAAGTTCAGAAAACTGTCACAGACCTCCCCTTTGGCAGTCACAAGCTCTTTGCTGACTCAATGGATGAATCTCTCCACACCTTAAAGGACTCGAGAGTCATGCTGTGGTCCCTAGGGATTTACACTCTTGTAAGTAAATAGAGATTTAGTATGTCTCAGATGGCACAAAGCCCAATATTCAACATATCATAGTCTAGACCCTCTGAACCACCGCCAAGAGACTAAGATACTCAAAAGAAACCTCCTCCCACTACAGTTTGTAGTACAGTCACCTGAAGTGGAACATCCACAGCAACACTGTCCCTGTGGGTGGGTCTGTCTCCTACTTGCCCTCCTTCTTCTTTTGCTTCAGAATCTCCCTTGTGAGTCTTTGAAGTAGAGAGGAAACTAAGGGCAGTTCGCCCACGCAACCTTATATAGCTTTAGCACGAGGTATGAGGATGTGTGTGGTGCATGCATGGGCCAAATGGGCACTGCTACTAAAATCTCCAATCAAAGGTGCAGGTGCACCTGAAGTGGAGTACCCACGGGGGGAGGGGTGGAAAGCTCAAAAAATTCCAGTTAATGCAGGAGGTGAATAACCTCTCCATCTCTATATTCCCAATTTTCAGCCATCTATGTACACACCTATCAATTAAGTAATATGCCACAGGATCTTAGAGAACATAGAGTTCATAATGCATATAAAACTCAAGTCAATCACTTGCAAAGTTATGGTTCAAGAAAGGTCATAGGCACTCTTTCTTCCATCCGTTTTATCTATATTCAAAACAGCATAATGTAGCTGTTCCCAGTATCTGGCAACTTTATTGTTCTCTTCCATTACTGCTGTGCAGTAGACATTATTTACTTATTATATAGATTAAGATTATGCTCCCCCTAGAGAATGAAAAGGAAAATGAGGAACAAGGCAGGCATGTTTTCTTCACAAGGAGGTTGAAATAGTAAGATGATTTTTTGACTAGTTTATGGAGTAGTAAGCAGATTACTTCTGTGGTAAGCTGATGTGGCTCTGGGAATGAAATGATCTTGGCCAGAATCCTACATACAGGTATATAGTAACTTCTGGAAGTGGAAGGCTAAATGTTTGCTATGAAAAGTTTCTGCAGAGATAGAGAAGGATTAGGTCACTGATATGACTTCAAACAGATTTCAGTTTACAATCTACTTTCTGCTTTCCTTATTCCAGTTAATGCCTCCTAATGTTCCATACTTGCCCCATAGATGCCATAATAGAAAACATTCATTTATCAACTGAAGTGGTTGCATTAATTCAGCCCAAATGCACTGTGCCTATCAATAGGCCTGCTCTGCTCTCCAGACAAATGATCATCCAGAAAGTTGGAGCTTGCTTTGTTTGAGACAACTGTCCAAGGTCCTGACCAACACTATTGAGAGAGATTCTGTTTCTATTCAAACTTATCACAGAATAGTTATTTTCCAACTGTATAGCCATTCAGGATTTTGTTTGAGCCCCCATGGTTTACAAACTAGGCCAGGGGTGGGCAACCTATGGCACGGGTGCCGAAGACGGCACGCGAGCTGATTTTCAGTGGCACTCACACTGCCCGGGTCCTGGGCACCAGTCCAGGGGGGCTCTGCATTTTAATTTAATTTTAAATGAAGCTTCTTAAACATTTTTAAAACCTTATTTACTTTACATACAACAATAGTTTACTTATATATTATAGACTTATAGAAAGACCTTCTAAAAATGTTAACATGTATTACTGGCACGCAAAACCTTAAATTAGAGTGAATAAATGAAGACTCGGCACACCACTTCTGAAAGGTTGCCGACCCCTGAACTAGGCTATTTGGAAGGAACTGGACATGTCAGAGTTGTTTCATTTTTCTGGGATTCTGGAGTGCTAAGCAACTAGTTTCTAAACTTTCAATATAAATAAATTAAAAAAGAAGTAAATCATTATTATTGGTGGTGGTAGTAGTGTCTAGTGATCCCAACTGTAACTTGGTTCTCATTGTGCTAGGCATTGTCCAAAAACATACAAAAGAGACAGTCCCTGTCCTAAACAGTTTACAATCTATGTAGATGAGGCAGTCAAAGATGAGAGGAGAAATACTAATTCTTCAGCCCAGGCAGTGAGGCATTCATGGTTAAAGGCTTTTGCCTTTGGAGTTTGCTCTTTTTGGCACTTGGCAAGACCCCAATTTGATTAACTTTAGGACAGACATCAGGCTCACTTATTTTATTAGTGTGATATTATGCCCCATATTCTTCATAGAAATATTGTTATGATATGAATATAGCATAACTAAGGTATTTTTTATGCAAGATGGGTCATGAGGTATCATTGGAAAGGTTAAGATTTACTGAACGTGATTATACTATTTGTATGCATGTATCATTTCTGTAACTGAAATTAGGAATATGGACTATGTATCAATTACAAAAGTGCTTGCACCTGGGGAACGCTCACCAGACAGTAGGCAATCAGCCTGGATGAGCCATTAGGAAGGACAATAGGATTTTGAAGATATGAATATCCCTCCTTCCTGAGAAGTTTCCTGGGATGCTGCTCTGACACTTCAGGGTCAGGTGATCATGTCACCTGGTACTGGACACCATCTTGGACTTCTAGTATTTTTCCATTAAGAGGATGTGGGGGTCAAACTGGGAAACAAAGGATTTCTGCCATATGCAAATCCTATTTAAGGCTGGGGAGTGAGTTAATCTAGGTTCTTGTCCACTGCCTCCCCACTCAGGAAGGAAGACTGCTGAAAGCACCTGAACAAACAAAGGAACTAAGCTGGGGATGAGGGGCAGGGGCTGAGCCCAGGTGAGAAAAGTTTAGCCTGTGAAAGGAATACCTGCAGATTTAAGCTTCAAGCAGTGCAGTTACCTTCAAAAAAATCGGCAACCTGCATAAAACAACATTTAGTATGAGAATTTGCTACTATTAACCAGTAAATTTAGTGTAATAAGCTTAGTTTGCATGTTTTGTTTTATTTGTTCAGTAATCTGTTTGCTATCCCTTATAATCACTTAAAATCTACCTTTTGTAGTTAATAAACTTGTTTTTTGTTTATTCTAAAAACAGTTTATGTAATTCATAACTGGGGAGGGGGAGGAAGAGAAAGCTGTGCATATCTGCCTCCACATTGAGGGAGGGGAAGATTTCCTGAGCTTACGCTGTATAGATCTCTGTGCAGTGCAAGACAATATAATTTTGGGTTTGCATCCCAAAGGAGGTGTGCACTTGATTGCTGGGCAATCCCCGAGCTGAGTCTTCACACACAAAGCTGATCTCAGTATCTGTGTAACTTTTTGCAGTGGAGTGTGTCCCTACTTGTGTGTGTGTGTGCTGGAGAAGGCTTGAGGACCTGGCACAGCAGGACAGCGTGAGGGAGCCCAGGCTGGTGGAACGGGCGGGCTCAGTGAGACCCCCGTATATCAGGTGGCACCCTGGAGTGAGGGGAACAACCCATCAGAGTTAGATTTTGGTTTTATTTTGTTTTCTGGTGTGGCTTTGGTTGTTGCTCTGGATTAGACCCCTTCAAACAGTTGATCTGCCAATATAGGATGATGACAACTTCGGTTGTGGTCATTTAAGTATTATTTGATCCACCTACTGTGGGTGGCATTATGTAACTTATTTTTGTTTTATATTAGGTTTTGTAACAAAATGCCTACCCACATGGTGATAAGTACTATAAAGTTAATTAAATTTAAGTACCTCTCCATCCTCTATGAAAAAGCTATTTTGTGACTTGACTTAGCAGTATTTCTCAATGAAACTCAAAAGATATCCCTAAGCTTTCTATAGCAACAGTCTTCCTTTTCTCCAGTGGAAAGAATGTTAATGTCATAAATGTTTCAACTCCAATACCAAAAGGTCCACTGAAACGTCATGTGGCCTTGGAAAAATGAATTGTGTAATCATACAGTGGGATCTAACATTTAAAGAGCTGATGCGACTCACTGGAGTTCCTGAATTTAACTGTCTGACCGAACAGATTGGGTATTCTTCCTCAACTCATCACCTGAGATATGTAATAGGGCACAGTGTAGAAGTCTAATAAATTCATGTATCTGATTCTTGTTTGGACTAAGGCCCCTTTGCACTTCCCTAGAAGTGCAAAGAGTCCAAAAAGTGGGTTAAACTGTTCAATTTCCTTACCCTCATGTTCAAGCCCCTTTGCACTGCTAGAGTGGTGTAAAGGGACCGTGGTGCAAATAAATATCAGGCCCATGTAAAATAAATTTAAAGTGCTTGATATTGGTATACTTAGAGACTAAGGGCCTGCTGCTGCAAAGTGCTAACCACTATGTGAGGTGCTCTCAACAGCCAATTATCTTGTTTGAGAACTGAGGGTGCTTAGTACATAGCATGATCCCACACTAAAGCACAAATGCATATACCTCTGAAGGAAGGGTTATAATGTTCTACCACTGCTGAAGGATTGGAGGATTTAACTACAGCTTGTGAGAGTAATCGTGTTTGATTTTACTAGACATCCTACTTGCTAAGGTCATGCTGCCCACCTCCTGTGAGTCAGCTGGAGGAGATAAAGTTTTAATTGTGAGGGGGGGAGTCTTAAAAAAAGAAAAAAAAAGAAAAAAAAAAAAGAAAAAGCGGAGCCTTCTATCATACTAAATATCCCCGACTAATTGTAGAACTTACCTTGCTTTACATTTCAGCTTCTTCATACTGTTTGATGCTTTAGCAATCAGATTGTAAAACAGGAGATCTGTATAAACAAAATTAATACAAACAAACTAAAATCTAGTACTGTATGCCAAAGTATTTCCATAGAAACCCACTACAGTCTAAACAGAGATAATGGAAACCACAGGAACTGTAGAAAAATGTTTGCATTCTGCAGTTATACTCCCTCTTTTTTCCCCCGTACATTCACCCCTGGCTTACAGAAGATGCACACACCTAGAAGAGAAAGTAATTGTAAATGGTTGATTTCAAACTGCCAAAAGCCAGGCTACACAAACTTCACATGGAAATTACAATCAGAATTTATGATGCTGTGATTGGTTATTACAAGACACATGGTAAGCCCACCTGCTATTCTGGAGTAACCTGACAGAGGACTAGGTTAGTAGTAACTCATAGGCGTAACAGGATGATTTAAAGGCATTATGGAAATTGTCTAAACTTTTCCAACCAGGTATAATCATCTGGTGTTTAGAATACTGGTAGCAGCCAGCAGACAATTCACTCTATGGTTCCCATTGTTCTAAGACCACTTGAGCTGAGCTAGTCTTAGGGCTTGTCTACACGCTGTAGCAATGCACACTACAGGAGTGTAATTTCTAAAGTGCACTAATGTGTTGCATCTTGGGATACGTCTACACTACCCGCCGGATTAGTGGGTAGTGATCGATCCCCAATCGCTCTGTCGTCAACTCCTGTACTCCTGTGGTAAGAGGCGGAAGCGGAGTCGACGGAGGAGCAGCGGCAGTCAACCCCGTGCTGTGAGGATGCAAGGTAAGTTGACCTAAAATACGTCGACTGCAGCTACGCTATTCTCGTAGCTGAAGTTGTGTATCTTGGGTCGATCCTGCCCCTCAGTGTAGACCCGGCATTGGTTTGTGCACACTAAAAAGCTCCCTAGTGCCCGACTCCACCTATACCTGGAGCAGCTGTTACAGTGGAAAGCCAGTTTTGCCCCTTTAGCCCTGTGCTGCAAGAAGCATGCCCAGCTGCGCAGTGGGGATGGTGCATGTGCAGTCTGGTCAGCACTAGGCGATGTGAGAGGCTTATGCATGCTCACTGAGGATGGGTTCTTCAAAGATTTTAGTAATGAAGGTCTAGCAAGTCTCTACAGAGCATCTGCATACTGCAATTTTTCAAAGGCTTATAACTTTGCCACATTTTCACAGGGGAACAAATAGCATACCCCCAATGCAATGGATATTCCCTTGTCACATTTTAAGCACGGGGGTGTATAGCTGTTCAAAGAACAGGTCACCAGAATTTTTTTAATATGAGCAAAACACCATATTTTTCATTTACGTGGATATTGGAAATGACTGAACTCATAAGAAGAAGAAGAGAGAGAAAATTCAGCCTGAGGCAGACCCCGGCATATAAAACTTCATCCCAACCAGTTAAAGTTTGACAAAGATACAAGCAACTGAAAATATTTCCCATCACTGCCTATAATTTAAAACACAATCCATTTGATTTATATGCTGTAACACTGGACACACAAATGTAAACTTCATCCCTGCAGCATGCACAGCCTCAGCACAGGCCTCTACAGAGATTGTAAACTTTGTTGCTCCTCAGCTGCTTCCATCCCACTGTGACGTGACTCAGAACATTCAGGTGGAAGGACCCACGGAATAAATGTGAAAAGTCCCATTCCCTGGGCAAGGCCCTGACTGCATCCCTCTGACATGTGCTGTGCATTACTGAAAGGGGAAAACAGCCATATTTAAATTTTCATATGGTTCAATTTTTTTTATTAAGATTAAAAAAAAGTGAATGGTACAGAAGTTTCTGGTTATCAGGGAATAATGTACAGATTATCAAATTTGGTTTAAGATTGGATGGCGTAAGGAATACATAATCTGCAATATCCCCGGTTGGGGGTAAATGGTTAACGGGTCAAAGTACAGACATTGAGATATGAGGGTATGTTGTTCATATATGTTCAGGTGTGGAGTATAATGAGTGGATACAATGATTAGGATGGATTGACCCTCATTTGGTGAGATTTAATGTTCAGTGAGTTTACGGTTCCAATTCATATGGTCCAACGGAAAGAGTCTCTCGGTCCCTTTCTCGTAGTTGATGCACAATGTCGCTCCGGCTCACGCCTCCTGGTACTGTCAGTGGCTGGTGATGTGTTCGGTGTAGATGTCCCTGGACCATCGGATGGTGTCTGAGACCATGAGGCGCCTCTTATATTAAACTCAAATTTATCCCAAAAGGCTAAGGCTCTCAGCCCCGCTCTGATTGCTCATGGGTATTTGTTATCTAAGAGCAGCCAACCCACTTTGGAAGTGCTTTTTGGTGCCACAGCTCTGCGGGTGACTGGCTGATTCCCCTCAAGCGCCAGTCTCTGGGCAACCAGCTTGCACCCGCCCAGCGCACTCTGTCTGCACCTCTGATTTCAGTGGCTCCTGCAATAGTTTTACTGAGATTCTGGGGATTCCATTAGGTTGCCTCAGTCAGGCCCCTAAAATGGCACCTGCGAAGGTGGCAAGAGCCGTGGCCCGCAAACGGACGGAGCTGCGACCAGGCGACCCCGCCCCGCCAGCCCTGAGGCCCCGCCCCTCACCCGCCACGCGGAAGCGGGGCCCTACCCCTCCCAGATTCCCCGAGCAAGCCCCGCCCCTCTCACCTATGACGCAGCGGCAGCTCAGGAGCGTCAGGGCGAGAAGCTCCACTTCCGGGTTCCTTGCTGCGTCTGTGCGCGATGACGTCATATCCACAGACCCCGGAAGTGGAACTCGAAATTGGCAGCGGCGCCGTGAATCGCGGAGGGGAAAGAGCCAGGAGAAGTGGCGCGTCTCCCGGTAACAACGCCTCGCCCCGCCCGGCCCGGCCCGGCCCTTCCGGGACAAGGGGCACCAGGTACGTGGCGCTTCGTCCTGGGGGGCGAGGGGAATGTCTTGCCGCGTCCCCGCGCTGCTGCTGGAACCACAGATCGACAGCCCCCCCCTTCCCCCGTCAGTGACAGCGACTCCCCTGCGCGGGGCACCTGGAGCCGGACTGTTCCGTGGCCAGGGCCGCCCCTCACCAGAGAGCCTGTGACGCAGCCTGCCCTGGGGAGTCGGGCTCCAGTTCCCTCCGCCGCTGTACACCCGGCGCCCCCGGCTGAGAGTGTCACACTGGTGTGTGTGTGTGTTTGTCTCCTTCCGTCTCCCAGCAGAGCGAGCTCTGCTCCCTCTCCAAGATTGTCACATTGCTCAGAGCCTCCCCGTAGGGTGACCAGACAGCAAGTGTGAAAAATCGGGACAGGGGATGGGGGGGTAATAGGAGCCTATATAAGAAAAAGCCCCCAAAATCGGGCCTGTCCCTATAAAATCGAGACATCTGGTCACCCTATTCCCCTGCAGGCACCAGAGAGAGCCCCCCCCCCGTCCTACCCTGGAGAGGGCCTGAATTCCCGTCTCCTTTCCTTACACACATGGTCTCAGTGTCCCTCGCCCCCGGAGGCTTCCCGTGCCCAATAGGGGAAGTCACAGTAGCCAGACGTTTCCCAGATAGGTCGAATGTCTAAGCGTCAAACTTATTCCTGGAATGAATGATATGGTCCTTGGGTTGTATGTGTCCCTCAGACTTCCCTGATGATGGAGGGAGGCTTATTATTTCTTACTTTCATTGTGGTAGTGCCTAGGGGCCAGGGTTCTGGTGTGCTAGTCATGGCACTAACGTGTAACAAACCTGTAATAGTCCCTGCTCTGAAGAAGTGGTTTTTTACCTATGAAAGCTCATGCCCAAATAAATCTGTTAGCGTTTAAGGCTCCACTGGACTCCTCTTTAGTCCTGCCCTGAAGAGTTTGTGATCCAAGTTTGTACAGGGATTAAGGGTAGAATATGCTCCTTGTGTATACTTTTTAACTATACCAAAGTATTGAAAGAGACTCTTCTTCCCTAGTTGGGTTATCATTATACAGTGTAAATGTGCTCTGTACTGGTATATTTCTGTTCCTGGACAGTAAGAATAATAAGTTATACTGGTGTAAGTCACATTTATACAATTACAGCTGCATCCACTTGAAGGGTTGTACTGGTTTAACTATATTGGTAAAAAATCATACCATAACTGACAAAAACCGTGTGTAGACCTTAAGAGTTAACAGTCATTTGAGTTGAGTGGAGACAGTTATCAACTTACAGAGCTGTTTAGTCCGTTTGCAGACTTAGGAAGATTACACAGCTTCAGTTTTCAATTGATTTATCGATAGTTCGTTTTTGAAAGATTTTCTTCACAACCATAAGGGCTAGAGACTTATTTTTTTTAAGTGTCTTTGATTCTGAGGAACCTGTTTGCTTGTTATTGTCATGTGGGTCTGTTTGACATTACTGGACATCTTTGCTCTTTCCCATCCAGACAGAGTCAAAAAAGTCAGGCCCTAGTCATGGATAGAGAAGATGCACAGATCCTCCTCTCCACCCTTGGAGCAGTAACTGTGGCTTAACTCCCTTCTTTACCCATAGAACTGAAAGCAGAGTGTCAGAGCCTCCCCCCCTCCCCCCCCAGCAAGCAAGAATCACAATGGCCAGGGTCTCTCTCTCACTGTCTGAAGAGAGAGAACACAAGTGAGTCACAATTGCCAGTGCCTCTCCCTGAGAGTAATACTGATTATTGTCTTCTTCCTCCCCATTGAGTAATATGAATCATAGGGTCAATACTGCTTCTTTACTGTCCCTGATGACAGTAATAATAATTTCTTACTCCCTGGTGAATTATTGCTAATCCCTTTTGCCCCCTACCAGTAAATGTTGGCCTGTTCTACCCCTCCCCAGTGAGTAATAATAGCTATTGTCCTTTTTTTCTATCAGAGTAATATTTGTCAGTATTAATGGTTATTGTTCCCTGTCCCCCAAAGGAGTAATAATGGCAACACCTCTTCCACATGCAGAGGTTTTTAATGGCGAATGTTACTTTCTTCACTCCAACCCCTATAGTACTGTAGGTTTGTATTGTAGTTTAACATTTTGTAAATACATGCTTTTATACGTTGATGAAATAAATAAGCTTGTCGTATACCCGGGAGGTATTCTGAGTTTTTTCTTTAACTTCAGAAAGAAGTACTAGGTGTATCCCTCCAAAGCCTTGCTGTACTAGAGGGTTGCACTTGTAACTTTTTTCAGTCCACACTAACCACCCTATTTCAAAATATTGATACAAAATATTGATACAAAATGTTACATGGCTGTTGCAATAACTGCATTGTGCATCATGTATCATGCAGTTTGCAGCCCAGGTCCCTGAAGCAGGGATTTTTAGAATTAGCTAGCCCTATTTTGAAAGATGATGCATTATTTTTCTCAAAATATAAAGTAACATTTCTCATTGTACATGCTATTTTTTATTTTGTAAAATTATTTGGCAGTTGTATTGTTATAAAATAGAAAGTTCATAGGCATAAAATCACACAAGCTGTGGTAACTCAAAACAAGTAAGTAATCGGACAAGCACAGGAGACACTTGACATTGTGCACTGGTTGACAAAGGGATTGCAGAAGTACTGTGGAATTGTGCTGGGAGTGCCAACAGCAATGGGGAAGCTATAATACCAATACTTTTGGTTTACACTAGCCCAGCCAATGGTACAGTGGCCTGATGCAGGATATGATAGTGACAAACCTTGCTTTGAACAGTCACAGTTGTAGTGGTGCATCTTTCTAAAAAAAATTCTCTTCACTTCTTAGTCTCTACATCATGCCCTGCCACTAAAAACAGCTGTTCTTCACAGAAAGAAGCAGAAGTAAAACTAGCAGGACTTCTGTTTCAGTTTCCTGTTGAGAGGCAAACGAACAGTAGTGTGAAACTTATGCAGATCACATCAGTGTAACTGCTGTTCTGTTATTGGTAAGGTGTGTACAGGAGCCACAGAGGTATCAAACTGGTACTGCTAGGCATGGCTTTGATACTTCTACACATAGCTGTTCCACACTGGGAGTGGCGATACAACTGATTGGATTCATTTTCTTTTTTTTTAATTTTGTAAGCTGTTTGTTCTCTTCGATCAGCAGAAAAGTTAAAGGATAATGTCAGTTTCACTAAATGGCTGCTGGGGCCCTGTTATCCAAGGATTGACTATACAGTTTTGCAAGACTTGATCCTTATATGTTAGTTAACTTTCATGTAGGCTGTAAGATGAACATTACAAGAGATGTACTTGGAGGACTGGACAACCTAGGACAGTGGTAATAAGAACAGAGAGCCTTTTCTAGGTTGCTGGTCACTTTGACTAGTCAAAAATTTACTGTGTGATATCTATTTGGCCTATCTGAAATGGACTAGTAATTTCAACCTAATCCAGTTAATTAGAGGTGGTCCCTCCAGTTCAGGTTAGTAGTATGTCGATGAATTAATATAGGGAAGCTTACAGGTCACTGCCCTTAGTTTACCTGTAGATAAATAGGGAAACTTCTATCTCTGTGGAAGTCATTCTGTCAGCCTTGATTATTATTAAATTCCCAACAAAAGAAATAGCTGTTTCTGGAAAAGGGATAACAACTGAACATAATGAACAAAACCGTCAATTTACATAAATGCTGTGATTCCACTGAGGGTAGCAATGCTGTAGTAAAGATTGAGAAAGAGTTTCTGTTGAACTATGTAGCCCCTTCTGTATTTTTTTTACTACTGTTTTAATGCCATTTCTCTTAAGACTATGCTACTTAATTTTTTGTGTGGTAATTTAAATGACCATATAATAGATGCTTTGGCAGAACAGTATGTAGGTAGGTAAAGTAGGTACTCTACTGTCAACTACTGGAAACTTTCTCTAATATTCTGCCAAGTTAGCCTGTATCCACAAAAACAACGAGGAGTCTGGTGGCACCTTAAAGACTAACAGATTTATTTAGGCATAAGCTTTCATGGGTGTAAAAACCCGCTTATTCAGATGCGTGGAGTGAAAATTACAGACGCAGGCATAAATATACTGACACACGAAGAGAAAGGAATTACCTTACAAGTGGAGAACCAGTGCTGACAAGGCCAATTCAGTCAGGGTGAATGTGGTCCACTCCCAATAATTGATGAGGAGGTGTCAATACCAAGGGAGGGAAAATTGCTTTTGTAGTGAGCCAGCCACTCCCAGTCCCTGTTCAAGCCCAAATTAATGGTGTTAACAAATTAAAAAATTAAAATAATCTTAAATGCTGCTACTTTGAGTCTGCCCTATCCAACATTTTGAGTCTGCCTATTTTTCTTTTTAGGAGATGCAATTTCTAAATGAACCTAATTATTTGGAATTCAAATTAAATAAATGGTGTAACTTATAGACTAGAAGGAGTAAAGTTTTCATTGATATCAGTTAGTTAATGGGGTTTTTGCCATGGGCCTCAATGATAGAATATAAAACACAAAATAGACTTGTCATGAAAAGCCTAAAATCTTTGAAAATTATGAAATACCAATGTGTCGGTTGTTCAGTTTTTGTGTTTGCACAGAGAAACACTCAAGTTGTGGATTTGAAATGAGTGATCAGTTTTGTGATCAGGAAACATATGGGGCCTTGGCGGGGGCCAGGATGCTTGCTCTTGGGCTCTGTCATCCTGAATCTGTGGACTAGATTGCTGAGAGCAGCTGAGATGAAAAAAGAGTAGATGTCAGGAGCTTTGGCAGAACCTGGTCCCCTTTCTCCTAACAGCTACTGAATTCTTTCCCATCCCTCCCATTTCTGTACTTAGTGATCTAATCTTCAGGCTCAACATGATAGAGACCAAGAGCAGGTCACCTGGCTCCTGCCAAATCCTCTTCACCACCATCTTGTTTCAGCAACTTGTAGGGGACAAACCCAGTGATGAGCTGCTAAAATCTTAACAACCGGTTCCCTACCAGGTCTTTGGTACTTCGGCAGCGGGTCCTTCACTCGCTCTTGGTCTTTGGCAGTGGGTCCTTCAGTGCCGCCCAAGACCCGGAGCGAGTGAAGGACCTGCCGCCGAAGACTTGGAGCACTGCCTGGTGAGTACAAGCCCCACGTGTATTTTTACGTGTTTTTTTTTTTAAGTCATCCCTGCCGGGGCCCTTTTGAAACTGTTTGAATTGTGCCCCGCACTTCCTAAAGCCGGCCCTGCACATCAGGATTGCAAAATTGTATCGGGGGCCAGGTAGGGAAGGCTGTGCCTCCCAAAACAGCCTACTCCCACCCACATCCTGCCCCCAACTGCCCTCCTCAGAACCCGCAACCCATCAACCCCCCCGCTCCTTGTCCCCTGACCACCCTCTCCTGAGACCCCCCCCACCCTAACTGCCCCCCAGAACCCCACCCCCTACCCAACTCGCTCTACTCCCTGTCCCCTGACTGCCCTGACCCCATCCACCACCACCTTGACAGACCCTGGAACTGCCATGCCTACCCAACCCCCCTGTTCCTCCGTCGCCTGACTGCCCCCACTGAACCTCTGCCCCCTCCAACCGCTCCCTGCCCCTTATCCAACCCCTCCTCCCAGCCCTGGCCCAGTCCCCTTACCATGCTGCTCAGGGCAGTGTGTATGGAGGCCGCGCGGCCTGCTGGAGCTTGCAGCCCCACCCCCTTACAATGCCGCTCAAAGCGGTAGGAGATGCAGAGCTGCCCAGGAGCAGTCCAGAGCGCTGGTGCCAGCGGTGTGGCACGCTGAGGCTCTGAGAGAGGGGGGGAAGGCGGGGGAGGAGCCAGGGAAGCCTCCCCAGCTGGGAGCTCAACCGGGCTGGACAGGATGGTCCTGCGGGCCGGAGTTTGCCCACCTCTCTACCAACCGGTTCTAAACTGGCTTCTAAATTTAACAACCGGTTCATGCGAACCACTGGACAAACCCTTTAAGAAGAGGGAGAGAAGAAAAATAAACTCATGCGAAATAAGAGTATGATGAGTGTGTCCTTCTGAGAGTACTTTACCACAAAGACCCTCTCACCCTCTTGTTGAGGGAGCACTTTGGCACTTCTTTCTGAAGAGATATAGCCAGAGATGGAACTGAGGCCAGACAGACAGCAGCTTAGTGAGCTCCTGTTTCTAACTTAAAACCTGCACATTGCTTAACAAAAGAGCTGCCAGAATGTATTGCCTTGTGAGCATGACACCAGTCCTCCAGGATCTGTACTGGTTTCTAGTTTGAGTTCAAGGTGTTGGTTATAAATCCTAAATTACTTGGAACTTGCCTACTTGGGGGAGTGTCTCTCTATGCCATACTGTTGAATGCCATACTGTGATGTGACTAACAGAGGTGCTCACACTGGAGCCCTCTTGGTTTAAAAGGGAGAGAGCTATTGCCAGGATTCTGTCCATCTCCATGACTTTGGAACGTACTCTCTCCTGAAAATAGCCCTTTAAGTTGATCTTTAAGTCTGTTTTCCTAGACCTGGGGGGAGATAGAAAACTCACAAGGGTAGAGGGGTACTAGGTGTGCTTATTTTCTTGGTTACTTTCTACTGTTAAGCTTGAGACAAAATTTCTGATTCTGTGTTAAGGATTGCATTTTAAGTGTTTGTCAAGGGCTTCTAGACCTTGGTTTGAGGAACCTTGTACTGTTTTGTACAAATCAAAATAAATGGTCAGAGAGAGACAGTCATTCTCTTAGGTATCTTGTACCAGTTCCATGAAGGCTAGGATCTTTACAGTAACTCCTCACTTAATGTTATAGTTATGTTCCTGAAAAATGCGACTTTAAGTGAAACGATGTTAAGCGAATCCAATTTCCCCATAAGAATTAATGTAAATGGTGGGGGTTAGGTTCCAGGGCAGCTTCCCCTACTCTGCAAGCACCAGGGGTGGGGAGCTCAACCCTCAGCCTGCCCACTCCACCCCTTCCCCTAAGCCTCCACCCTTAACTCGCCTCTTCTCCCCCCGCCCTTTACTTCACAAGCTGCATCCTGGCTTCTCTCCCCTCCCTTCTAAACGTAGGTTGCCGCATTCCAAAGGGAGGGAGGAGGCGTACCGAGTCCTCACTCCTCCCCCCTCCCTCCTGCCTGGGGCAATCAGCTGGCTTGTGGGGTTCGGGAGGGAGGGGGAGCCTGTGCGCCGAGTCCTTGCTCCTCCCCGCACCCCTCCTGCCTCCAAAACGCCACCAGGCTGCTAATTGCTGCAGGGCAGGAGGCAGGGGGAGGAGGGGAAAGGGGCTGATCTGTGGGGACTGCTGGCGGGCGGGAGGTGCTGAGAGGCGTGTGGGGTGGGGGTGTAGGGTGGCTGCCAGCTGTGGAGAAAGCAGGGAGCCAAACAATGTAAGAGTGGAGCATTGCACAACTTTAAATGAGTATGTTCCCTAATTGATCAGCAACATAACAAAACAACGTTAAGTGGGACAACTTGAAGTGAGGAGTTACTGTACTTTGAATTTGGGGAATATTCTGTGAGGAGCCAGTCTAGGGAGTAGAGTATTGGGGTAATGAGTTGTTGGTGATTGCTTTTACAAAGTTACCCATTGATTCTTATTATTCAATGTAAAGCACCAACAAACCAAGGAGTGGAAATATAATAGGTGGTGATTTTTTGTTAGTTTGGTGTGTGTGTCTTTTTTTAAAATCATATACTGGGACACGTTCTTGGTTGATACTGGCCTTTAAAGTACTTGTTTTTGAAATGTATTGTTGCCCTATGAAATGTGCTTTGTCTCATGGAAAAAAGGCACTTCTTTCTGTGTAAACTAATGTAACCTTAAATTGTATCTACTTAATTTGAGAGTCACTTTCATTGATTTGAATAGAGCAGAATTCTAGAAGTATATTTTAAAAAAAGGATTAGAAGTGGTTATTTTATATTCAGATTGTTCCCTTTTTCCACTAACTTCTAATACGAAAACACTTCTCTAATCTAGTCACTATTAGAATGTAGATTTAATTATTTTTTCTTAATATATTTTAATGCGAAATGTGCCAGATTGACAGAGTCCAGTCACACAATTATCTATTGGCAGTGCAAGATTCTCTACTGTTCAAATGTGACACAGCTTTCCTGAGAGGTGAAAGGATAGTTCAATCTTTATTTATTCCTTGACTTTTCTGCTAAGTTTGCCAACAAAGGTGCCAGTTAGTGCCAGGATTGATTCTGATTTTTGTGTTGTGACCAGCTATCTTTCGGACATAATTGAGACCAATAAGTCATTTCATGTGGGCCACTGACCAGTTCTCAGCAGATAATGACTCAGTCCTTTGTTTGAATTCATTCTAAGGACTAGAATGTAGAGTTCATGTGTGCAGTACTGGTCATCCTATCTCAGAAAGGATATAGCAAAATTAGAGGGAGTTCAGGCGAGAGTGATGAGAATGACTGGGGCAAGCAAAAACTCACCTATGAAGAGAGATTTAAAAGGTGGCAATTGTTTACCTTATAAAGAAGACAAATTTAAGGTGGGTCATAATAAAAATATGACGAATGATATGGAGAAGGTAGATTAGGACTATCTCTTGTTTCAACACAAGAACAAAGGGACATTAAAAATAAATGTGGTCAATGCAAAACAGATAAAAGGTTCCCCCCCTTCAAAATGCATAATTAAACTGTGGAATTTATTGCCACAGGATATTATTGTGGCCAAAAGTTTAGAAAAATTCAAAAAGGATTGAACTTTTATGTGGATAATAAGAATATTCAGAGTTTGCTTTGTCCTGAGTTGACTGTTCAAATTCTCAGCAAAGTTGTTGATTCTCTCAGCAATTGTTTCTTGAGATGCTGGTATTTGCAGAAGCTTGCTGCTTATCGGGATGCACTATTTCTGCGGCTTTTAACGTGCATTTCTGCAAAAGTTCTCCGTCAGAAAAGACACAGCTATTTCATGAGCAGTCACATAGCTTGCCTTAGCAGCAGCATCACATACGTACATGATGAGCATTTGTAAACACTGACCGCTGCCTTTTCAATTACTCTGCTAATTCAGACTAATTATCTTTGTGAACTTCCAGTGTACTTATCATATTTCTCACCAGGGTTTACTACATAGTGTCTTTGAATGTTGTATTATTTTACCTGTTGCCTACAGATCAAGTTAGTGGGCTTTCCATTCATGTTTACAAAGAAATATTAAATTCTCCATTTCTCTTGAAATTCTCCAACACTCTTGACCTACCTTTCTCTTCTTGAAGAAAGACATGATGACCACTTGTTACAAGCTGAATAAAGAAATGAAGGAAGGGAAGGGTAGAAGGAAAGTGATCTCCTTTGCTTTGAATTTTTATTTAGACCAGTATCCGTCCCTTTATCAGCCACAATAGGTATTTCTACTTTGACTTATTTGAAGTTTCCTTTTCTTTGACTTGCCAGGTTGGGTATCTACTTTCCTGCCAGTGCGTTAATGCTCTTCACTGTCATTTCCCCTCATCTATACATGTACGAGCTTCTGCCAGACTTGTGCCTCTCAAACATGACCAAGTGGTTCTGCACCTGTACACGAGGTTTTGCTGAATGTTGCTCTGGAGTCTGGACTATGGGGTATGAGCTGTAGAGAACACCAGTGTGTTCCATTCTAACTCCCCCACACGTGGACCCTTCTGGCATGCACTAAATGTTTCTTAGTATACATTGATGTAGTCCTGTTTCAAAATGGACGACATCAGTATACATTAGTAGGGTATACACAGGGGGAATTGGAGCCCAGTACCCTGGTGCGCTCTACAAATCACATCCCCTTATTGCAGACTCTCAGGTCATGTAGACAAGTCCAAAGAATCCTGGGAAGTTCACAGCAGTGGTGTTCTACATTTGACACTGCTCTAGAGGATGACATATTTACATGCGCACACTTTAGTGCTGTGTCTTGAGTACTAGTATGTAGCCACTAGGGGGTGACATAGTCACACACTTGAACAGGTCTGATTTTGCTTCTGGAGAAGTGTGTGTGTAAGCTATCATAGTTTTTCTATAATGGCCATGACTATATAATAAGAAACATAAGAACGGCCATACTGGGTCAGACCAATGGTCCATCTAGCCCAGTGTCCTGTCTTCCAACAGTGGCCAATGCCAGGTGCCCCAGAGGGAATGACCAGGACAGGTAATCATCAAGTGATCCATCCCCAGTCGCTCATTCCCAACTTCTGGCAAACAGAGGCTAGGGACACCATCACTGCCCATCCTGGCTAATAGCCATTGATGGTCCTGTCCTCCATGAGTTTATCGAGTTCTTTTTTTTTTTTTTAAACCTGTTAGTGTCTTGGCCTTCACAACATCCTCTGACAAGGAGTTCCACAGGTTGACTATGTTTTTTGTGAAGTAATGCTTCCTTTTGTTTGTTTTAAACATGTTATTTTATGGTGCTTTACTTTTGATCATGCCCTTAACCCATAGACTTCATTAATCATGTCAAAATGCTCCTCTGGCCATAGATATTTTACTCTCCAAAGGAACTAAGCTGTTCCTAGGATGAAATACAGTTACAGTAAAAGTGTGCAATATGCACTGGGGAAGGAAGTGAAGACTATGATATCCATTTGAAACTGAAGGGAGAATTTAGACCAGTGTTTCTCAAACTGGGGTCGCCGCTTGCATAGGGAAAGCCCCTGGTGGGCCAGGCCGGTTTGTTTACCTGCCCTGTCTGCAGGTCCGGCCGATCGCGGCTCCGACTGGCCGCGGTTTGCCGCTGCAGGCCAATGGGAGGTGCTGGAAGTGGCGCGGGCCGAGGGACATACTGGTCACAGCTTCCAGCAGCTCTCATTGGCCTACAGCGGCGAACCGCGGCCAGTCGGAGCCGCGATCAACCGGACCTGCAGATGGGGCAGGTAAACAAACCGGCCTGGCCCACCAGGGGCTTTCCCTATGCAAGCGGCGACCCAAGTTTGAGAAACACTAATTTAGATAGACAGAAGGTAATTATCGACATTGAACTCTGAAGGTAGAATTTAGGGTTATTACCATTTATAAAGAAAAAGTAACAGTTCTTGGCAAAAAGCATATCTTCCTGATCAGATATGAAGAA
This sequence comes from Mauremys reevesii, assembly GCF_016161935.1. Taxonomy (NCBI): domain Eukaryota; kingdom Metazoa; phylum Chordata; order Testudines; family Geoemydidae; genus Mauremys; species Mauremys reevesii. The sequence goes on along the minus strand of NC_052628.1, from coordinate 56,552,806 downwards.
GAAAAGATAGACTTTATATGATTTCAGATTACATAAGACATTCCACTTTATTTGAAAGATTCATTTTTTTTTTTGAGTGGCCATAAAGGCCATCTATCTAGTAAGTATTCTAACTTGTACTGTAGAGTAAAACCATTTAATAAATACAATACTAGAGCATTTATATGAAATCAATAAAATTTAAACATAATGGGCCAGATCATTCCCTCTACTTCTGGGAGCAAATGTGGCAGAAGGTGTGAAAATGGGGAGTGCCATCTCTGCTGTGTCTTTCTCCACTTTTTCTCAAACTCACTGGAAGCCCCTCCATAGGGATCTACGGCTGTGGCTTGGAGGGGACGGAGACTGTGGATGGGTCATTTCTGTCATGGTACCGTTTGCCTTGTTTTCCCTCATAACTCCATGGCAGATGCCTGAGTTAGATAACGTGGACCAATTTAGTATTCATTTATCTCGTATTGTCTTGTCCAGTGTGCAGAGAAATGCCTCTCCTTGTTGGCATATAGCTGACAGGGAAGCCATGGGAGCATGCCTTTGAACTACAAGGAGGATATCACAAGTGCAGGACCTCTGTTTAGATTCTCATGATTCCAGTAGATCTAAGATTCACAGCTTTAGAAGGGTGAGCCCCTTGATGTTCCATAGGACGTCAGGGAAGCTAACCCCACTTCTTCCTCCCCTACCTCTCCTGAGAAAGCTTAATGGCAATTTTCCAAATGGGAGGTAGGGAAGTAGAAATTCAACCTTGTGCATTTTTTTTTCTATGTAATGGATTTTCTGGTTCAAGGGGTAAGTTAATATTACGTATTACTAGATAATTTGACTATCACGATGATGTGGAGACAGAATAGTTATGAAACTGGTATTCCTAAGCAACCATGGAACACTTGCTTTTTGGTCTCTGACAGAGAATTGACAACCATCAGTTTTGAAGGAGGAGGTAGGTTTCAGTATCTTAGAATTTTGATACTTGATACAGTTGAATGGAGGTCATTGTGTGGAGAAAATAATTTCATAAACAAAGAAGTGAGCATGGTCCTTCAATAATTTAAAGTGTGATTCTACCCTGAAAAGTTACTGGATAAATTTGGCAGCACAGGGTTTCATGCTGGCTGTCTTAATGATACCAGATCAACTGTGTTCAGTTTATAAGTCAGAGATCCTTTTTTTGGTTTGTAATTGACATTCCTAAAAGTTCACTTAGGAACTTCTGAAATTCTTTCTTCTATACATCACTAGTAATAAAGATTCGTCAGGCCAAATTATTATACCTGTCTTTGTCTTCAGTTGAGTTGCTCAGGTGAATTGGTTAGTGCTGAAATATAATCGAGTTCTTCTCTTTCATCTGTGTTGGTTTTGCAGGGCTAACAAAAATAAAAAAATAGTATAAACCAGGGTGGATTTGATTTAAGTCAAATTGATTTAAATCACTAGTCAGGAAGACTCGATTTAATCATGGATTCTACATAAAAGTGCATTCTTGTTGGTTGTTATAACCTTAATACATATTCTTCACAATTCAGAGATAGATGTAGGGTTCACTTTTAGAAAGTACACACTATACATTTTAAAGTGATTTATTTTGAAAACTTTTCAGATTAGTTTTACAGCTATATCAGAAAATTAATGATTGTTTGGTTATTTCATTTACCAAAGGTAAGTGAAGCAAATATTTGTGAAGTCATTGGGAGGTGAACTATCTCCAATTCAACAGGTTAATCAATATTTGGAGGATTTTCTTGCCATGCTGTATTAGAAAGAGAACATCACCAGACAGACATTTAAATTGTTTTATTTAATTAAAACAACAACGTTATGTATTCTGGATTTTTTTTCTTCAACAGCAAACACATAATATTTTAACAAAAGCATACAAATTTTTTTTGAATTTAGTTAAACATTCAAGTTCTTTAAAATCAGGTTTGTTTTTGTTAAAATTGTTCTAACTAAAATAGTTAAATGGAAATATTTAAAAAAAATAATTAAATCAACTGTCAGCCAGGTCAACATGAGAAACTTAAAATATTGGTTTCTGCAGATGACTCAGTCATCTTCACCTTCATTTTCCTGTTTGTTCATAATCTGGAAAAGAAAAACAAGCTTTCCTGCTTTTTCAGGTCCCAAACGATTTCTCAATTTGGAATGAATTAGTCCAAAGGAAGAAAATATTCTTTCTACACTGGCAGAAGAAGCTACTGCTGTTAAAAGTGAGATTATCACATCAACAGTCTCTGAATCCAAGTGCTTAAGTGACTTCCATCAGTTCACTGGTGTGACTTTCTTCAAAACATCATCAGCAAACATATATTTCTTGAATGGTTAATCCTTGGTTCTGAAGTTTATTATAGTGGCCATTATGGAGGGATGATTGCTGGATGTCCATGTCATAGCCTCTTCTTCAACAGTTAAGGTTTGACCCTGGTACCGAGTATTGAGACTATTTGCAAGAAAATGAGGTGGAAATAGTGCTTGTCCCGTTCCTTTTTTTAATGCTTGTAATTTAATTCTGTCATTGCATATTTCTCTTTTCAAGAGCTCACTCAGTTCCTTCCAAATTTCAGCAGTGTCAGAAATAAAGCAGCTATTTCCCTGCATTTTGTTCAAGGCTTCAGGGTACTCATCATGTGTTCAACATTTCTCTTAAGCCCAATGTTGAGAACTTTGGCTGTGACAGTGCCATCTATTTTTTCACAATTTTGTTCACAAACTGTCATCAGATTAGGCCAGTTCTTGATATAGTGCTCAAAACAATCCACTGCTGAGTTCCATCGCACGTCTTGTGGGAGAGTTAGCTTGGTTCCTCCCATTTTTTCAGAGTAGCTACAGCAAAGTGGTTGTTATGGAAGTATTTTGCAATTTCAACAATATTAGCCTTTAATTGTGGAAGACTGAAGTCTTTGGCTAGGAGGTGCATCAAATGAGCACTGCAACCGTATGTTATTAGCTTGGGACTCTCTTCTATATACTTTCTTCTCATCTTGGATACATTTGAAGTATTGTCTGTGACCAGCTGTGTACATGGGTGCCGACTTATATGGGCTCCTGGGGCTTTAGCCCCAGGAATATTTATAGTCAGGGGCTCTGCTCCACCAATAGTTGGAGCTAGGTTTCGCCCCTTTTAAATCCCAGCCGCGGCCGGGAGTCAGAGGGCTCTGGGCTGCCTGCAAGTGCGGGGAGCCCAGAGCCTTTTAAATCCCAGCCGCGGCCGGGAGTCAGAGGCTCTGGGCTGCCTGCAAGCGCGGGGAGCCCAGAGCCTTTTAAATCCCAGCCGCGGCCAGGAATCAGAGGGCTCTGGGCTGCCTGCAAGCGCGGGGAGCCCAGAGCCTTTTAAATCCCAGCCGCGGCCGGGAGTCAGAGGCTCTGGGCTGCCTGCAAGCGCGGGGAGCCCAGTGCCCTTTAAATCTCAGCCGCGGCCGGGAGTCAGAGGGCTCTGCACTGCCCCAGGGGCAGGGAGCCCAGAGCTCTTTGAATCCCAGCCGGGGAGGCGGCTGGGATTTAAAGGGCTCAGGGCTCCCCACAGCTGCCAGCCCCCTCCCCAGACCCTTGCCCCAACTGCCCCCCAGAACCCCCACCCCCTATCTAAGCACCACTGGTCCTTGTCCCCCGATTGCCCCCTTCCGAGACCCCTGCCCCTAACTGCCCCTTGGGACCCCAGCCCCTATCTAAGTCTCCCTTCTCCTTGTCCCCAACTGCCCCTCCTGAGACCCCACCCAACTTCCCCAGAACCCCTCTACCTGTCCCCTGATAAACCTCCTGGATTCCCATGCCTATCCAATTGCTGCCTGTCCCCTGACTGCCCCTCTGAACCTCTGCCCCATCCAACCCCCCCTGCTCCTTGTCCCTTGACTGCCCCCCGGAACTCCCTACCCCTTCTCCAACCCCCAAACCGCTTACTGTGCCACTCAGACCAGCGTGTCTGGCTCCGTGCAGCTCCAGACAGTTGCTGCCATGCTCCCCCATGGAGCCCACAGCCCTCTCCCACCCCCAGCACCTGCCTTCCAGATTTGAACACCTCAAAATTCAGGTGTGCTCAAGCTCGGTTTGGGCAGCTTTTACTTCATTTCTCCCAAATCAGTTTCCCCTGCAAGGTGCCAACTGAAGGTGTTGGAGAACAGAGAGATCGGGTGGCCTCCTAATGCCTGGAAAAGAGACAAAGGCCGGAGGAGGGAGTGTCAGTGCCTGTGCGGACTTCTGGGAAGTGCACGGTGTGGAAGGGGATGCTGTGATGCTTTGGAACAACTCCATACAAAGCCAGTCAGGACTCTGGGGGAGCCTCCTCTCTCGGAGCAGACTGTCTCCAGGGCAAGAAGCTTACACCTTCCTGGGTCTGACCTCGGAGCATTCAGCATGCCCTTCCACATCATGCACTTTCCACAGCGAGTCTGCCCAGGCTGGTCCTGGGGCAACCAGAGGTCCCTGCACCCCAACTCCGCAGTCAGATGTGACTCTCAGCCAGACAGTAAAACAGAAGGTTTATTAGATGACGGGAACACAGTTTAAACAGAGCTTGTTGGTACAGAAAACAGAACCCCTCTGTCAGGTCCATCTTGGGGCGTGGGGAGCCCAGAACCAAGTTCTGGGTCTCTCCCCATTTCCCCAGCCAGCTCCAAACTGACACTCCCTCCTCTGGCCTCTGTCTCTCTTCCGGACAAGGAGGCCACCTGATCTTTGTCCCCAAGACCTTCAGTTGGCATCTTGCAGGGGAAACTGAGGCACCCACACAGTATTCAGAGAAAATATTAAGGACATTCCCACTTCATCACAACAGGTGCAACAAAATATAATACTGTATATTGAAGTAGGCAAGTGCTGCTTCTGACTTTCTACTTTTAATTGACCCTTATAATCTTGTGGCACTGATGCGTTGTAGCTTCATTTTATATTGGCTTACAGGGCGGGAGCGGGGGGGCACCACCATTTTGGGCCCCACCAAAAATTATACAAACCTGCCGCCTATGGCTGTGTACCCATCAAGACTCAGGTTAACAATTTCACTCTCTAGACTTTTGCACATTGCTCAATTTCTCTTTCATACACTTTAGCCAGCAATTTACCTGCGACATCTGCTCTGTGGGGTGGACTGTGTCCTGGTTTTAATGACTGAACCATGTTAATGAAGTATGGGTTTTCAATCATACAAAAAAGAGAGTTTGTTGCATAAACAAAGCAGGTAATTTTTTCATCAATTACCTCTTTTTGTAATTTGCTGGTTCTTATCACAAACTTATCTATGGTGGTTTCTGGATGATGGAGATTTTTTTTTTCTTTTTGCTACTGGTGATGTACTGTGGCTATGTGACATACATGATATAACTGAAACACTATAATTGGCAGATAACTCTGAAACTATAGAAAATGATGGTGATCTTGAAGGTGGATAGTCTTCAGAATCCTCTATGTTGAGGATGGATTCTCCTAAACAAAATAAGTCAATGCAGTTATTTAATTATTATTACCACATTGCTCATTTAGTATTACTCATTGCATTCACTGACACTCAGTATTACTTTAGAGGGGGACTTGTAAAAGGAAGATCTGCCTATTTCAGCTATTTATTTTTTATCACAACTGCATCTATAATGATAGTACTATAGTGTAACCACTATATTTTTTGCTCAAACCTGAGAATTCAAGAATAGTCCAGAAGGAAGACAGGCAGTCCTTAAGAAAGAAGTATGAAATAAAAAAGTTTACCAACCTGGAGATCCTGCATGTTCAGACATGTTCCTTTCATCGTCTTCAATGCGGCTTCCTCCTGAGAAGGAACACTTCTCATGATCCAGAGGGGTAGCCGTGTTAGTCTGAATCTGTAAAAAGCGACAGAGTCCTGTGGCACCTTATAGAGTAACAGAAGTATTGGAGCATAAGCTTTCGTGGGTGAATATCCACTTGTCTGACAAAGTGGGTATTCACCCACGAAAGTTTATGGTCCAATACTTCTGTTAGTCTATAAGGTGCCACAGGACTCTGTCACTTCTCATGATGATGTTTCATTCAGGCAACCAGGTCTTGCATTTCTTTGTTGCACTGTTTGCATTTTGCACGCATTCCTGTCTTACCCAAAGGTAGAAGAACTTCATTAAAATAGTCCCAAACTGGGTTACTTTTACGGCCTGCTGCCATTATAGGTTTTCCCTTCTAGTGAGAGAATGGTATGGTAGAACTCAAATCAATGAAGGCTACGCTCAAAAAGACCTCAAGACTTCTGGAATATGCTGCTCAAACAGTTTCATGTTTGTTTCTATTGCCTGTCCCACCCTTCTCACATTTATCTTCAGACTTCTTCTCCTTGTCCAGATCGATTCCGCCCCCAGCAATCTTTTATTCATTGAACTTTTTGAAACCTTGCACTTTTAGAGAGAGGTAAGGGATTGACTCTGTGTACACACATTTGCAGAGGGACTGTTATCTCACCTCTGTTTGTTTGTTTTAAAAACATTTTTGCTGTTAATAAGCATGTTATCTCTGGAGACACAAATCCACAGTTGAGAACTGCAAAACTAAGCATCTCTGATGGTATCTTGTAGACTGATCACTGAGTCCCATTGTGTAGATAGAAAGATTAACCTAAATCTGTACAGAAGCCCCTGATACGCCATAAGGTAAGGTAATTGGTATATCTCCAATTATTACCTATCTCCTAGAACTGGAAGGGACCTTGCAAGGTCATCGAGTCCAGCCCCCTGCCTTCACTAGCAGGACCAATTTTTGCCCCAGATCCCTAAGTGGCCCCCTCAAGGATTGAACTCATAACCCTGGGTTTAGCAGGCCAATGCTCAAACCACTGAGCTATCCCTCCCCCTGATTGGGTCCCAAAATCTGTGAACTATTGGAATTCATTTACAAAAATTTTCTTAAACATTACATGAATATATTGTTTCATACTATAGAATTAGAATTTATAATCCCTATTCCATGATGAGATATCTTTGAACTATAATGTATCTTAATTAAAACTATCTTTAGATATGTTTTTTTCCTCTAAAGCATTTTATAAAAAAAAATGTTTTTTTTCTTTTTTAAATCATTGATTTTTATCCACCCTGGTATAAACTTATTTTCGTCAATAGACTAAGAAAGTACACCTCTACCTCGATATAATGCTGTCCTCGGGAGCCAAAAAATCTTACCGCGTTATAGGTGAAACCGCGTTATATTGAACTTGCTTTGATCCACCGGAGTGTGCAGCCCCGCTGCCCCGGAGCACTACTTTACCGCGATATATCCGAATTTGTGTTATATCTGGTCGCGTTATATCGAGATAGAGATGTATGTATCTGAATAAACAGACAGCACTGTTGAGTAAGAAGGTGCTAATTTTATATAGTAATTTTTCAGTGTATATCTGTACTTCAAAGGATGGTGGGAGAGAATGAAGAATGAAAATTGCCAAAATCAACAGCTTTTATTTACTTTGATATCAGTCTAAGTACTTGTATATGGCCCCATCACCATTGTATATGAGCTGCTGACAAACATTCACTCAGGCATCTCACTCTGCGATAGATAAATATTATTATCCTCATATTAAATATGAGGAGTAGAGGCACAGAGATATTGTGACTTAGTCAAAGTCAGTCATAAAGTCAGGGACAGAGCTGCTAGTTGAACTCAGATACCCAGTCCAATGCTTTAATCATAAAGCCATCCTCTCTCTGATTTGTAATGAATACAACTATCTGGAAATATTCATATAGTACACATAAATCTTTTCACATGAAGGATGGTATCATTATATTGTCTTTCTGATATCTCTACTTTATAAAAATGATGTGTATATCAAAATCCAGGAATCTGTGCTACCCATGCAATGGGGGACTCTTTTGTTCTTTGAATCATGAATTACTCATATTCCTAGTAATAGGAGTTTTATACCATTTATCTCTTCTCTTCCATCTCTCAAGGTTGTCATTCATTGGTTTCAAGTATCAGAGGAGTAGCCGTGTTAGTCTGGATCTGTAAAAAGCGACAGAGTCCTGTGGCACCTTATAGACTAACAGACGTATTGGAGCATAAGCTTTCGTGGGTGAATACCCACTTCATCAGACACATGTGGTGGAAATTTCCGGAGGCAGATATAAACATGCAGGCAAGAGTCAGTCTAGAGATAACGATGTTATCCAATCAGGGTGGATGAGGCCCTCTTCTAGCAGTTGAGGTGTGAACACGAAGGGAGGAGAAACTGCTTTTGTTGTTGGCTAGCCATTCACAGTCTGTCTTGAATCCTGAGCTGATGGTGTCAAATTTGCAAATGAACTGAAGTTCATCAGTTTCTCTTTGGAGTCTGGTCCTGAAGTTTTTGTGCTGCAAGATGATTACCTTTAAATCTGCTATTGTGTGTCCAGGGAGGTTGAAGTGTTCTCCTACAGGTTTTTGTATATTGCCATTCCTAATATCTGACTTGTGTCCATTTATCCTTTTACGTAGGGACTGTCCAGATTGGCTGATGTACATATCAGAGGGGCATTGCTGGCATATGATGGCGTATATTACATTGGTGGATGTGCAGGTGAATGAACTGGTGATGATGTGGATGATCTGGTTAGGTCCTGTGATAGTGTTGCTGGTGTAAATATGTGGGCAGAGTTGGCATCGAGGTTTGTTGCATGGATTGGTTCCTGAGTTAATTACTATGGTGTGGTGTGTGGTTGCTGGTGAGAATATGCTTAAGGTTGGTGGGTTGTCTGTGGGCGAGGACTGGCCTGCCACCCAAGGCCTGTGAAAGCAAGGGATCATTGTCCAGGATGGGCTGTAGATCACTGATGATGCGTTGGAGAGGTTTTAGCTGAGGACTGTAGGTGATGGCCAGTGGAGTTCTGTTGGTTTCTTTCTTGTCCCAGGGAAGCAAAATCCTAGAGAGAGGGAGAGAGATTCCCTCCCACAGTCCCTGTAGGCACATTAAACTGTGAGCTCAGAGACCATGAGTTTTAATTCCTGCTTATCCACTGACTTCTGTTAATGCTTCTGTGCATTTCACATCTTATTATGAACCGAGGTCTCATAATCCTACCTTGAGAGGTAAGTGATCCATATAAAAGTGTTGTGTGTCTGATGTGGTAAATTTCAGAATCCCATAATAAATTCATTTAGTTTGCATCTTTGACCTTTTTGCTTACTGTCTCCCCACTAATTCATCCCTCTAGGACTCCTTCTAAACTTCTGAGCAAAGTACATGTTTAAAAAAAAATAAAATAAATAAAGTTACTATAGAAAATGTTTCCTGCTTTCTCCCAAGATGTAGAGTTCTCACCTCAAACTTACAGCAACTTGAGACAATATTCAGTGTATTTTATGACCTGCAGAGTCAGAAATGGGAGCCATATGCTATCAGAAAGGAGGAATTTCTAGTTTGTAAACTGAACCCTACAAAATTCTGAGATACCGAACTTTAAAGCTGGGACACTTATGTATAGAAAAATCACTTTACTATAGGTCATTTTTTCAGGTGTTTTCCATTTCCATTTTAATTTTTCTCTCATTCTGAGGCCTGTACAGTGTGACTTATAGTAACTAAAGTACCTGTTTTTTCAAATGCGGGAATACAAAAAGTAGTCTCAATAAAGATAGTTTCTGTAACAAGGATATCATAGAGAGCTTAGTATGATACAAAGATTTTATGAACACTCATTTAAGATCACCTTCTTAAAGTCAGGGTTGACAACTCTGACTGAAGCTATTCTGGGAGATTTCCCGCCCCTCCCCCCAACATGATGTAATGTCATTTTCTTAAAATAGCCTATTAAAATCTCTTGGATTGCTTTCAGTAGTCACCGGGAGATCGATGCTGGGGTTGGCAACCCTACCTTCACAACTCACTTGTTGTGACATAACGAATGTCCATTAGAATAATTATAGCACAATCCCCAAGTCAATGTTTTGGCAACAATAGCTTCAGCATTTTGAGATGCAACTTCTCTCACAACTGGTTGCTGAGCTCTGTGCCTTCATCCTCAGACACAACTATTTCAAATTTGATGACAATATATATCTCCAGATCAGTGGCACCGCTATGGGCACCCGCATGGCCCCACAATATGCCAATATTTTTATGGCTGACCTGGAACAACGCTTCCTCAGCTCCCGTCCACTCACGCCCCTTCTCTACCTATGCTACATTGATGACATCTTCATCATCTGGACCCATGGGAAAGAGACTCTGGAAAAATTCCACCACGATTTCAACAGCTTCCACCCCACCATCAACCTCAGCCTGGACCAATCTACACGGGAGGTCCACTTCCTAGACATTACGGTGCAAATAATTGATGGACACATTAACACCACCCTATACCGAAAACCTACCGACCGCTATGCCTACCTTCATGCCTCCAGCTTCCATCCCGGGCACACCACAAGATCCATTGTCTACAGCCAAGCACTGAGGTACAACCGCATCTGCTCTAACCCCACAGACAGAGACCAACACCTACAAAATCTCCACCAAGCATTCTCAAAACTACAGTACCATGCGAGGAAATAAGGAGACAGATCAACAGAGCCAGACGTGTACCCAGAAGCCTCCTACTGCAAGACAAACCCAAGAAAGAAACCAACAGGACTCCACTGGCCATCACATACAGTCCCCAGCTAAAACCCCTCCAGCGCATCATCAGGGATCTACAACCCATCCTGGAGAATGATCCCACACTTTCACAGGCCTTGGGTGGCAGGCCAGTCCTCGCCCACAGACAACCTGCCAACCTGAAGCATATTCTCACCAGTAACTGCACACCGCACCATAGTAACTCTAGCTCAGGAACCAAACCATGCAACAAACCTCGATGCCAACTCTGCCCACATATCTACACCAGCAACACCATCACAGGACCTAACCAGATCAGCCACACCATCACCGGTTCATTCACCTGCACGTCCACCAATGTAATATATGCCATCATATGCCAGTAATGCCCCTCTGCTATGTACATCGGCCAAACTGGACAGTCTCTAAGGAAAAGGATAAATGGACACAAATTAGATATTAGGAATGGCAATATACAAAAACCTGTAGGAGAACACTTTAACCTCCCTGGCCACACAATAGCAGATCTTAAGGTGGCCATCCTGCAGCAAAAAAACTTCAGGACCAGATTTCAAAGAGAAACTGCTGAGCTCCAGTTCATCTGCAAATTTGACACCATCAGCTCAGGATTAAACAAAGACTGTGAATGGCTTGCCAATTACAGAACCAGTTTCTCCTCCCTTGGTTTTCACACCTCAACTGCTAGAATAGGGCCTCATCCTCCCTGATTGAACTAACCTCGTTATCTCTAGCTTGCTTCTTGCTTGCATATATAAACCTGCCCCTGGAAATTTCCACCACTTGCAGCCGAAGAAGTGGGTATTCACCCACGAAAGCTCATGCTGCAAAACGTCTGTTAGTCTATAAGGTGCCACAGGATTCTTTGTTGCTTTAACTTCTCTCTAGAAGATCTAAAATTAAAATGACATTTTTAGCTTTTTTTTAATGACATGCATTTGTATTAATGTACAGATTAGTGCAGTGGTTCTCAATCAGGAGTTTGTGTACTCCTGAGGGTACACAGAGGTCTTCCAGGGGGTACGTCAACTCATCGAGATATTTACCTAGTTTTATAACAGGCTACATAAAAAACACTAGTGCAGTTAGTGCAAACTAAAATTTCATACAGACAATGACTTGTTTATACTGCTGTATATACTACACACTGAAATGTAAGTACATTATTTATATTCCAAATGATTTATTTTATAATTATATGGTAAATATGAGAAAGTAAGCGATTTTTTTTCAGTAGTAGTGTGCTGTGACACTTTTTTGTATTTTTAGGTCTGATTTTGTAAGCAAGTAGTTTATAACTGAGGTGAAACTTGGGGGTATGCAAGACAAACCAGACTCCTGGAAGGTATACAGTTGTCTGGAAAGTTTCAGAGCCACTGTTTTAGTGTATAGTACTATTGTACTTATGTAGTTTAGAATATATTTTTAATGGGTTGTGACCAAGAAGCATGGGTTTCATTATAATTGTGTTTGAGTGTGTAAGTTGGTTGGTTGTCTCACCAGCCCAGAAAAGAATCAGTGCCACATCTGAGTTTGGTCTCAGGGTCCTTGCCTCGGTACATAATCTGTTGGTCAGACACAAACCTCAGGAGCTACACAAAAACAATAATTCCATTAACGAAAGTATGCTTCAGTCCCCAGAGACCGTTCCCTTGTGTCTCGGTATTGGAAGGAGGACATATAGTCCCCTGCTGGGTCATGTCACAAGCAGGTAGCCCTTAACCCTTTTCTGGCTATTTCACTGTCATATGTTAATTAATGGGATAAGAGTAAAGTGATAACTAGTGATGTGCAGACATTTAAAAAGTTCTGAGGCTTTGTTCAGTTAAGCCTCCATACCAGCGCATCTGTTTGGCCCTCTGATATTTTCCCTTACCTTCTTTTTCTGAGAAGCCAGTATCACCCTGTCCCTTTTCAAGAGGCAGTTTGAGCCATCCTTTACCTTGCAATATCCCTTTGCAGCTTGTGCAACTAGAGTGTCTCATCCATAGATCATTGAATCAATTGGAGGGGGGGGCGGTCATTATATTGAGTTTGTTTGGGCTTTGCCTTAGGCCCTTGAGCAGCAATATCCCCTCCCATAGGCAGGAAGGGATCCTGATTGCCTTACAAGCATGGACCACCTAAGTTACAGAGTGCTTCTCATTTTGAAAGGAGTGATATGAGTGAGGTCAAGTGGTGGATTTATTAGGTCCTTACACCTATCTGCTCCCATCAACATGGGGGTGAGAGGCATTACAGGAATTCATTCTCCCCCACCCTCCTGTCACCAAACCTACCTATTCCTAAGATCTTGTCTACACTACATGTAGGGTGTGTGTAGCTACAGGCTGTAGTAAAAAAGCAGTCTGTGTCCACACTTGTGCTGCATGTAGCAGTGAAAAGCTCCAGCAGGGGAAAGGCAACAGCTTCTCACTGCTGGAATCTTTTATTGTGGAGGGGAAAGGCTCTGGCAGGGGAAAGCCTTTCCTCACTGCCTTCCTGTCTTTCACTGCCACGGGAAAAGCCCCGGAAGCTGGGAGGACATTATGCTGTTAAACACAGCAGTGTAGATATGGGAGGTACTGCTTGGGCATGTTTTATTTGTCTTCTTCTGTAAACCTCGTTATCTCTAGCTTGCTTCTTGCTTGCTTATATATACACACCTGCCCCTGGAAATTTCCACTGCTTGCATCCGAAGAAGTGGGTATTCACCCACGAAAGCTCATGCTGCAAAACATCTGCTAGTCTATAAGGTGCCACAGGATTCTTTGCTGCTTCTGTAAATATACTTTCTCTCTCCTTTCCCCCTCCTTTTACAGCCTTCTCAATCTCTTTGCCACAGAATAAATACTAGGAGCATTAGAAGTGTGAAAATCTAGAGTCTCCAAAGTTTTGTCTCCTCTCCTCATCAAAGCACAAAGGATCTCAGATGGCTAGAAGAATTTTAAGGGACTTTTCAGTCCTCTTTATCTATTCCCTTCCCTTTCAACTGAGAACTGTTGAGGGGCACAAAGGAATGATGAGCTGCTGAATGCACTGTTGCTTGTACTTCAAATTCTTGTCATATTTCTGGTTGTGATTTTGTTTTTCTTGGTATTGATGACCAAGTTGATTTTTGGATTAGAGTTGACCTCAGTGGACACTAATGGTTTTATAGCACTCAAAGTTTTTTTTCTTTTTTCATTTTTAAACACATATTCTTGTTTACTTAAGAGAAATTTTCTTATGTACCAATCTTGCAATATCGTACAGATTTTATTGAAATCTGTTTGTTTGCTAAATGTTGAAATTTGTGTTGCCCATAATACATTATACACCCCTTTGACTAATCTCACATTATACCACTACAGATCATATTTCTCTACGTTCTGCACATGATATAAACATTTTTCTTATACTAATTTACAAACAGTTTATTTTTGTTATGACCATTATGTGTAGATTTAGGAAGCCAGCTGCTTCAGTAATGGATGCAGTATAAATACATAGATATAGGTAGAACCAGAGAACTCCAAATTATCCCTATTTTGATTGCAGAACTTTTTAGGGCTAATCTCTATTATAGTATAATAAAACAGTAAATTGCTTGCCTTTCTCCTTAAATTACTGTTCCTTATGATCATGCTCTGTAAAGTTTGTATTCTTTACTTTCTACAAATGCTTTACATGTCCATTTTGTCTCCCCTAATCTCTTCCCCCAAGCCCCTGGAAAAATTTTAACTGTTTTTATTAGGCATATTCCATAGGTGACTAGGCCATAGCTTAAAGTAAAATGAATTTCTTGGGCAGCCCCCTTTCTTCAAGGTAAGAAACTGAACCATGGACTCCCAGCCCCTCTGAGACTATGGCTACACTGGCGCAGATCACGCAGGCTAGTAATCTAATGCTTGTCACAAGCATTAAATTTACATTTCTTAAACTTTATCTAGAAGAGGACAGTGATATAAGTATGAAAGCTATAGAGACAAATATGTAAAAGCAACAAAGAATCCTGTGGCACCTTATAGACTAACAGACGTTCTGCAGCATGAGCTTTCGTGGGTGAATACCCACTTCTTCAGATGCGTGGGTATTCACCCACGAAAGCTCATGCTGCAGAACGTCTGTTAGTCTATAAGGTGCCACAGGATTCTTTGTTGCTTTTACAGATCCAGACTAACACGGCTACCCCTCTGATACAGAGACAAATATGTTTCTCTCCATCAATAATCATTACGTTTCTATCTTACCATACTGTTTTGTGGGTTTTTGTTTTCACCTCTTATGATGATGTATTTTGGATGCAGCTTCTGGTAGGCCAAAGGCTTATTATTTTGCAATAAAAATATAATATGTACAGATATGAAAGACAAAGTTTGAAATAAGTCCTAGTTTGGGATAATTTAAATAATACAAATCACTTAAATTGCATGTTTTATTGTGCAGTAAAACTCTGTGGTATCTGTCTTAGACATTTCCATACCATCATCATATCTAAGTGTTGGTTATGGTATAATTGAACTGTGAGGTGTTGTCCATAGCAGACTTCATAGTGGATCCTTTTCTTGCATGCCTGATCTGGTGATGGTCTTGATGGTCACTGTTATTAGGCTAGCTGCATCTGTGTCCTCTTTCTCGGTTCTCTGAGTGCATCCTCTTGGGAGTTAAGCTTCATGCTTTTACCTATTGTGGTATTTTGCAGTTCTCCCACTCTCAAACTGGGACTTGGGCTACAGTTTCCTGTGTATCTACTATCCTTAACCTGCAGGTTCCACTGGAGCACAGGCACCTGCGGTTCTTCCCTTCAGGAGTCTATAGCCAGTGGTGTCCAGTGACCAGAAAGCCTTCTTAAAACCAACATATTATTAAAACAAATAGTAAGAATGGGGGGAGAGAAGGGGGAAAGGAAGCTTGGGGCGTCTGCCCTGTGACAGGGTGGTGGGACTAGGGGCCTCTGCCCTGTGGGGAGGAGGATATCGGGACTTCAGCCTCGCAGGGCGCACCGGCTGGGGCTCGGGGCTTAAGCAGGACCATGGCTTAAGCCCTAAGCCCCGAGCCCTGGCAGGCGCCTCCTGCATGGCTGAAGTCATGAGCCCCGGCAGGCGCTTCCTGTGTGGCTGAAGCCCCAAGCCCCAGCAGGTGTGTGTCGTCTCTCGAACTTGTGAAGATTTTTGTGTGCAGCTCGGACAGTCAGTAAATATGGCCAGCCCTGCTATATGTTGTCTCCTTCAGTTCATTCAGTGTGTCAGCTTGCAAAGAGCAGGTCTGTACTTACGCTGCATTCTAAGGAAGCTATGTGTTTGAGGAATTCTGCTGATTTATGTTGAGTTTTTATGTCAGATAAATTGGATAGAATCATGCTGCTTGAAAATACTTGACTTCTTAAATGTTTCACTTGTAGGAAATTGAAAAGGCTGTAATTAATTATATTAGGAATATTCACACAATATTAGTGAATTTACTTCATTTCGGTTGCTGTAAAATGCAGACCAAAATCATATGCTACTTGCTAAACTTTGTAACAGCCACTCTAACTACATTTATACAGGCAAGAATAATTGAAACTAGAATGAAAACGTTTATTTACTTGTAGTTGGAGTCAAACGGTGGGGTGTCTTGTTTGATTTGAAATCTAGCACTACTGTACATCTCTGCAAGGCCTATGACCCAAATTTCAAGTACCACTCCATAAATGTTAACGTTAAATATGTAGGCATATTCCCTTGTGTACAAAACCTGTGTTTTTTGTGTCCAAATAGCTATTTCTTTGTGGGGACCCCCCCACCCTACCCCCATTTCTGCTGTTGTATTAATGGAAGTCTGGTGAAAACATTGTCCTCTTAGATCTCCATATTGGATAAACTACTAAAACATTTATTAGCAGCAATGAAATCAAAATATATTTCATGTTGAATTATATTCTGTGTTGCTAGGCATTGGGGGTGAAGAGGTGTAGAATATGCATTGGATCCTTTGGGGGAGGAATATCTGTTGGTTCTGCATGGAAAAGCAATGTAGGTATAAATAAATATGAGTCTGCTTCTAAAGTAGCTACCTTATTTTTAAATATTTTTGCAGGTGGAATAGTTACTATTGTTTATTCAGAGGTGTGCTTGTTACATTTCATGACAAAAATGGACATGTAAAGCATTTGTAGAAAGGAGGGATCTAAGTCATGAATCTGTGCAGGAACAGATTTGTTTAAAATCGAATTTAATGCAAAACAATTAGTGAAATTTGTGAATTTATACTTCAAGGAACCAAATAGTTAAAAAATGGTCCAGCCTTATTAGGTATCAGTAGGACTTGAAACTCAATCCTAGAATTCTTGCATTTGCCTATAAGTAACCATTCAGACAGCTTTATAATTTTCCCACTATTCATTTGTGCACCAACAAACTCTAGTTGAATCAACATCTGTTTTTCAAAGAAAGGAAATGTAACCCTCTCTTCTAATTTCCTGCATTTGTCATTTAAACAAATATCAATGAAGGATTCAACAAAATGCTATGTTCAGCCAAAACAATACATAAAATACTGCGTGCTTGTTTTATTCTCATTCTAACACCAAGTCCTCCCTCCAGTGGTTGCGGTTACATTTTTTAAAACTTTTGTCGAAAAGCATTGGCAAATTGTATTTTTTTTCAAAGCAGAGTTCTCTTGTGCTTCTAGGTTGGCAGGTGATCATCTAGGTTTTCTATTCTTTCCTCAATGGCAGGCTCATCACCTAGGGTATGTCTATACTACCCCCTGGATTGGTGGGTAGTGATCGATCTATTGGCAATTGATTTATCATGTCTAGTGTACATGCGATAAAATCAATCCCTGATTGCTCTGCTGTCGACTCCGGAACTCCACCACGCACGCGAGAGGTGGAAGCAGAGTTGACGGGAGCGGCAGCGGTCGTCTCGCTGCCGTCCTCATGGCTAGGTAAATCGACCTAAGATACGCCGACTTCAGCTGCACTATTCGCGTAGCTGAAGTTGCGCATTTTAGGTCGACTCCACCCCCTCCCCCCAGTGTAGACCTAGCCCTAGTAGATGAACCCAGTCTGAACCTGTAGGAGCAAAGTACCCAGAGTCCTGTCTTTCACCTAACTTTTGCATATGGCGCTACCCTTAGTGTTGACTTTACATTGATTTACCTGACTTGTTTTTTAATTTAAAATATTCACTCCATGTTCAAAGATGACAAATTTTATTTGTTTTCCTGACTAGTAACAATTCTTTAGGGACTTATCTACAACCTGTAATTGTGTTAACTAACCTGTGTTAAAATATGATTACAAATTGTTGTGTAGGTGAGGTCTGGGAGAACAAAGAACTAGACATCACAAGCTGCACTGTCTGAAGTAGTTTCTTTAAAATGTGTTGACACATTGATCAGGTGGTTTGGTTTCTACCACTTCTTAGATGTTCATTAAAATGATTTTTTTCCAAATGCCATAATGATATTTACATATAGTGTGGTGTCACCATTGCTTTGCTACAAATGCACATATTAATGAATGACAAGAATTTATATTCAATTAACTCTCGCTTAGTAGTCTGTTTTGCAACACTTGCAAATAACAAGACCAGATTTTCTGACTGTTGATGTAGGCATTTCCTCCTTGACATTATTTTGGTTGGGTAAGATATGTTCCAGGAAAACAAAACAATTCTCTACCTAGTTTTATTATTGTTTAAGCATCTTTTATGAGTGCAGCATTATTTTTATCTAGTAAAAATGTAAGTTTGCTAGAACATGCAGCTTTTGTTAGTTTTGTTTAGTTAATCATGTTGAAATGTGTCAGAATTGGAGAAGTGCAGAATCTGAGTTGGGGTCCTGGAGAAAAGATGAGGTGAGTTGTGGGAGCCTTAAGTTTTAGAGGCACTAGAAGTGTGCTGCCACTGCATGGTAGTAGAGTTTGAGCAGTCTTATGTGTGAGAACAAAGAAGAATGTTCTCTCATAGGTCATACTTGCTTAATGAATTACTGGACCTAATATCAGTTTTTAGAATTCATGTACTCTTTAGCTGACAAATAACAACCTTTGAAATTGTTGCATGTGATTTCCCCCCCCACCCCTTAAACCAGAAGATATAACAAAACATGTTACCTTGATACTACTTTTTCTCTAAGACCATGAGTGCATGATATCCATAGGGTACGTCCACACTACCCGCTGGATCGGCGGGTAGCGATCGATCTATTGGAGATCGCTATATTGCGTATCATCTAGACGCGATAAATCGATCCCCAAACGCGCTCCCGTCAACTCCGGAACTCCACCAGGGCGAGAGGCGGAAGTGGAGTTGCCGGGGGAGCCGCGGCTCTTGTTCCCACGCCGTGAGGACGGGAGGTAAGTCGAAATAAGATTCGTTGACTTCAGCTACGCTATTCCAGTAGCTGAAGTTGTGTATCTTGCATCGACTCCCCTCTTTCCCCACCCCCCAGTGTAGACCAGGCCATAGTATTCTAAATCTGCTAAAACAGAACATATGTCAGCTTTTATGCTATTTAAATAAAATTAACCCCTTAACCTTCCAACATTAGTTTGCTTATTAAATATCCCTGTTAACTAGTTAGTATCACAGTGTCCTACCAAAACTGAAAGGAAATTATCTTGGGGTTCCTACTTTATAGATGTAAGTCTTAGGGAGTTAGGAGTATATCAGGCTTCATCCTATTAGTCTTTGGAGGGAAAATTAGCAAACCTATATTGGAAATTGTTCCAAATTGCTACAAAAATGTGGTTCATGGAAACACAGCCATGATAAGATGTATTGTGGAGAAGGATAAATTAAATGGATGGTGATTGAAATTTGTAACCAAGAATCCAAAAAGCTGAAGAGAAGAGGGGATGGGAGGGGTTCTATGCTCCCACAGTCCTTTATTTAAAAAAATAAAGCGAGTTGCTATATTGGTATTCTCCCTAGTGTCAAATTCATGTGGATGGGAAAAGGTCACAGAGTTGAGTGTTTGAGGTCCTCTACTGAAAATGGAAAAATATAATTATCTTTTGCTGCTAATGATCTCTCATCCTAAATAAATCTAGGAATACTGCGTGACTGGACACTTATTTTTTATAATTTCTAGATACTGAGTAAACAGGGTAAACAAGAAATATTCCTGTGTTCTTTGTTTTGAAATGGTGACTTAGTAAAGATTACACATGACCTGTTATTTATAGTTTTATTAATACATAATGGATTCTCTGGGATTGCAGAAGGCAAGAAGATATGATAATTGCTTTGTGTAGTTCACAGAAAAAAATTGCAGAAAGAGATGTTTTGAATATACCTTAAGCTCTAACCATTTCTTGCAAACCCATATTTAAACAGTAGTGGTTTTCAAGAGCTACGAAATATGTCCAATTCACATCAGTAAAACCCTTCTGCCACTTTATTCTCTGTAACCTAACTCCCATCAGAAAATTAATGCCAAATAAACGATGTCAAGTGCACATATTAATGTATTTTTTCACACAACGCACAGTCAACCTGTGGAACTCCTTGCCAGAGGATGTTGTGAAGGCCAAGACTATAACAGGGTTCAAAAAAGAACTAAATAAGTTCATGGAGGATAGGTTCATCAGTGGCTATTAGCCAGGATGAACAGGGATGGTGTCTGTAGCTTCTGTTTGCCAGAAGCTGGGAATGGATGACTAGGGATAGATCACTTGCTGATTACCTGTTCTATTCATTCCCTCTGAGGCACCTGGCACTGGCCACTGTCAGAAGACAGGATACTAGGCTAGATGGACCTTTGGTCTGAGCCAGTAGGGTCATTCTTATGTTCTAATATATATATCAAATATATCGAACTACTTGTTGGCTGCATTTTTCAATAGTGTTTACCTTTCGTCATGCAGACTTATAATTCTCAATTTTTATTAGGAAAACTAAATTGGGAATTTCTAATCTTGATTTAGGTATACCAGCTGTGCCACAACAAGGAAAACAACTTGGAGGTAAAAATGTAATAGAATAAGTAAGAGAGCAATAGACAGTGTCAAGAGTAACAGCAGTTTGTATTGCCACTGCTTAGGTTACAACTACATTGTGATGAGTGATGTACTAAGCAGCTTTCTAAGTCTGCATGGGGATACTCAGAAAAATTAATCTGATTTAACTAAGTGTGTGAATTTAAAGTGGATTGGTTAAACCACTTTAAACCCCTATGTGAACACTCCTATTCCAAATTACAGTGGCCTTAATTTGGTTTATCTTAATTCACATCGGATTCGGAATTCACTGAAATCCGGCCATTTAAATTATAAGAGCATCTACATCGGGGCTTAGTGCAATTTAACTAATCCACTTTAAATTCACACCATTAGTTAATTTGGATTAATTTTTCTGAGTGTTGTGTCTTAAACTAGGTTGCTGTAATGTAACTAGTCACTGTATGTAAATTTAGCAAAACCTAATCCTATGTGGGTATACTAAGGAAAATAAATTGTAACTGCAGTTTAATGTGGGAATAATCTAATTGGATTGGGGGTTGCTGTTGGTCCTTTATGCTTTTAGTTTATATCTTCCATTTCTTACATTGATCTTCAATAATTACAAACCATATGCAATTTGGAAGAGCAACAGGTTCACACTTCTAACCTATTGAAATGACTGTAACAGAATATCAATTAGATTCTTATGAACTAATCTTTACCATTATCGCTGTGAAATGGAATTCTTCACCAATCATTGCAGGGGGGCTTATGAAGGGACCACACTATTTTTCTTAATTTTTTATGAGGTTGTTATATTTTTAAGTATAATATTGCTGTTAGTGGATTAATAAATGCATTAGTGGTTTCTCAAGGCAAGTGTAAAAATCAACCCTAACTTTATCTTTGTGAATAGTATTTTAAATTTTCTTTCCAGCAGAAAACTCTTGTTTTTTAAATCATTTATATATAATTATATTTTAATGGTATGCATGATAACATGTGATATCTAGTAAGCAGAGATCAATGAACTGGCTAGTTCCTAACTTTGATGATTGATTTTTTAGCTCATCCTGTGAAGATTGATGTCCTTTTCCTTCATCGCTTTAATTTTGTTGACAATTTGGATAAACATGGCACAGCTCCAGCAAGGAGGCCCAGATGAAAAAGAAAAAACTACTGCACTGAAAGGTATAAACTTCTTTGGTTTCTTTTTGTATTTATGTGTATGTGTGTGTATGTATGTGTATGTATAGATATACATTATTTCAGAGACATTTATTTAAAATTAAGGAAAGGGAAATAGAAATAGAATTCCTTTTGTTGTAGCTGTGCTTTAGGGTCCTGGGAATTACTAAAATGTATTAGGCTGGTGGTCCATCTACTGCAGTATCCGGTCTCTAACAGTGTCCAGTATCAGTTGCTTCAGTTGAAGGCACAAGAAAACTGAACTTAGTGGTCAGTAATGGAATAACCTGTTTATAAGTTCATGTTTGCAGAAATTATCCTTTGAGAAGACAATTCATGTAATTTAGGTGTTCTTATTTTTCAAAGCCACTGGGGAGGAATATTATGTCAACTTTATACTACTGATGTTTTATTGCTGAATAACTATTTACAGTATTAAAAACCTCTTTAACTACACAGTGTTAGGAAATATATTTATAAGGCACTAATCCAAGTGAACCAACTGTACAATTATAGACTCGTGTGTATTTCAACAAAACAAATAACAGTAGGAATAGGATCTAAATGGTTTAATGGATAAAATACTTTTTGTTCAGGGCTAATTAACTGTAGTCCTCTTCTAGATAGTATTTTTCGAGTCTGGAAGTACATAGGATAGATTAGTCCCACAACTCATCTGACAAAAAGACTGGATTTCTGGAGATTTGACATAATTTCTGTTGCACTGGAGGTAAGCACACATTGCAAGTTCTTGCATTATACCATTATTATCTACAAAGGAAATAAAAGTACTTTTTGAAACACCAGTGCTAAAATTGGATGTCTACAAATGCATTGACAGAAATTTACCTTTTGTGAAATGATTATTGTAGAATACACACTTCTATTATAAGCCTGTGCTTTTGAGACCTTTCAGTAAAACTGTTCTCTTGCTGTTGCTCAGTATAAAGGTGCATTTTTGAGGAAAGGTTTGGTGAAATTCCATTTTGTCATTTATCAGAGATGATAGTATTTTTGATAGTTTAAAAATTTACAGGTAATTTATTTTCTCCACTCAGAAAACTAAAACTTGTCTTCAGACTTATCATTGACTTAATCTTAATTAAAGCGATGTGTCTTGGAATATTCCAAATGATGAAGTTATCAGTGTTAGAAAGTTGTATATTTCACATGATTTAGTGAATAGATATTAAGTCTTAGACTATCTCCTGCTGGTCATCAAACTTAAACTCTAGTGAACCAACATGGAGATGAGTTCCAGAGTCAAGGCTCTCTGCCTAGAATGATTAACCAGAGCTCCCAAAAGCTCACATCTAAGGACAGTAAACAGTAGTAACTCAGCTTTTCTTAGCTATGTCAAGAGGGTACCTAGGAAGAGAGCAGTCATCTAAGTAGCAAGAACCCAGGCCAAGTCGGGCTTTGTAGATTACTACTTTGAATTGCCCTTGCCACCAGTAGGAAGCTAGTCCTGAATATGGAACAAATGTAATGTGCTCCATGTGACCCACACTGTTAAGAAGTGGGCTGTGCTTTTCTGCACTTACTGAAACATCTGTGTAGTCTTCTTGGAGCTACCATCCAAGCAGAGCAAATTACAGAAGTGTGAGAACTGTCATGGAGTTCAATTCTGAGAGAAATGGACACCCCTTTCTAGTAGGGCTGTCGATAAATCGCAGTTAACTCACGTGATTAACTCAAAAAAATTAATCGCGATTAAAAAACATTAATCACGATTAATCAACTGTTAAACAATAGAATACCAATTGAAATTTATTAAATATTTTTTCATGTTTTTCTGCATTTTTTAATTGATTTCTATCTACACAGAATACAAAGTGTAGTGCTCACTTTATTTTTTTATTACAAATATTTGCACTGTAAAAATAAAACAGTATTTTTCAATTCACCTCATACAAGTACTGTAGAGCAATCTCTTTATTGTGAATCTGTAACCTACAAATGTAGATTTTTTTTGTTACATAACTGCACTCAAAACCAAAACAATGTAAAACTTTAGAGCTTAAAAGTCCACTCAGTCCTACTTCTTGTTCAGCCAATCACTAAGACAAACAAGTTTGCTTATGTTTGTGCCCGCTACTTATTTACAATGTCACCTGAAAATGAGAACAGGCATTTGCATGGCACTTTTATAGCTGGCATTGCAAGGTAGTTACATGCCAGATATGTTAAACGTTCGTATGCACCTTCATGCTTTGGCCACCATTCCAGAGGACACATTTCCATGCTGCTGATGCTCATTTAAAAAAAAAATACGCTAATTAAATTTGTGACTGAACTCCTTAGGAAGAGAATTGTATGTCTCTTGTTCTGTTTTACCTGCATTCTGCCATATATTTCATGTTATAGCAGTCTCGGATGATGATCCAGCACGTTTTTTTTTTAAGAACAGTTTCACAGCAGATTTGACAAAATGCAAAGAGGGTACCAATGTGGGATTTCTAAAAATAGCTATAGCACTCGACTTAAGGGTTAAGAATCTGAAATGTTGTACAAAATCTGAGAGGGACGAGGTATGAAGCATGGTTTCAGAAGTCTTAAAAGAGCAACACTCAGACACGGAAACTATGGAACCCTAACCACCAAAAAAGAAACTCAACCTTCTGCTGCTGGCATCTGACTCAAATGCTGAAAATGAACATGTGTCGGGCCACTTTGCTTTGGATCATTCTCAAGCAGAACCTGCCATCAGCATGGATGCATGTCCTTTGGAATGGTGGTTGAAGCCTGAAAGGATATATGAATCTTTAGCACATCTGGCACATAAATTTCTTGCGATGCCAGCTACAACAGTGTCATGTGAATGTTTTTTCTCACTTTCAGGTGACATGGTAAAAAGGAAGTGGGCAGCATTATCTCCTGCAAATTATAATCAAACTTGTTTGTCTGAGTGATTGGCTGAAGTAGGACTGATCGGCCATGTAGGCTCTAAACTTTTATATTGTTTTATTTTTGAATGCAGTTATTTTTTGTACATAATTCTACATTTGTAAATTTAACTTTCATGGTTGCACTACAGTACTTGTATTAGGTGAATTGAAAAATACTATTTCTTTTGTTTTTTACTAATATTTGTAATACACTTCCTATGCTGCATTGTAATAGAAAATCAATATATTTCAAAATGTAGAAAATATCCAAAAATATTTAAATAAATGGTATTCTATTATTTAACAGTGCAATTTATCACGTGATTAATCGCGATACTTTTTTTCATCGCTTGACAGCCCTCCTTCCTAGCCAAGTACAGTTGGCTCTCTTGGACATTGCTGTCTTGGACACTGCTGCAACCTGGTGCTGTAAAAGCAGAGAAGGATTTTTAAAAAACAAAACAAAAACCATCCTTCTTTGACAAAGGACCTCTTCTCCTTCCTCTCCAACCTTTCCGCAGTATAAGGGGCAGAAAGAACTCATGCCAAATTTTTCAGACACTTTACTTTACTTTTAATCTCCCTCCTCAACTGAGCTTAAAAGAAACTCCCTTGAGACTGTATTACCCAGATCTGGGGTAGAAGAGAGATAGAGATGAATTGTTGGCATGCGGTTTCCAAAAACATTTTGCAGTCTTCTCTAATGGTCTTACAGTTACTCAGGGCTCGTCTTCACTACCAAGGAGATTGACGCTGTTGCAATCAATGCAGCGGGTGTCAATTTAGCGGGTCTAGTGAAGACCCACTAAATCGGTGACAGAGTGCTCTCCGGTCGACTCCAGTACTCCAGCTCCCCGAGAAGAGTAAGGTAGGTCGACCAGAGAGTGTCTCCCATCGATGCAGCACAGTGAAGATACCTGTGTAAGTCGACCTACGCATTGTCAACTCCAGCTATGTTATTCATGTAGCTGGAGTAGCGTAACTTAGGTTGACTTACCTCGGTAGTGAAGATAAGCCCTCAGATACCACAGTCTGTGTAGACAGTCATTGAACCTTGTGGAACCCCACAAGATGTCCTTTGGGAATGGATAAAAAAATGGTCTAACCTTACTCAGTGGGATCTCTCAGAAAGAGAGGACTAGACATAATTAATTATACCCACCCTATCAAAGCATTAAATAAAACTTTTTTGTCAATATGCTTGTTAAAATAAGCCAGGCATACAATGCTGTGTTTTTCTTTTTAGATTTATTGTCTAGAATAGACTTGGATGAACTGATGAAAAAAGATGAGCCACCACTTGAGTTTCCCGATTCACTTGAAGGATTTGAGTATGCCTTTAATGAAAGTAAGTAGAATGTACTTTGTGAAGATTCTACTTAGAAATTGTATAATATTAATAGATTATTAGAAAATGGATTATACCTTGTAAAGCCTTGCTAGAATTTCATAGTTTTCTGTTACGAAATAAAGTTTTATCCTTAAATATAACTATTGCGCTGTCTGGAGTGGCTCATGACCATGAGTGCCTACCTCAGAGCAGACTGTCAGAAATAGGGCAAACATCTCAAACTGGTGGTGTGTTCTATAATTAGATTTTACCAAGACAGTAACAAATATGAACTCCTGGATCACTATAACAGTCTTACCATGGAATCACAGATAGACAGAGTCTTAGGGGACTGTCTTGTCACCGGGACAAACCAGACTTAGTGATAAATAGTCACTTACACCAAAAAACACACCACATTCAGGTTGCTTCCAGTCCCAGGAGACCAGTCACTTATCACAGATCAGTTGGTACCCTAGATCTTGTACCAAAGCCAACACTTGTAGCCAATCCTGTAATAAACTACGTGACATTAACTAGGAAAAAGAAATTAGAGAGTTATTTACAAGTTAAAGCAAGCAAACATATACACGCAAGTGAGTTACCATCTAAATCCTAAGAGTGACATAGTTGTTGTGATCAAAGCGTCTTTCAGGGGAGACTCAGGAGGCAACCCCTGGGGATCTCTGGCTTCAGTTTAGAATCTCTGGCCCTTCTGAGTTCAAACAGCCAAAAAGATGTTCTTCATGTCAGGGATTTTTATTTATTTCCCCCAGAGCTCAAGATGATCGGACAAGTTCACATGCACGTCGCTCTTCATGCGTGTGGGGGGAACAATAAACAAAGTCATTTCCGCAATGAGTCCACAATGGTTCTTCTGGTATCTATGGGCCTTATTCTGTTGGGTGGGAGATAACACCTCCTGTGGCAAACTAGTATTTCACACTTGGTAATAGGTTTCAGAGTGGTAGCTGTGTTAGTCTGTATCAGCAAAAAGAACGAGGAGTACTTGTGGCACCTTAGAGACTAACAAATTTATTCGAGCATAAGCTTTCACGGGCTAAAGCCCACTTCATCAGATGCATGCAGTGGAAAATACAGTAGGAAGGTAGATGTGTGCGTGTGTGTGTACACACACACACAACATTTAAAAAATGGGTGTTGCCATACCAACTCTGAGACTAATCGATTAAGGTGGGCTATTATCAGCAGGAGGAAAAAAAAACTTTTGTAGTGATAGTCAGGATGTTTCTCTCCTGACTGTTCGGGTTTACCATTTCAGAGCAAACACTTTTACAGTTAGACCATAACATTTAAATATTACCTTATAACATGGGATATAGATATTATAAGTGAGATTAATGCATGCAGCAACATACAAGCAAAACCAACATACAGGTGACCTGATCTGGTTTCCAGCTATGATGTTGTCAGTTCTTAGTTAATGCCTGCAGCCTGGGCAAGAGCTTGCATCTAGCCTACCAGTGTCACAATAATGCTCTTAGAAATCTAGCTAAGTAATTTCAAATTTTGTAGAATAGTCAAACAGTCCTTGGTCCAACACGCTGTTCCATCATTTAGATTTGTACAATATATACGTAAATAGATTGTTCCAACTTCCTTTCTTTCATTATGAATATTTGATACAAAAATTTCTAAAGCGATTTATTTTTAACATTTAAAATTAAATTGATGTCCCTACCAATAGTGATATTTTACTTACAGACTCAATTCACTCATTGATGGAGACAACTACTACTGTATTATTAATAATTTAGATAGCAATTTATGCATTTGAGTTAAACTTGAAAATTCCATGTCTGCTGGTGGGAAAATAGTTCTTCAGAAGGGCATTCTCTGGGAAAACAGGATAAATCTCTGAATTAGCAATGGGATGCTGTCTTTTACTATAGGTCACAAGTTTGAATCCAGGCTACGTTAGTAGAGACCACAAGTTACCACCATCTATTTGGTGATGTATGTTAAATAAGTTGATGGTTTTTATAATTGGCTAATATCTACATTATAAAATCCATCATCACAGTTGGTACCCATATTATCAATCTCAGATGAGAAATGAAGGGTTGAATAGGCATGGAGGCTAAAAAAAATATCAGATTCCCAGAAGGGGTCCCTACAAAATTGTTTGAAACCCGTAGTAGGGCAGACTGGGAAGTTTACACTCCTATTGCCATGCAGTGCCTTTTCTGTGAATAGAGAACTTTAGTTTCTAATGCTGTCTTTTTTTACACCTTCCACGTTTAAGGAGAAAAAAAAAGCTTTCCTTTAAATGATAGTCATTTATGCAACACTTAGCTTTTTAATATCCTGATGGCTTTCAAAGGAAGGTACTTAGAGACTAAAAGTGTCATGAAAGTGATGCTCATTCTTTGATTGGAGGGGTTAACTCTGTCACTTTTCAGTTTTTTTTTTTTAAGATACGTACAGCCTCTACTATTGTCTGTCTGCTCTACTGACTTCAGAGTTAATGGTGCACATGTGGTTTCTAAAAGGAGAGGGGCTGAAATCTGGATGGGGGGGATGATGGTTTAGAATTATATTATTAAAAGTTCCATCACTAATGTAATAGCCTGAGTGACTTCCGTAGGGAGTAACAAACCCTATAGCATATGCTTCTAGTTAGGGTATTGCCAAAGAGGGATATGTTTTGCTCTGATATTTATAATTTATATGTACTATAGTGCATTTTTATGTCATAATCTGTATGTTTTTATTTGTGAAGGAGAAGTAAGTAAGCGGTTTTATTTTCTGCTTTGTAGAATTTGAGAAGATGAGGGTTCCAAACATTTTAGGAATACTTGAAAATAAACTACAGTTCTTACTAGATATTTGCTATTATTCCTTAGGAAGATCAGAACTTCATCGGTAACCTGCTTTAAAACAAGCTATACTAAATAGTAACTAGCTAAGAAGCAACAACTGAGCCTAGAAATTTAAAAAATGTAGAAGTCTTAGAGAATGGTGATGATTCCATGGAGAGAGGGATATTGGGACCTGAGATATTGGATATGAACTTGGGAAGGAACATTTCCCTGGAGGTTAGTAATTGGAAAAATATAGTGAAACTAAGGTAATGGCAGAGCTGAGAAAGTCAAATCTCTTCTATTATTAAATGGGCAGGTTTAGAAGCAGGTTTATAAACACTGAAGACAACAGAAAGCTCTCAAATATTTTGTTTGCCACTTCAGGAGTTTTCAGAACTAATCTTCTTTTAAATAAAGAATTCTGTGCATGAAAATGTTATCAAAGCTTATAATTCACAAGGAGATATCAGCTGAGTTAATGTCTTTGTCTTCATGTTGCAGAGGAGGAAAAAGTCTGCTAATAAACCATGCTTCTATCCTTCAGGTAGTTCAACATTTTAGGATAATATGCTTAGATATGGTTGTTTTTAGTCATTTCTCTCGTTAAATACAACTTTGTACCACCCTTTGTTGGGGCCATAACATTTTATGTTTTTTATTTTGGCTAATAAGTTGAAATATAACTGGTAAAATATCTGATATTTTACTTCTCCCTACCCCAGTCTTTGTGGGATGCCTTTTTATTCCTCAGTCATCTCCATCTAATCCCTTCCTTCATCTGTAGCTGAATGTGCTACTGTTCTTCAGCTATGAAACTAAGAGACTGTAATGTTGCTCTACAAAAAAAATTGCTGTGGTGTGCACATTCTTCTTCGACATGCTGCTCATTTTTCTACTATTAGCTCAAGGTGCAAGAGTTCCAAGGTGTGTCCTGAACTAAAGTCCCCCCGCTTCATTCCATCGGGGTGCTAAGGCATTTGACTTGTAACTGAAACTGTTTTAGAGATTAAGAGCTTAATTTTCAAAAATTATTTTCCTTTTTGCATTGCAATGTGCCACTCACGCTTTTTGCATGTGCAATTTAATTGAGTACAAATAATTAATAGTTGGTATATAATTACCTGGTTGGTTAGCTAACAATCTGATTTGTACCATTCAGCTGCTAATTCTTCATTTGGGGGCATACTTTTAGGGACACAAATATTAGCTATATAACAAGTTGCCAGGCTGAAATTTGGGCTTAAAGCTCAATATGTCACCGTTCGTGCTTCACTTGATTCAGAGGTGAATGTGAACTAGAAGTGAATGTGATGGTGGTCTTGCTGCGGTCCATTTGGTTTAAGTGCCCTACATTGTAATTGAGGAGGGAGAAAGAATAATGTGGTATATGAATGAAAGCGGTTCTGCTTTCAGATGGACATTGTCTTTTGCTTTCAACAGTGAATTGTTACCTCTGCTTTTAAAACTCTTAAAATGTATATTTAAATCTAATATTATTGTTTCTTTTATAGAGGGGCAATTAAGGCATATAAAAACTGGGGAGCCATTTGTTTTTAACTACCGTGAAGATTTGCATAGATGGAACCAAAAACGCTACGAAGCTCTTGGAGAGGTATATGGTGTGTGTGTGTGTGTGTGTGTGTGTGTGTGTGTGTGTGTGTGTACACACTATGTGTGCTGTAGCTTTCTTCTGTGTATTAAAATATAGGTAGAAATGTAATTGCTACTTATTCTTTAAAAAATGTTCTGCATTTTAATGCTCTAACAGTAATTTAAATTATTTACTGTATAATTTATAGTGTTGCAGTTTAAGTCCTGGACTACATCTTTTGACCCTCTTTTGTGTTTAAAGTAGAATATAGTTTGGATGGTACAAACAGAAAAGAGACAAGGTGGGTGAAAGTCTTTCTTTCACCAACAGAAGTTGGCCCAATAAAAGATATTATGTCAGCCACCTTGTGTCTCTAATATCTGGGACCAACGCTGCTACAACAACACTGCAAACAAACAGAAAAGAGTATTTTTTATATCTCATGATAGCTTTTTAAAAAAAAATACATAATTTCTCTAACTTTCCTCTCCACCAGCCAAAGCATAGGTACTAAATTCTTGTGACATCATGTTCCATATGGAAGGGACATATTAGCTGAATCTGCTGATTTCTCTTCTTGTCTTCAGCTGGTAGAGAGAGCGATCAGGCTTGCTAAAATAAATGTTTGGATTTGACCATTTTTGTTTTGGCAAATGTTTTTTCCAAAACTTTTACTTTGTCAGGATAGTTTGGAATAGGATGCTTCAATGTTATTTTCTTTCCCTTTGCTTACTGAAGTATTCTATAGAGATGTGGTTAATTTGCTCTGGAATGTATAATACCTCTTTCAGTTGTGCAAGAAAGTGGCCTTCCAGTTTGTGTGTCCTACTTCTTATGCATGGGAAGCTGTAGCATTGAGTTGACATGAAAGTATACTTCTGGCCACAGGGGCTGTAAGAACATGCATGTCTGGGTCTGTACTGCTCTGCCCTGATTGTTCCTGCTCAATAGCAGAGAGCAGTTTGAGCACAGTCACCTGTCAGTACGTTGGTCCTGCTGTAGTCAGTGGCTTTTGGAGACCTTTCCTGAAAAGGAATTCTTTGATGCACAAATTGGTACTGCTTTCTCAGAGACTTTCTCTTGTTGTCCATCCTTGAGAGGGACCATGGCACTACCAACAAAAAACCTGCGATCAACCTTTGCCTCTGCTCCTCATTCATTGGCCATTTTGCCTGACTGTGGGATCAGGCCCATTTTTTGAAATGCTTTGGTCTTCATTTCCTCTTTCTGTAAACTTAACTCAAATTACTGAGGGATGTATTTGATTGTGAACATATTTAGAAAACATTTTGTCTTTTTGAAATTTCCTTTCTGTTCATGTGTAACCACATTAAAATATTAAACACAACAGCCCACAACCAACTGTGCCAAAATAAATAGTGTAAATTATCTTGAACTGGTTTCTGTGACTGCATAATGAGAAATGTACTTAAATGTATCAGTTTTTTTTAATTCTCTGCTGCTTGTGATGGTGCCAAGGGTATATTTATTAAGATTGAACATATATATAATTATAGGATGTTTTCTAATTATAACAGGATTTTTGTATATTCTGAGAAATTCTGTAGCTATTGACTAAGCGGGCTCAAGCAAAGGGTAGAGAGCACTAGTCACAGAAGTGATTGTCTGCTCCTGTACCCGATTGATTGGATAGCATAGACAATACTCCACTTCCTCTGACTGAGCCATGGTAGAATGAATGAAGTGTGATCTGAGGAGCTAAATACAGTCAAAGTAGAGATTGCTGGGTGTAGCAGTTGGGACAAGTCTAGACTATGTGCAGAAAGGAAGGATGCCCTTTCTATAGAAACTGAGGAATGGAGAGGAAGGGGAAGAGGATACAGGAATTAAAAAGGATATGTATGCACTCACACACACCCCTCAAATATACATAGTATTTGTTTTATGTAACATAAATAGTGCACCATCATGCAAGAAAAAACACCTAATTTATATGGCAGAGAAATGTAAATTACAGAAAACCTATATCAGAAAATTTCTGTGGGATTACCTAAATAATATGTATTAAAAATTTGGTTACACTACCACCTCCCTTTACTGAGATAGCATAAAAGAGTGGTGGAATATTTTTCTGAATTTAGTTAATATGTCAAGAATATGCCATGGGTCTACAAAGAATGTAGAATTTTTCATCATGATATAGAAGAATGTTCATCACTTATGAATAGCATAGCCTTGAGTGGAAAACATAATCAATCCTTTTGAAGTGTTAAAATCATCCTTGTATTACATAATCATGTGATACAATTCCGTATTTTTAAAATTCTGTCTTGATTTTAATTTTGCATTCTAGTACAGTGCTTCTCAAAGTCGGTCTGCCGCTTGTTCAGGGAAAGCCCCTGGTGGTCCGGGCCGGTTTGTTTACCTGCCGTGTCCAAAGGCCATCAGCTTTTCAACCAGTTATGAACTGCAAGAAAATGCCAACCATACTGGTTATCCACGCTTAAATAAAATATTCATTTAAAAAAAAATCTATGTTAAAAATAACACTATTGGTTGCAAAGTCAAGCACTTAAATTTTAGGAAATGCCAGAATCATTCACATTATTTTCCCTGGCCAATTACTATTCATTTTCTTTCATAGTGGCAGTTCATTGTCGTCATAAATTACTATGACTAGACATTGGTCTAGGGAAAGAGCATGTGAATGACACGCAACTGTCTGAATTAGCTGGGGGTTCGTACAAGCTTGGTATTGAGTGAGGAAAAGACAGGCAGGACCAGGGTAACACTGAAAAGCCAAGTGCTGCGTTTATTTAGGGGATAATTACAACTTGGGCTGGGGGAGTAGGCAACTTAGGCTGGGATGGTATCAAAAGTACAAACACAACCCAAAACACAGTAATAATACACTTTATACTGCTCACCACACCACACCAAATAGGCAGACACACCAATCACACAAGATGGGAATCGGGTTCGTCAGAGCAATGTCCGGTGCAACACAGAGAAAGAGACCCACGGGCCACTGCCTCAGCCACCCTTGCGTTCACACAGAGGGTAAACCCAGAGTGTGGTGTGGCTGCAGCTGGGCAGATTCCACTCACTCAGACCGCGGGGACAGGGACCCCTTGGTCAGCTAATCTCCAGGTGGAAACAGCTCCCAGATTCATTCACTCCGGACAAAGACAGAGCAGTGATTCAAACACATAAAACAGTTTGCAATTAACAATTCAATAACAAGTAGAACAATTATACAAGCTAGCTAAGCAATTGTGCAATTCTGAGCTCACTAATACAATCCTGATATCCTGAGTAGATATTTGGTACCAAGTTAGGGAGGGGAACAAATAAGAGACTAGATAAGCTAACTGTCAGATATCAAAAAGCAAATACCGCACTCCAGGCGCAGCTGACCAGCAGAACAGACACCAGAAGCATGACGAGCTGACAGGGATCGGGTCCAAACGACAACGAATCCAAACAATACGACACGAGTGCACTTTACCGGGAGGAGACCCTGGCCGAACGAGTGATCAGGTCCTTCAGCTAACACGCGGATGCTCCACACAAATTTCGGGGGGGAACCTAGTTTTATAGACAGGTCTCACTCCCTCGTGTCAGTATCTGATTGGCTCCCTGGTCCCTCCTCCCTTCAGGTTTCGAGCTGTTGCCACCCCACGTCGGAAGGCTTTGCACACGGCACACTGCAGTTGACGAGTAAACAAACCTGACCCTTAGATGACTGGGTCCAAAAAGAGCGGGAAAGTGAGTCGCTGGGCAGAATTAAGTCTCTGTATACAGTACTCTGGAGTTGCTGGGCAGAACTAGCCTGACCTCCAGACGACCGACCCAAAAAAACAGGTTGCCGGGCAGAATCAGGCCTTCATACACAGAACTAGCCTGACCTTTAGATGGCCCAGCAACAGAAAAAGAACAAAAACACAGGAGAGCACATCTGACTTGGTTGTGGATTCCACCTACTACAGCAGTTTTTTACCAGAGTTTTTGCCCTCTCATATACAACAAGAATCTGGTCCAAAATGGAGGCTGCCTTGTCCTTTTAGCAGGACAAGATGGCCGTGGACCGACAATTGGCCATACAGAGCCATAACTATGAATCGGATTGCGACAGTAACCTGGAAGTTAATGCACTCACGTAGGACCCAAGTTGAAAACTCTACTTCACTGACTATTTTATTATTTATAAAATTTTGAACAGTTTCAACAAGAACGATATTGAGGGGGTTCATGCACAGCCTCTGGCATGTAAGCAGCTCCCAGCTACTTGCAAGCGAATGACACTAGCCAATATCTCCGGTCCCAGAAACAACTCTAGGAACCTCCATCTTGCAGTATCCGGTTATGCCCACTGGGCACTGCAAGCTTATATGAGTTCAATTTAACAAAGAAATTGATATGTACCAGGCTTGTTCTCCCAAGGGGAGTTTCTGACGCACTGCAAACCAAACAAATCTATCTTTATAGTTAATAAATCTAAGTGATAAGTCAAAGCATAACAAGTCAGATTTGGTCAAATGAAATAAAAGCAAAAAGCATTCTAAGCTGATCTTAACACTTTCAGTGTTCTTACAAACTTAGATACTTCTCACCACAGGCTGGCTGCTCTTCAGCCAGGCTCTCCCCTTTGATCAGTGGTTCAGTCGCGTGGTGGTGGTGGTGGTGTCTGTAGATGTAAGTGGAAGAGAGAGAGCATGGCAAAATGTCTCTCCCTTTTATCATGTCCTTTCTTTCCTCTTGGCTTTGCCACCCCCCCTTTCAGAGTCAGGTGAGCATTACCTCATCCCAGTCCCAGAAGGGGGTGACTCCCTCGAGGGTCTAACAGATTATTTTGTTGCTGCCTAAGCCAGTGTCCATTGTTCCTGTGAGGCTGGGCTTGGTTTGTCCCATCCATGCCCTGACTAGGTGTGAACTGCATCCCTGTTCAGGGGAGAGTTTTTTTGCATGGGCTTGCTTTAAGCCATGAGGATACCTTTTCAGCCTCATAACTATATACATGAAATTATAACCTATAACATTACTGTAATGATTACTATAACATCACTATAACAACCATGCTCAGTGCATTATGAGCCTTCTGAAGACACCCAGCATGACAAATTGGCACTGGATACTGCACAATCATTTTATAAAGCTGAACATGGGGGTTGTGGGTGTTCCTCTGAGGTAGAGAGCGTCACACTAGGACACTCTCCAGCAATGTGGAAGACCTATGTTCAGATCCCTTCCGCACATCAGGCAGATGGGGGAATTGAAACCACATCTTCCACATTCCAGCTGAGTGTCCTAACCACTGGGCTGAAAGTTACAAGGAAGGGGCAGTGGGGTCAGCACCATTCCCACCTCCTCTTCCTCTGGCCATTTTGTGAGTGGAATCTCAGTCCTGGGGAGGGGGGGAAATGGGGCCAAAACTACTCTCTGAATTTGTGTCAAAATCATGATTGGTTTTGTAGGACTGAAAAATGGATTTTCAGCAAATAAACTATTGTAGGGAAAATCCTGTTCAGCCCCTGGAGCCCAAGGATGAGCATGCTCTGTGGATGGAGCATATGCAGGTCAGGTGGCAGAGTTTGTGAGGGGATGGAGATTGTTCAGTGCAAAGAATTAAGTTGCCAAGCTCTAACAAGTCTCTGCTTAATATATGTGAATTGCATTTTTTTTTCTCTGAGAGCTCAAAACTTAGCCAAATGTGGGTGAATTTTCACAGAGACAGTAAAAGCGCATCACTGACACAAAAGAAGTCCTTTGCCAAATTTCAAGTCCCGGCCTAAGACGTGGTGATGCTAGAGTTTCTCAAT
Organism: Mauremys reevesii; assembly: GCF_016161935.1. Taxonomy (NCBI): domain Eukaryota; kingdom Metazoa; phylum Chordata; order Testudines; family Geoemydidae; genus Mauremys; species Mauremys reevesii. The sequence continues at coordinate 56,516,772 of NC_052628.1, read as the reverse complement.
GAGACAGTTTTTTTTCTGAAAATTTTTAACATGTGCACAACAATGTGTTTTTTCCTAACCTCATTTTTAGATGTGACTGAACTGTTTTAGTTGAAATATAAATTCATTCTAAGGCAGACACGTGACGTGGCTAATTTCATCCCAAATGGCAAAAGTTTGGCAAAAGTACACGTAACTGAAAATGGAGTGTTATAATGGAAAATGGAGGACGACCTTAACTATCGGCTGTATTCCCTGCGCCACCCCAATAATACATTTCTTTGCTATTGGATTCCTTTTTTCTTCCTCTTTTCTGCCCCTGAAATCAAAAGGCTTGCTTTCAAACAAAGGGCTTAAATAATAGATAGGGAGTGAGAGATACAGAAGGGAAAAATCCCTCTAAATAATCAGCAGGTGTTTTAACTTTTAATAGTCTGTTTACCGTGAACTTTGTTTTTTGGTGAGTAAAGAAGGTGGAGAGACAATTAGTCATTTTTTTGGTCTAACAGCTATTAGAAGAATGAAGACCACTAAATAGTACCTAAGAAAAGTTACATTTAAATATAAATGCTTGTCTTAGCCGTGTGCAGTATTCATTTGCATATGTTAAATCCACTTTTGAAAATCTGATGTTTGGAAAGAGTTTTACTGAAGAGATTATGTCAGATGTGCATCAGTGAATCCTTCAAGTTTGTAGGCAGCAATTGGCGGTAGGTTCATCATAGTGACATGACAGTACGCAGGGTTCAGAGATAGTTTCATAATTATTGTTAGCACGTTTCTTGAAAGAAGTGATGAGCGTCTCATAAAACCCAGATGGGAGTATGTTACATTGTTGATAAATGTGTTTTTACATTTTTTAAATTGAAAAACAGTGAAAAACAGAAAAGATACAATAAGGCAGATGGTTGTTTATATAACTACTGGCAAGTTGCTGTGATTTGAAGAATGTTATAGTTAAAAAAGGGAGGGGAATGAGGAGGAGTGTTTCAATGGGTTAGTCATGAGTTTCTTAAAATAAAAGCTTTAGAAACTTTATCTCAATCAGAATCGGATCCACTCTCGCCATCCTAGGTCTTACAACCTAGGCTGACATTGAGTACGTCAGCACTTAGCAGACTTTTGCACATACCATTTTCATGCAGTTGGAAGACTTGAGGATAAAAATCAAGTGTGAAATCTTCAACTGTTTAATAGCATTGTCATGATAGATTTGATTACCATGTAATCTCTTTCAGCCTTTAGTTTTCTTTTCTTTTTAGGTTTTTCTCTTTTGAAATAAAAACTTCTATCTAAATATACTTTTACCCTAGATTTTTATTGCCTCTAATAAAAAACCAGAAATTAATTGCACAGCAAAATAAGTTTTATTTGCCATATTCATTGTTCACATTGCCTTACAATGAATAGAGCATCTAATACCAGAAACATCAGTGTGCACAGAGGAGAAAAAAGAATTGAGGCTATAAGGTCTGTCCACTATTTGTGGGAGAAGAGGTGAACAAACAAGCTGCTTTTCTATTAGATATATGGAAAGTAGAAAAAATATAAAAGAGCAGTTCTTAAACAGAACACAGATCAACATAGCGTGGTGGTGGAAACACACTGATTTCATCTTCACTAGATGGTTCCATTTCAATGATTCCATTCCAGTGTGTGTTTAGTGTCCTTTTTCCATCAAGAATCGTCAGAAGTTTTTGTGTAGAGGATACCTCCCACTGCTGAAAAATGTCATATTATTTTACCTGGAGTTTTCTAGAAAAAGGATAGATGTGGAGAACCCCTTCATCAATAAAATATTTTAAAATCCATTTATATTTATTATTATTCTCCTTTGAGTTGCAGAACTCAGGAAAAATTAGTGAAATGTTGTTTACATTTTTAATTCCTTTACTAGATTTTCTCCCTGATCCTAGAAGCAATAAGATTACCCAATACAGTACCTTTAGCAGCCGACTTCTTTTTTCAGTTTTATGGGAACATCTTGAGATACACAGTAACCTTTGATGTTCCAGACTTGACAGAATAGGGATTTTGTTTTATACAAGATCTACCAGCTGTGCAGAATCTTTCCTATGGGGATCTTGATATTAGCACTTTCTTGGTTTAGGCATGTTGTTCTATATGCTGATCCTCCCACTGGAGGATTGCCTTTCTGTTTTACCAGTCTAATTTACTGTTTAATGTTAATGGTGGAGAGTTTAAGTAGCAGAGTTTATATTTAATTATCAGGAACCTGGAACTTGCTTTGTACAGTGGATCATATTCCTGTGCATTTCACAATTTGTTCACAGCTGAGGAATTTACAGTAGAATTCATTCCTTGATTTAGAATTATGCATCAGAATCTTAACTTTTCATTTAAAAAGACAGACAATTCTATTCCTTTTTATTGTGAAGATAATCTTCCAAAAATAAATCATTGTACTGTTGTATTCCTGACTCTGCAATCAGCCTGACGCAGTTTTCAGAAGTGGGAACTGCTCCATTCATATCAGTGGGGTGTTAACACACAAACTCAGTGACAATTAAATGTCAACATCAGCTACTTCAGTGCTGGTCCTTGAAGCAGAAATACCTAGTTAATATGCTTGCTGTTATTGGATATGGTAGTGAATATTGGGGAAGTGAAACAGGTGGACACTGTCACAGGTTGGTTAGATCGAAAACAAAGTTCAAACCCTCCTACTTCCACCCAAATAATTGTTTAAGTTTCCTTCCCACTTGTGGACAGGCAGAAAGGGAAGAAGTAGAAAAGCATCTCTTCCCTGGGGCCAAAAGCATCAACTGCTTCCTGCTTGCCAAAACTCCAAACTTACCTGTCTAGAAGCCAAAAGCTTTAGCTTGTTTTAACCTAGTTGCCAAAACCTCCAGCTTTCCTCTGACAACTTCTGCAGTGCAGTTACACATTGTCAGTATGAACTTCTCAGGCACATGGTAAAATAAAATGTGTTATTTATTTTGATAAATTCAGTGGAAACTGCTGATAACATTATTGATTTTTACATTTAATTTAATTAACGGATGCTGCTATAGAATGTCCAGTCTGCCTTACTAACGAGGGCCCTTGAAACAGTATTTAGGTTCAGCCAGAGTTTATGGAGGTCTTGATTATATCTTTATCTCTGGTCTGATTTAATCTGATGTAGTTATACCGACCTAATCCTCCCCCCACTCCTGGCCCCGTGTAGGCAAGGCTATGTCAGCAGGAGATCTCCCACCGACACAAGTAGTGCCTCTCGGGGAGGTGGATTAACTACACTGACAGGAGACCTCTCTACTGTTTGCTCACCCATGCATTAATCACTTACTCTGGGTTAATTAATAAACAAAAATGATTTTATTAAGTATAAACAGTAGGATTTTTAACTGGTTTCAAGTAATAACAGACAGAACAAAGTAAGTCACCAAGCAAAATAAATCAAAAACATGTAAGTCTAAGCCTAATACATTAAGAAACTGATTACAGGTAATATCTCACTCTAGGAGATATTCCAATAAGCTTCTTTCACAGACTAGACTCCTTCTTTGTCTGGGCCCAATCCTTTCCCCTAGTACAGTCCTTGTTAGTTCCAGCAGACATCTCAGGAGGTAAGCAGGGCCTTTCTCCGACTGTCCCCCTTTGTCCTGCTTCACCCTCTCTTATAGCTTTGGCACAAGGCAGGAATCTTTTGTCCCTCCTTCTAAATGGAAAAGTACCAGATTTAAGATGGATTCCAGGATCATGTGACATGATCACGTCCTGTGAGACCCCAGCCTCCATTCTTCCTTGGCTGGCCCACACATACACAGAGCCATTTACAGTTCATTGATTCTGAAGCACCCTTAATGGCTTCCACTTAATATGTTTACATCAGTAATACAAGTTTATATCTTATTCTTCTAACTCCAGACATAGAAATAATACATGCAAATAGGATGAACACACTCAGTAGATTATAAGCTTTGCATAAAGCATATTCCAGTTGCATCATATTCACATTCATAAGCATATTTTCATAAAACATATGGCATGCAACGTCACAGCTGGTTCTTAAAGTGCTGTAGAAGCCAATTGCTCCTGCACATCCATGTAAGCTACTATATGATCTGTTACTGTTGTTTCCACCAATGTTCCCTCCTCTCTTTTTTAGTTTAGTGTTAGAGTTGGGTTTCTGGATATACTGTTGGTAATGAGTAGTGTAATAACCTTTTTGGGACAGAAAAGAAATTTTCCTCACATCACTGGATCAGCCATGGGGAGGTTTGGGAACTTTTGCTTTCCTCAGAGCAGCCTGGAGGTCTGGTAGGTAGGGTTCCTTTTATGTTAGTGGTGTAAAGTTTGATTGTGGGTCTGTCTTACATCAACAAAGAAAGGAATTTTTTTAAAAAAATAAGTAAAAACAGAAAAGTTGGCACAGAAACTCAGGGAAGGTATAATTCCTAATATTACTTTTAAACTTCTATTTTTGAAAATTGACTGAATTTCAATTTGGAGTCCCTTCAACTTCTACCATGATTTCCAGCAGCACATATGGCTTGTCAGTTTACTCTTTTATTCCAGTAAAGTGGCACAATTTTCTTTCTGAGATGAAGTTTGACAGTTCTAGAAACTTGTTAGCTGGTCATAGTCAACACCAAGGGAATCTAAGGTTGGTCACAAAGACCTAGTAGGTTTTTAGAAGTGTTAAACCTTCTCTGCGCTAGTGTTTAAAGACGTTTCTTAAAATGTGTTAGCTAGACACATTTATAAAGTTGATTCATTTTCCTTGTCTAGACATGCCCTAGTGTCCCAGTCATTGACCTAATAAACTGTAATACTGGTGACTAAAGCAAAGATGGCAAATTTTGAATATGAAAAGGTCAGAGTGCTGAGTTCAAGGAGTCTCCTTATAACTGGAGTTCTTGCCAGTAATTCTTTTCACATTAGCCCCTAATTCCAGCCCCCATTTGCTGAAGGAAGGCCTTCCCCTTCCCCCATTGGGACCAGTTGTATCCAGACCGCTTCTGTGTCATTGCCATTTTTAGGATGGAGACGTTGAGCCTGTCATTCCCAGCTACTGTGACCTCATCTTGCCTCTGGTTTTGATTGGATAGGTTCAGGGAGAGACTTTTGCAACGGGTTTTGTATTGGGTTATTGGAAAGAGGGAGGTTTTGCTTAGATTAATTCCCAACACATTGAATGCTACCATTTCACTGTCAGTATTAGCATGGGGTGCGGGTGATTGCCCAGAAACTGAGTAAATGAATACTAGATAGATCAGTGGTTTGATACTATGATGATGATTGTTAGAGAAAAACCTAAGATTGGATGTTGTGTCTGGAACAGAACAGAACATCACCTTAGTAGAAAACCTCTAAGTGGGTACCACTTACATTAGTGCTTGGACCCATAATATAGTATTTAATATTTTAGCATAACAATTGGCGAATCCCCCCAATCACATAGCAACCTCATAGGAGAACTGACCTAAACTGCAGAATGACTCTAAAAAATTACTACGGTGGGCTTCCTACACAGTTAAGATTTAATATTAATATATGTATAGTATACTTAGCTGTCTCCCAATTTTATATTTTTCTCTATCTGGTAGAAGCAAATCTGTAAAAAACCAAAAAATGAAACTGTGATGGTAGCAAATTAAATATCAATTCACAGGTCAACAAAGAAAATGCTGGGCTTGTTGATGCTGACCTGAATGCATATATGAGATTAATAATATCTAATTCTGGTGCACTACATAGCCTTGATATGACAACATTTTGAATGTTGTGTGTAGTTCTGGTTGCAGCAATTTACAGGATGAAAAACAAAGAAAATACAAGGTGAAGTAAAAGTAAGATAAAGATTGGAGTCCAAGACTTGCACCTCTGTACAGACTAGGAAAAAGAGACTTGGGCAACATATTCATAAGCTACACCTACCTTGTTTCTGGACTCGGGTCCATGCATATGGTTATGCCAGAGCCCCCTTACCATCCATATCTCAACCCCAGAAACATAGGTTTCAAGACATGTCTGGGGAAAGAACATTAGCAGACCTGAGGGGCGTGGGTATAAATACGCCTTGGGTGGTGGGCATGGCCCCTCACCCATGACAGTGTGTAGCGTGGACGGGGCTGAAGGGCGTGTTCAGTGTCCTGAGTTCAGGAGTCCTCCAGCCCTGTTCCCACAATGTACTGAACCTTTTCCTATCTGACCGTGCGCAAATCTATGAAGGTTTCTGTCCTCCCTTCTTCCCTGTAGTAATGAGCTGCGCTGATCACCCTGGAACAGTTTTCTGCTGCACTCTTTTCACCACTACATGTGGACATGTAGAGAGCAACCACCTGATCAGCCGAGCACAGCTGGGGTCTCATAAATGTGTGGTCGGAGTTCAGTGTCCTCCACAACTTCTCCAGCAGTAACGGGACCTTACATCTATACTGCTCCTAGTCCAAAAGCAGTAGTAAAGTCGTGGCCATTCAGTCACACCACCAGCAATTTCTTGTGCCTCTGTGTCATAGGGCATCACTGAATCCATCACCATCCCACTCACTTGCCTTTGGCTTGTGAGAAAGGTTTGAGTACATTTACCCAGGGTTTTCACCTGTCGTGAACTGCAGCACAGACAAATTTGTTGCAGGAGCGGAACCACATTGTTGGTCACTTGCTCCATGTCTCCCACCAAGTTTGGGCAGGAGAGAGCAGTGAGAAGAAACTGCCATTGCCAAATCTGTGAAGATGTCAGCAGTACCACCAGCACATAGCAAAGAGGAAGGATCCTGTAATGCTTCCAGAAGCCTGGGATACCACCGCTGATGTGCTAGCTGTAACCTTGCATACAGATAAAGGTGATATGCATGCGGGTATATCCAGCTACAGAGCGTGTACTTGCACAGCATATAAAGACATTTGGCTACCTGGGCTCTCCTCCCCCCGCCCCCTAGCCTGGAGTGGGGAGCTCAGGCAGCATCCAGGAGTGGGGAGCCCAGGGGCAGCTGAGCTCTAACTGGAGCTCCCCACCCAGACTGGGGTGACAGCCCAAGCTGTGAGCATCCAACAACTAATGTAAGTAATGTGGTGTCTACACAGACTCTGTGTCACCTAACTACAGTGACATAAACCCTACACCTCTCTTGGAGGTGGAATTATTATGTTGGTGTAATAGGGCACTTACACTGACGGAAGCAAGTCTGTAGTGTGTACAATGACATAACTAGGTTGACATAAGCTGCCCTATGTCGACCTAACTCTCTGTAGTGTAGACCAGGCCTGAGAGGAATTCAGCCAGTAAGACTGCTGGAATATGTGGTGAGAGAGACCTTTGCTTTGACTCCACTTACTTGTTAAATTAGACATTCATTGCGTTTTACTTTTATTTTCTTGTAACCAATTCTGACTATTATGCCTCACTACTTGTAACTACTTAAAATCTATCTTTCTGTAGTTAATGCATTTGTTTTTATCTAAACCAATGTGTTTTGGGAAACTCCATTTGAGATTACAGGATTGGTACATTTCATGGGCTTTACTACTCTAAATTCTAGTGCTGCAAAAACTTTCAAGTTGTTTCTAGGCAAAGGCCCTTTATGCTATGTGAGTCTCTCTTCTTCCCTGTCTTCCATTTTTTTCCTCCTCACTGTTGCTCATGCTGATGTTATATTTGTTTATTTCATATGGCAGCCAGTGCATGTAAATGCTCTCTAATCGCTTCCTTTTAACACTTTCACTCAAACACAAAAAGTCGGTCTGATAGAGTTGGCCAAGCATACAGTTCTAGCACAAATACATTAATTTGCACACAAGTATGTTGTTCACACACACACCAAAATCTATTTTTCACGTGAATAAAATTGCCTATTTTAATATTTTTATTAAGAAATATAAACCCTAGTGCTTCAGAGCAGAACTACTAAGGGCAGGGAGGAAATTTCTCTCATGGGGAAATTATTCCTTATGTGTTCAGTAAGAGATTTCTTGCCACTTCCTCTGAAACATCTGGCACTGGCCATCAGTAGACAAGGTACTGGACTATATGGACCACTGGGCTCAATTTCTATATTAGTATCTTCCCCAAACATTTGTGAAAAGGAACCTAATTGTATGAACTTTCCCTGGAAAGTGAACAAAAAACACTATGAACATGGATCAAATCTCGAGTCAGTTCTTTGTAAACAAGTACATGAATAGATTTTCATATTATTCAATCAGCTTTGGCCCATAATATGTCTTTAAAAGAGTTTTTATTTACATATTGGATTGCCTTTTGACATGCTAGGTATTGTATTCTTTTAGAAATTGAGGGTCATGCTACCAGTAAATACCATATTTTATTCAGTGATGTTCTTTCTGATCATATTTGTATTCAGTGACACTATATACGATACTATTGAGTATATGAACTCAAAAGCCATAATTTCTAGGAAGGGAAGGCTTTTGCATGCTTTTATCACCAAGTTAATGAACTATTTATGAGTAAACAATCTTTTAATTCTTTGATCTTTTAATAGCTGAAGTAATATAAACTATAAGTGTATTTTATACCTCAAAAATGTAGAAACATATTATGTTCTTGCAGAATTTCCTTTAGTAATAAAATAGAAAAATTACCCAACTTAACCTTCTCAAATTAGATGTTGTGAAACCATGTTGTATGGAAGCTTTAGATAAAGCCTGAGAAAATCTGAGATTCTACGAATGAGGATTTTACCCTTGTCATATATGTCGTAGTCTTCCTTACCTATGGTAACTTGATAAAGTTCATCAGGGCTTGATCCAGTTACTTGCAGTATCTGAGGCTTTCTGTTGCTTTCTGTCAGCTTGAGTGTGTCTACCAACAAAATCCAAGGATATGTTTAGATGGGTTCTATCATCTGGAATAGAAAAGAGGAAATCTTTTCCTGAGAAGGAGGAAGAAAATCAAGGTGTCCAAGCTGTTTGTTCAATCTTCTGCTAAACACTCCTAGAAGAGAGCCTTTGTGGCAAGATTTTCGTGTCCTTAAAGAGAAAGTATTAATCTTTTTTAGGGAAATTTTGTTCAGCGTATTAGATGTCATAACCATTGATTAGAAAAGAAGCAAGAAAGTTAATCAGTTCTATTAGAAGTTAGATTTAGGCTTTTTCCAGCCACTCAGAGCAGATAAGAGTCCCAGGTGTCTTCCATAACTGTGTGAGTGAGTCAGCAACATTTGCTCTCCAGTTGTTGGGTGCTCAGCGCAGTAAGGAGCAGCCACGATATTATTTAATGATCAAAATATAAAAAGGTTCTGGAATTTAAACCAAGATGTCATGTATCCGATAAGTATAAGAATATTTTTATACTCTTAAGAATATGCACTCATATTTGCACCAACAAAAAGAAAAAAATCCATTTTTTAATCCAGTGTGAGTTGTCCAGTTCCCTTCCACCCAGATTGTGTAGTGCCAGTTTCATTTGGCACTCCACCTTGTACTCTGTCAATAATGCCAATTTGAGCACCCATTTATGTACTTGTCCAACAAACCTCTCCCAGCTATCTCCCATCCTTCCCCTTACACTTGCAATGATCAATAAGGCCACTACCCTTTCCTCTTCCAAGACAATTTTATAACCCACGTCTGCTTTAACACCAACAAGCAATCTGCCAGTGTATGTTGACTAGGCTGAGGAGCTAAAACATAATTATAACTTGTTTTATATGTAACTGTGTCTCTTTTCTCCACTCTTTCTTGCCTTCTTAGCTTGTGAGTTCTTTGGAGATAGGGACTAAGTTTATCTTTGACTTTGAATAGCATCTAGCATAACAGCCCCCTGATTCTGATTGGATCTTCTGGTTAGTACTGTAATAATAATAATAATAGATCCTGATGTGAGGCTGTTCAGTAATGTAATTTCAGGTTCATTATAGAGATGAGCTATTGGGCATTTCTTTAGGCAGTGTGACAGGTTCTCTGTCAGGCCCCTCTTCCAGAGCCCGCTCGCTGTCCCAGTAAAGTGCAGAGAGGCTTTCAGTTATGCAGCACCCGTGGCTATATTTACACATATACAGTTCTCCCACCACCAGTGTTGAGCTATATACAAGGTTTACAGGGTTAGTTCCCTCTTTTCCTGCAGTCAGCCCACAGCTAGGTGTCTGACCTTTCCCTGGCTGGCTTTTCTTCTGGCTCCCAGCCCTTATAACTGCTGGCTTGTCAGGCCCTCAGGTGGAGCCAATCCCCAGGCCAGGTAGCAGGTCTGTTTCACCAGCCCCAATCTATTTCCCTTGATTGGAGCTGGCTGAGCAGGGGTAATTAGGTGCTTTTGCACCAGCACCCTGCTAGAGGCAGAATGCTCAAGACACTAAGCTCTTGTCTTCACTACTGGGGAGATCGACATTGCTGCAGTCGATGAAGCGGGTGTTGATTTAGCGGGTCTAGTGAAGGCCTGATAAATTGACGGCAGAGTGCTCTCTGGTAGACTCCAATACTCCAGCTCCTCAAGAAGAGTAAGGTAAGTCGAACAAAGAGCATCTCATGTCAACGTGTGCAGTGAAGACACTGGGGTAAGTCGACCTAAGCTGTGTTGACTCCAGCAACGTTATTCATGTAACTGGAGTAGAGTAATTTAGGACGACTTTTATACAAGTAGTGAAGACAAGCCCTAAAAGAGGAGATGACTTTAAAAAACAAACAAAAAATAAGCCAACAGGTGTCAGCAAAGACCATGGAACAAATATCAGATCAAATCACATTAACAACATATGCTGCACTTCTGACAAATCCCTGTTTTGTTTTTTAAATTTCTCTCAAAAGATCTTGAGATCCTATTTGTGATCAGTCAAGTCAGAATCCTGAATATCACATCTATGTGTTGTTTGAATTGAATTACTTTCAATAGAAAAAGCAAGAAATCCCTTAGAGGTAATGTCAATTCCATCCAAATGAATTGTCCAGCCACACTATAATCCAAGTGAGGCCTTTTGTGGATTTTAAAAATGCTATTGATTTTTTTTTAACTTGCAGTGAACAGAGCCTTTAGAAAGACCATTGAGCTTTTAGGTTTTTTGTTGTGTTGTTTTTTTGCCACCAGTGCTGAGGTAAGCCTGTGTCCAAGAGCAATATGTCAAAATGTTCCTTTGCATCTTTCATTGTTACTTATTGGCAGGTTTGTCACTTAAGGGTCAAAATAAAGCTCATTCAACCAAAGCTATGGCAGCAACAGTAGCAAGCCTTGAGTCAATCCTACCACTTGAGATTTGCTGCAGGGCAGTCAAGTTGGAATTCATTGTGTATTTTTCACTGAACATTGTTGCCCTAATACTGCAAATTGAAAATTTATGGGCTGACTTCTATATGTTAAAAGAGCTGTTCGTTCAGTTATTTATTTTAAATGCTTATTCTCAGTGAGGACACAAATCTTGTTAAACAATAAATCCATAACTTGCATGAGTTTTTCTGTTAGTGGGTTTTATACTTGTTTGTTTTCAAACTTTAGAGATAAAACACCTAACCTGCATATTCTGGCTTGAATTCTCTGTAGTTGTGAAAGTTAAACCTGAGGTTGAACTTGAATTCCTGAAATTAGTGTCCTTCATAGATCCATTAATGATCCTTTTTTTTTTTTTTTAACAGTTAGATTACTAGAGAGCTGTAAGTTACTAGGTCAAGACAGAACTGACAGTTGTTGAAAACATTTGAGAAACCTGGAGAGAGTGAAAACTATTCTCTTTCTGTGCATGTACAGAGTCAGTTAGCAGAATATGATACTATCAGAAAAGTCCACTTATAGGTAAATGGTAATGATTTCATGTATATGTGGAATTATCAGCCAAGACAATATTGTTGGGCAGGTACAAGTATTTTTTTATTATGTGATGGTCTCACAGTATGAGAATGTGTATTTGATCATTCAAGTTTAGTAGTTTGAGTGCTTTCTCTAACAGAAGAAAAAATCTTAAATTTTCATTTAGTTCAACTCAAAGCATAGTAAATCATGTTTGAATTAATTATTTTCAAGATAGAAATATTCAGTTCAATATTTTGAACAGTCCCTTCTCGAGACTATTTTAATTGTAATTTCCCTCCTTTTTTTTTAAACACTGCATGTTTGTTTAAGAGATTAAATTTGCATTACCGTTTATTAGCCATAAGTAGGCTTGGAAGGTTTCGGTTTTTATCGCTAAATGTTGATAAATGTTGATTTCACTGCACACATACAAACTGATGAAAATACATTTCTGTCCATAATACACCTTTACCCCGATATAACGCGACCCGATATAACACAAATTTGGATATAACGCGGTAAAGCAGTGCTCCGGGGGGGTGGGGCTGCGCACTCCGGCAGATCAAAGCAAGTTCGATATAACGCGGTTTCACCTGTAACATTTATACGACTTTTTTGGCTCCCGAGGACAGTGCTGTATTGGGGTAGAGATGTAATTGAAATGTACAGATAGGCAAAATAAGAAAAATGCTGCTTGAGAATTTATTACAGATTGATTTTGGGATGTTTACATGGTATATTTTGGCATATGATGCTAACAATTTGTTTTAATGGTTATAAATCTTTAACTTTTTAATACTACAATAGATGTTGATTTAAATAATTTAATGACCCCTCATAATTTGTCAAACTGAAAATTTTAATTGATAGAATTTGAAAAAAAATGCTTAAAAATAAATATTGATATTATTTGTCAAATATACTAAAACAAAAATCTAATTCTGCCAAGCCTCGCAGAAAGAAAGTGTTGTTACCCGAGTTATATATGGATATGTAGAGAGGTAAGGTAAGAATAACAATCTGGAAAATACCATAGGTATGAATGATTTGCTAGGTTTTCTTTCTAATCTTATGTATCTATTATTTGCCCTACTCTTTTTAGAGCAGTGGTGGGCAACCTGTGGCCGGTGGGCTGCACGCGGCCCATCAGGGTAACCCTCTGGCAGACTGCGAGACAGTGTTTACTTTGACCTTTGGCAGGCACAGCCGCCCACAGTTCCCAGTGTCCACGGTTTGCTGTTCCCGGGATCTGTGGGACATGGCGAACCGTGGCCACTGGGAACTGTGGGTGGCTGTGCCTGCCGACGGTCAAAGTAAACACTGTCTCGCGGCCTGCCAGCAGATTACCCTGATGAGCTGCAGGTTGCCCACCACTGCTCTAGAGTCTGGTCATGAATAAAATTATTTAAAGGAAAATTATGACTGACTGAGTTCTCCACCTGGCAAATACATATTTTGAATACTTGATTTTAAAAATAAAACTAATGTAATGGTCTGACAAGGTCCATCTCAGTCCCAAACATGCCTCATCCTTGACATGGAGTGATGGATTATTTTTGTAATGTAAATTCTTTTCCACAAGGAACATGACAAAGGCCAATTTATTTCACATAGACCTATGAATAGTTCATCAATTGGTAATGATTTCCAGTAACTGCTGACCTGTGCCCATTGTTTGGACAAATGGTATAGAGGTGAGAGGCTCTGTATCCTGTTTCCACTTCCCTAATCCAGGCCATATAGTACCTTTGTTATATTTTTAGCAGTGGATTTTCTTTAAAGAAACATTGGCATGTTCATAAGGCTTGAGAGGCTATCCTATGCACTGGACTTTTGGACTTTCTGTTACATGTTAACTTCTGGTGGGTAGACTTGCTGAAGTTGGTTTTGAAAATGGGAATATACCTGAGAGAAAACAGAATTCAGGATGTACTGGATGTAAATCAAAGCACGGAAGGGGGTGTACAATCAAGGCTTAGTGCACTTCATTGCATCCTGGCATGGATTTTTGACATGATAGATGTACTGTAACAGCTTCTCTGCAATAGCATGTACGTGTTCTAAAACAAATCATTCAGGTGTGATGTATCTTGCTCATCTGTATTATGGAAGAGTACACCAGCAGATCAGTAATATTTTTCTTTGCGTATATGATAATTCATTTATTTTAATTATTAAAAAAAATAGGATTTTAGGGTTTTTATTTTAAGATGAGCCTTTATCAGAGCTCTCTTTCTACTTTGTGGGCACACTTTTGGCTGCCATATTTTTCAGATTGTTTTATTATTTAATGCTCTTCAGACCTTAGTGTACCTTCACTATATTGTGGAATCTAGCTTTTATTTTTCTGTTCTCATCATTTACATTGAGGCTCCAATACTTAAGGACATGTCTAAGCATGTGAGTAGTTCTATTGACTTCAGTGAGACTACTCACATACTTAAATACCTTTCTGTTTTGGCTCTTAGTCCCTAATTTCTCTTTTGGTTTAGCCATGTTCAGATATTGATCTTTTGTTCACTTGGTTCCAGTATGATGGGTTGAAAAGTTTTCATTAAACATGCTGTTAATAGAAACTTTTTAATGTTTTTAAGTCATTGAAAACATTCTCTTAAAAAATACCTCTATGTAACTGTCTTAAAAGAACATTAAGGATGCAAAATCAATATCTCAGCAATAAGTGTATGCCACAGTTACAGTTACATTTCCTCTTGCTGCCTGAATATGGACCTCATGCCTATGAAACATTATAGCTTGCCCAGCATTACATAGGAAATCTGGCAAAGTCAGGAATATCAGCTCTTTGGAGTCCCAGTCTAGCACCTTACACACAAGAGAATGTCTGTCTGTCTCACTCGCTGCCTATCCTAATGAGTAGGGGTAATGTACCATAAATAGTATATGATCATGTCATTAATATATTGACACAAGGAGTCTGAATTAAGGTCTCCTAAATGGGGCAATCTTAATTCTGGAATTCCTGTCTTTTGAGTGGTATGCTACTTTGCATTCTTAACATTTTAACATAGATGTTTAACAATTCATTTTTTTGGTAACTGGGCAGGTGCCCAGTGCAGTTAATTGTTTAAGAGTGGGGTTCAGTTCCTTGATAAACCAGAAATGGAAGTGGATTAGAAGAAGGCATTTACTAAAGAAAGTGGGAAATAGGGTTGGTGTTCCTCATGTCTAATGCAGGGGGAAGATAATCTCCTCTCCTCATCCCCGCCTTAACCGTCAGATGAGCGGAGGATGGCAGGGTCTCTGCAGTGGTCCTGGGACAGATTAATGGAGTGGGGGGTTGATGATAGCCCTCCACCAGGTGGAACGATTACAAAGGATGGATGATCTGCACTGGACAAGTTATTGGTGGATAGTTCCCTGATGCGTTACTTAACAAAGTTGTGGCCTAGTTAAATCACATCCCAGGTGTCTTGTCTTTCCTGGGACAAGGAGTTGTGATCTTTAAAGTCTAATAGAGACCATTTAAAATATAAAATTATTAATCACAGGCATTTTTTCATCTTTTTACCTTAAAGGAAGAAGAGAATAAAATAATTAAATATTTTTTAAATCTCGTCAATTTTATGTTGCACAATTACATGCTACCTGAAATCACAAGAAGTCAGAAAATGCAAAAGTTAGACATTCCAGCTACTGTATAATGTTAAATCAACAGCATTATATGTACTTTCAGCGTTATTCTCTACTTAAGGCAAGTGTGTGCTGATCTCCTGACAAAAACCTTATGCAAAGCCAGAAAATCTGCTCTTTGTAATATCCCTCCTAAATAATTATTATGGAATTATTAGGTTGCCTAGCATCTTCTAAAGCAGTGGTTCTCAAACTATTGTACTGGTGACCCCTTTCACATAGCAAGCCTGTGAGTGCACCCCCCACTTATAAATTAAAAACATTTGTTTATATACTTAACACCATTATAAATGTAGCAGGCAAAGCAGTGTTTGGGGTGAAGGCTGAGAGCTCGCGACCCCCCCCATGCAATAACCTCACGACCCTGGAGAGGTCCTGACCCCCAGTTTGAGAACCCCTGTCCTAAAGTTCCCTCTACCCGTCCTACGCCCTGTGGTGGCATGACAAGGGTGTCACTGCTTATCAGTGATCTCTAGCTGCCAGAATGATCCCTAGGGCCTGTTGGAAGCTGGCACAGTTTTGAGTAGACGTTAGTTTGCTCTTACCCGTGCTGGGACACCTGCCCAGGCTGAGCAGACCAAGGATCAGAGTACTACCCTCCCCTCTGGTCTTCCATCAGATAGTCTGGCCCATGATATATTTGATTACTGTTTTTTCCGGTTAAACATATACATTCCTTTAAATGTTTTTGTTGTAATCTATACAATTAGTTTACATTAACATTCCTGTCTTTTTATGATTTGTATTATTATATTACAAAAGTACCTAAAGGCCCAATCACAATCAGAGCCTCATTGTGTTGGTCTCTCCAGAAACATAATAAAAGATAGTTCCTGCCCTGAAGCGCTGATGGTCTAAACAGATAAGATGGACAAACAGGAATAGACAAAAACTAATAGCCATGTATTATCTAATATATGTTTTCTTTTCTTCGCAGCAGTTTTTTAAAATGTCCTTTGAGCATTTTTGATACATTATTTAGTTCTTATAGCCATTGGAGGTTGATACAAGATTTAGTGTGAAAAATAAAATCCCTATGTTTGAGGTCATATCATCATTGTACTCATTTTAACGTCTGTATGCCATCAGCATCTGAGACTGTAGGGAACTTAACTGCTTTACTGTTGGCATAATACCGAAGTTGATTTCAGTGAACCATAAACAGTTTGGCCCTGGAGGTAAAATTACACTGTATGCATGTTCCTAACATACTGCTTTGGGGATAAACATGTCTTAAATCAACTCATTGCTTAAAGCTAAGTTCCCTCTCCAAATGCAGTTTCCCTGTAGATGGTAATGTTTAGTGAGACTGATTTTCTTTAAAACCGTAAAGCTTTTTGAGTGTTTTTCTATCAATACATATATTTGAGCAGGATAGCAAAAAAAAATCATGTAATCCTAGTAAAGACTTTTTTATGGCATTTTTGTTTTGTTTTTAATTAGCTTTCATCAATACATTGAATTCATTGAGATTCGTTTTAAATATTTGTGTGCTACATCTGTTCACATGTATGTAATGAAAACTTTCAGACTCCACCAAAACTTTGTTTGGTAATTGCGCATTTGGAAAATTAAAATTGAAATTTATTATGCCTTGGCTCCTACCTGCTCAGTTCATTGTGTGTTGTTAAGATGCCATCACTCGGGAACTTTGTTACAACTATGTTTCTGTTGTGTTTTAATATGCTTTGGATTAGGATGACTGTAATTGTGGCCTTGAGGGGTTGGACTAAGGAACACCAGGTGGGTTTGCACCCAGATATTCTTAGGTTAATGTTTTGGGACTTAGGTCTTATCCTGTACTTTAACTGTGGAATTTAAGTGTAGTTCCCTGAGTCTTAAAGGGGGAGGCGAACCCCATTTGAGCCTATTAATGAGCACCTTTCTCTCCCCCCAATACACTTTTTAATTTGCCATTTTTCTCTGCTTCTTTAGCCAATGAAATTCAGGACCTTATTTCCGAACCATTTTTATGGTCCCAGATGTACAAAAGAATTTTAGTTTGTCCCCAAATTTAACTCAAAAACTGATAGTAGTCAGAAAGTTCTCCATTTCCCTATTATATGAAGGTGAAAAATAGTTTCCCCTAGATATGAGGCAAGCTTTTGAAGTTAGAACATCTTTTGTTAAATTTGGGGCAGCAAGGAAGAGACTCTTAGTATTTAAGTGGATTTTTTTTGGTGGATCTTTGAAATGATTCCCTTTGTTTCAGGCCTAAAAATTCAGCTTTATTTCTATTTAGAGAATGCAGACCTACACCCCTCCTTCTACCCCCCATGCTTGGAGGGTGGTTCAGTTCTCTTCTTCTATTTAGAACACCTTTGACCTGCCCCTCCCCTGCTCAGTGAATAGAAATGGCAAGGCGACTTGTGCTCAGGATGACTAAAGGTTTTCCTCTCCATGTATCTCATGAAGTGAACCTGCAGGGGAGAGGGTTTCAGGAACTGTGCTCATGGGAAAATGCTTTTAAAGTATTTCTTTGCAAAAGAGAGCCTTTCTTATACCCCTGAGTATATATTAATTGGTCATAATCCTTAGTTTTGAGCTACATAATTATTCACACAGCAGCAGGTGGTAGAATCACAGGTACAGTTAGGATTTCTTTGTACTGAAAAGTAGTACATTCTGAGGGGAAGGGAGGATCCTTTTTCATGAAGATGTATATTCTGTAATTAGTTGTTTAGGGAGAAACACAGAGAGCAGATATACGCTCTGTTTAAAAGAGAAGCTGTGTGATGAGCCCACTTTTGTTAAGGCTTTTATGAATGGATGCGCAATTTCCACAAGTGCTTTAACTTCTGTTTTCTTTTTTGCAGATCATTACTAAATATGTCTATGAACTATTGGAAAAGGAATGCCACTTGAAAAAAGTAACTCTCCCAGTAAGTTGAATTTTTTTCTAAGATGATATTTCCTTCACACTACAAAATATCCGAATAAAGAGAGTCTCTCCCTGAGGAGTTTGGAATCTAGATGTCAGATACAGATATGACAAACTGTGCTGAGGGCCCAGTCAAGGCGATGACTTGGACCACTGTATACACATGCAGCATGTTCATTCATACACAAAGAAATATGTAGAAAAATATCTGTCTATTTTTGTAATATATCTAATCTGTTTGGGTCTGAGTATATTTCATTGGGATCTACACATTTCTAGTCCTGGTAGGATCTGAGGTACCAGAAATTTAAAATTGTCATACAAAAACTATGCCATTTTGAAAATTGTTTATGGTTCCCCTGAGACCTGTGCAGTTGGAATCAGGGAACTAAAGCCAAGGAAACAGTGGTTGATTTTTTTCTGTAACCTGAAGTCTTCAAATCAAGATTTGAGGATGTAGGTAACTCAGCCAGAGATTATGGACCTATTACAGGAGTGGGTGGGTGTGGTTCTGTAGCCCGTGGTATGCAGGAGATCAGACTAGATGATCATGATGGCCCCTTCTGGCCTTAAAGCTTATTGCTTTACAGGAAGAGGAATGGGGAAAAAATAGTCCCAAGAAGATGTTTTAAAACTCTTTTAAAGACCCTCGTATAGTAGCTTTTTTAGTAATGTGTGTATGCCATTTGGGAGTAATGCAGCCGAAATTAAAAGATGTATAGCTGTACATACACTCCAAACCACAATTACAATGTATTTTTACATTATAGGGGAAGAGAGTAGTGACCCTAACACCTTTCATTTTAAAGGGTTCTTGTGATCTTTGCTTTGAGAAGTTTTCATACATTCCCATTGTTTGCAGCAGGCTCCTTTGGAACTACAGAAATTACCCTCTTTGTCCAATGAGACTCCCTTCAGATTTGGCTGAAATATAAAATATTTAAAATTACCATTACCTTCTCTCACTTACCACTTCAGGAAATTGTTAGTAGCCTGCCAAAATCACTGAACATTCCGAGCCTGGGACTTGCTGCTGACACAGCAGCAAGAGCAGAAGACACTACACTGGGAGCACTAACCAGCTGTCAGAGAGGGAGCGAGAGCTGGACTGGGCTCCCCGCATCATGCAAACCCCAGGTGCAACACTTGGAACTTGCACCCACCTAGGGGTACCACATTGAATAGGTGCTCCCCTTACTTCCAGACAGAGAGAGGAAGGTGCACTAAGCTCCCCACAACCACCTCCTGGCCCAGCACTAGTGTTCTATATATACCCCACTTACTCCTGGAGAATCTGACTCTAGTGGGCTCCCCAACTCCCAGGCAAGGGAGAGGGAAGGGTTGAGAGAGTGGCCAGACTCCCCTCAACCAACCCCAGACTCAGCATGTGGCACCAGCAGCCAGTCCCTCCTCTGGGGGCAACACATGGAGCAGGAGCTCCTTCATTACTGGGGAAGGGGGGCGGGAAAGGAGGGAAGAGAGAGCCAGACTGGGCAGGGCTCACCTCATGACCATCCTGTACCCCCCTTTACAAAAATACCTTCTCTTTGATGCCATTGTTGGGTGAGAATGCCAGACGCTCAAGTTTATTAATTCGAAACTTCATTGATCCAAAAGCATGCCTTGTGATTACAATTATTATAGTAAGAAATGAGACATACAGAAAAAGAAAGTGACCAGTTATCTTCTGGAGTGTATCCAGGTCATGGTGGATTGCTCTTACAATACTCCAACTGCCCCTTACAATTTACATAATTTTATATACATCCAAATTACATATTTATTAGTTCTCTTCCAGTCACCATTAAGTATTATATGCCTTGTGCAACTCGTACAATATGCATGCGTAGGCTTCAGTTGGCATGACTTTTGCTGTCTATGCCATCTTCATGTTGTTATCTTTCTTTGTTAATTGGTTTACCACCACTGAGTATGCACTAACCAGACATCATTGACCAGGTCACTTTGACCTTTCTTCTACATAGGAGCTTTTGGGGACTTTCCTGTTTTCCTTTACTTGCCTTTCCTTAATTGTGTATTAGCAGCACATTTTGTGTCTCTTGTCCTTCAATTTAAGCATAGTGGTCAAGACATCATCTTTGTTCTATACAGCAGTTATAAACTTACTGAATAACAAGGTCATTAAGGTAACATTATACTCATGTCAAGCAAACTAGGCCAAAGCCAGCATAAATATAACCTTACTGTCCAAACTTATGTATCAGACATGATCATTACAACATTTCTAACAACATTATCTGGTATTAAGTCCTGGACCTCTAGTAGGAGCAGAGCTGAATGGAAGCTGAATGTTCATGGTTCAAGTCCTGATAATACACAACGGTGGGTTGGCAGTAGGGCACATATTAGAATGAGTTTTTTGCCCTTTTCTTTTTAAATTAAAAAAAAAACACCCAAGGAAATTGCACATAAATGACTTGCATACAAAGAATATTATATTTATGTTGCAAAGTCAAGCACTCCAAAAGTAGGAAACTCCAAATTTACAATTGCCTGTGCAATCTCAGTTCAGTTCCCTCAAGTGTCTGCATTATGATAAAATCTACAATTACGTGAGAACATGCAATTTTGCTATAGGATTCCTGCCTCGTTTAGTGAACAGGATGGACACACAAGGGGGCAGAATTAAAGTTACACTGGCAATCATAAATCTGATATTTCTTAACTTTTGATTACTTGACTTTCCAAGCTAAATAACATGCTTTGAACATCAGTTTTAAAATATGTAAAATACAAGTATATAATGCAAAACTATATTAGTGCAATTCTAAGACTGTTCTGCTAACTTAATAAGAAGTCAGAACATGAAGAAAAATTCAGTTTCCAGACACAACTTAGACATCCTGTATGTCGTTATATGGAATACATTCTCTACCTGATTTTCAAAAAGCCAGTTTAGCAAATATGTGATGACAGTAGTTGCATATGAAAATAAGTAGTACAATTACTCACATTCATTTTTGTATACTTGACTTTTTGAAAATCAAGTCTGTAGAGAGGGGGGAAAAATGTATTTCTAACTGTATGTAGGTAGATATTTATTTATTATGGTTGATACCTGTGGGCCAGCCAAGGGTGGGGCCCATTGTGCTAGGCAGAGTATAAACACACAATAAGAGAGTCCCTGCCCTGAAGAGCATACAATAGCTAACCAGAGAAGGCAGAAAAAGGGGTGTGGGGGGTGGGGAAGATATAACATACAAACAGAATGAACAATGCAGTGTCTGAAAACATCATTTTGGTTCTGCTTTTTCTTTGTTTTGTTGTTTAAATTATTTCAAAGGGATTATGTCAGTAGATGAGCTAGATGGGAAGACAAAAGATGGGAGGAGAGTTGGAAATCACGAGAGGGGGCATGGGAGGATTTGGAGCAACAGCTATCAGCAGAGTGAAAACTGCAGAAAGCAGAAACTAACATGATCACTGTCCTTCAGTCCCTGCTTAAACAGCTTTCTGTAGCTGCTGTGTTGGGTGCGGTCTCTGGGTGGGATTCCTACCTGTAGGTTCTTTCCTATAGGCTATATAGCTGAGGGAATGGGCTTATGGTGTTTGTGGAAGAATTTTTAAACTTCAGTAATATACTTTAGGACTATGTTAAGAGTTACTTTTTTTTAAATAGGATTTTAATAGTTTGCAGAAAATCCATGTGTCGGAAGTTCAGGGTGGCTGCACTTGAAGTTCTCTCATCATCTTTATTTTTGTTGTCTGAGTAATAGACAAAACTTATCTTTCTTTACATTTTTGGATTGCATCTTCAGCAGCAGTATTGTGCAATATTCTTTTCAGATGTAGACTCAACAGCAGTGAGCTGAAAAAAAAAATCCAGTTCCTCTTTGAGTGATTACACTTATCCATTCCACTTCAGGTGTGTGTGTGCCTAGTGCACCAGAGTTGGAGACTTTTCCTTTAGCGTTACCCTTTGAGGCAGTGCATGCACCCTCTGCTGCGTTGTGCTGCTGTATGATAAAATGGGTGGAGCGGCCCCAGACCATCTAAGTTCCTTACTACTGCGAATGATAATTGGAGCATGTCAGCTTGCTTCTTCAAGTTTTCTCCCCTTAAAGGGATTTTGTGTTTTCTTCTATAAATAGTTGGTGCTGTTTGTTGGTGCTGTTAGCAGAATTAGTTACTTAGATTAGTGTATGCTTCATTTGTTGGTTTTCTTCACTATTTTCATGGAGTGTCATTTCCCTCTTATTACGGGGTGCTGACATCTGCTATAGGTGTATACCTCAATTTCTGGGATTTAAACCTTGTGCCAGCCACAAAAAATGTGTGCCTCCTTCCACCTACCTAAAGTGCCTCAGCAAGGGTCACGTTAAGGACCACTGACAAATTTGCAGAAACTAAGCACTGGATGAAGAAAGACAGAGAGACTGTGCCATATTTTTATGGAGGCTGCCCTGCATCTGTCTTGTGAGCCTTCCCACTTGGGGAGTGCACTGAGTGTTTTGGCATCGATACACAGTGCACAACTGGACACTGTTATTGAGACAGGACTGCTGGTACCAAGGAAGAAGCACAAAAGGTTAGATTTGTCCAAGGAGCTGAGATTTAGTTCTGCTAGATGATCATGGTCCCTGTTGCCATCCACCAGTAAGCACTTGGGAGGACAGGGGACTGTGTCCTCTGGCATGGGATGCTCTCTGGTACTGGCCTCTTTTCACTACAGATCATGAACCCCAGCACTGGCTGATACTGACCCTTGCCATGGTACTGATTATTGCTGTGCAGCAACATCAGCAACAGGAAGGTCTCTCAGTACTGGTGATGCCAGAGGGATGTGCAGCAGCACAACTCTATGCCTTTTGGTGCCTGATGGTACAGGAGACAGCTCACCTGGTACTGGTGCATCTTCGGGCCCTGGTTACAGACTTAACTCAGGCTTGTGATCAATGCTCGGGACTGTGCAGGGATAAAACATTAGGGCCTTTGGCATTTTCTCCACAGGTGCAGTCGAGGTTAAACCTACCATAGTATCCATGGTACTGACATCTCCAGAATGCCATCCCTGGACCTTGTCATCTCCTCATACCGCACTACCATGATCAGCTGACTTCTGGTCCTCCTCGGCATGTGAGTAGGCTTTTATGTCCCTCACTTCCAAGACAGATGACCTCACTCTCTTACTCTTTTATTGTGAGAGTTTTATTGCTGGTTCCTACTGGAGGTACAGAGACACTTCAGAGAAATGGAACCTTGGAGTATTCATGGCTGTAGTTCTGTGCTATACCAATGACCCTATTGGATCCCATGGAGCATGCCTCCCACATCCAGATCCTCTCCAATTCCTCGACCTTTTCAGTCTCCTGCCAGGCAACATGTTAACTGTCATAAGGAAGTCCAGGAGGATGTCATCGATACTGAGCAAAGCCATCAAAACCTGCAAGATCCACTCTGTACGGTGCATGAGGATCAGCCTTAGCCTCCCTTGCATTTGTCCTCATCATTACCAGATGAAACTGCAGCTTCTCGGGATATTTCTCCAGTCCAAGATGATCACAAGGCTTACCCACACCTTTTACAGAGAGTAGCTACTCATCTTGATATCCCTGATGAGTTGATCCAGGAGAGTTCTTGTAGATTCTCATGGAAATGCTGGGTTAAGCAGGGCCTTTTAGGGTAGTTCTTCTTATCAATGAGGCCATGTAGAGCCTACAAGATCTTTATGGCAAACACCACCCTTTCTTCCTCTGACAGCCAAAAGAACCAAGAAAAGGTACCACATGCCTTCTCAAGGCTACAAACATTTTTATACCCATCCCTTGCCAGGTTCCTTGGTTGTTTTGGCAGTAAATGAAAAAGCACATCAGGGTCATCTGTCTTTCACCTTAAACAACAAGGATGCAAATAAATTAAACCTTTGAAAATGTATTCTATATCTGGTCCACAGTTGTGCGCTGCTAACTAATAAGCATTATTGACAAGACATGACTTCTCCTTTTGAGATAATGTGCTGAAGTTCTCAGAAAAGTTGCCAGAGGAGACCAGGCAGGAATTCCAGGCTCTGTTAGATGAGAGCAAGCTGGTAGCTCCCACCTTTCTACAAATATCCTTTGACAGGGCAGATTCAGCTAGAGCCATGTCATCTACAATATCTGTGCACAGATATTCATGGCTTCAGTCTTTGGATCTACTGCAAGAGGTCTAGCAGATGATCCAGAATCTTCCCTTTGAGGATCTTATGCTGTTCTCCCAGAAGACAGATGAGATGTTCCACAGTCTCAAAGATTGAAGGCCCACTTTGAAATAGTTGGGAATTTACACTCCTTTCCCTAAAAAGGAAGCAATTCTACTCTGTCTCTGCAGACCTTTTCCCACTGAGACAGCCTGATCAGTCTAGGAAATGAAGGAAAACCATAGGAGAAGACCAGCTCCTCCTCAGTTTTCTTCAACTGGTTTCTCCAGGAAGTCAGACAATCCCAAACAGTCTGTTTGCCTGCCTTGTCAAGGACAGAGTGCCAGATCCAGTTGTGCCAATTTCTCCTTTCTCTATTTTTCCAACAGGTTTTCCCACTTTCTATCATCTTGGTCCCATATTATCACAAGTTGATGAATCTTAAGTACTGTGGAACAGGGATAGACCCTGCAGTTTATTTCCATTCCTCCTTGTCCCATCCTTTTTCAGGGACTCTTCTTACAAGGCTGTCCTCCTTTAGGAAGTCCAGTCTCATCCATTTTGGAGCTATAGGAGAGGTTCCCTTTCTTCTCTGAGAGACGGCTTTCTAGTCACATTACTTCCTGATTCCAAAGGCAAAAGGAAGTCTCAGACCCATTTTAGACCTGCAAAATCTGAACAAATATGTAAAGAAAAGAAGGTTTAATGCGATTACCCTGGTCTCCATCATTCCTTCCCTGGATCCCAGCAATTGCTATGTGACCCTCCACTTGCAGGATGTGTATTTTCATGTCTCTATCCATCAAAGCAACAGGAGAGTCTTAAAATTTGAAGTCAGTGACCCCATTTTCAGTTTATAATCCTACCCTTTGCCCTGTCTGCTTCCCCACAAATATTTACAAAATGCATGGTAGTGGTGGCTGCATTCCTAAGGAAAGCAGGGTTGTAAGTATTTCCTTACCTGGATGGCTGGCTGGTACGAGGTTGATCCAAGCTCCTAGTAGAGGTCAGCCTCTTCAGAATCTGATCCCTCTACAGTGTTTTGGCTCTGTTGATAAATGAGGAAAAGCAAATATTCTCTCAAAAGAATATAATTTATAGGGTTGGTTCTGAATTTATAGGGTTGGAGTGCTCCTACCTCAAGCCAGATTCCAGACAATATTAAGCATTTCCATAGATCTCCAAGCGCATTGATTACAACAGTGAAAAGTTGTGTCAGGCTGTTGGGGCACATGGGCTCCTGCATGTAGGTGGCTCAGCATGCCAGAATTTGTCTCGGGAAATTGTAGGGCTGGTTAAGGTCTGTGTAATCCCTAGCTCTTCAACAAGTGGAAATGCTGCAGGAGTGATAACTCCTTGGACTGATGGATGGACCCAGCCAATGTATGTGTGGTAGTTTACTTTGCCCCTGCTTTACTCTCACTGACTCTCATTGAAGCAATACCTCATGCTTCTACTGTAGGTTGGGGAGATCACAAAGAAACTTACAAACTCAAGGTCTGTGGGCCCAAGAAGATTTCAGTCTTCACATAAATGTGTGGGAGTTGTGAGCTGTTCATCTGACCTATTGAGCATGTCTCCCTTATATCTAGGGACAGAATCTTCATCTTCATGGACAACACTGGAGTGATGTTCTGTGTGAATGGGCAGGGAGCGGCCAGATCAGGTCATCTCTGTCAGTAGACAATACATCTTTGGGAGTTTTGCATCGCAAGTGCAATACATCTTTAAACCTCCCACCTTTCTGGGGCTCAGCTTCATCAATTATTTAGATAATGGCATAGAGAGAACACTTATAAAGTTTGAGGATGATACCAAGCTGGGAGGGGTTGCAAGTGTTTTGGAGGATAGGAATAAAAATTCAAAATAATCTGGACAAACTGGAAAAATGGTCGGAAGTAAATAGGATGAAATTCAATAAGGACAAATGCAAAGTACTCCACGTAGGAAGGAACAGTCAGTTGCACTCATACAATGGGGAGGAGGAGTACTGCGGAAAGGGATCTGGCGGTCATAGTGGATCACAAGCTAAATATAAATCAATAGTGTAACGCTGTTGCAAAAAAAGCAGACATTGTTCTGGGATGTATCTCTATCATTTGGGATTTTTAAGAGGAGGTTGGACAAACACCTGTCAGGGATGGTCTAGATAATACTTAGTCCTGCCTTGATTTCAGGGGCCTGGACTAGATACCTCTCGAGGTCCCTTCCAGTTCTGTTATTCTATGATTTTAAGTTTCCTTTGAGGATGAGGACTAAGAGATCAGATATGGAGCAATTATTTTGTGAAAAGTGTTCACCCATGGGTGATGCAGTGTTTTTGCCTTTTATCTTGTGTGAGTTCATTCAAGAGTATAGTGATTGTCTGGTTTCACCCACATAGTAGTTATTGGGATATTTAGTGCGCTGGATGAGGTACACCACATGTTGTGATAGGCCGGTGTAGGACCCATAGATCTTGAAAGGTATGTTCTGGGGCAGGGGTGGGAGTAGTGATCATCATAACAGTGGTGATATGTCTGCAGGTTTTGCATCTGGTAGTATGGCAGGGTTTGGTGTGTCCAGGTCTGTGGGGAGCTTTTTTCTGATGATGAGCTTGGCAAGGTTGGGGTTTCAGGAGAGATTAATTTCAGTACGTGTTGTAATTGTTTGATACCCTGTATGGGTTATAGTGTGGGATGGTAGATGACAACTAGGGCAGTGTTGTGAGGGTTATGGGGTTTTCCCCCCTGGTATTGAAGCAGGTTCTTTCTGGGTATTTGGATGGCCTATTTTATGATGTAATCTATTTCCCTAGTGGAGCGTCTTTGTTTGGTGAAGGCAGTTTTAAGGGTGTTAAGGTATGTATTCTGGACTTTCTCCTTGGAGCATATTCTGTGGCATGTGAGGGCCTGGCTATAGATAACAGATTTCTTGGTGTGTTTGGGGTGATTATTGGATCTGTGAAGGTAAGTATGGTGATCTGTGGGTTTCTTCCTGAAATAGTCTGTAGGGTTCCATTGTTGAAGCTGGTCATGATGTCCAGGAGGTTGATGCTGGTGTGGGAGAGTTCTCTGAATGGTCTCTTACAGTATGTTAACTACTTATGCTAAAGAATCTGCTCCACCTTTATTTAGCTGTGACACACTGACTTTCTCAGATCTGAAGAAAAACTGTGTAGCTCAAAAGGTTCTCTGTTTCACCAACAGAAGTTGTTCAGTAAAAGATATTACCTTGGCCACCTTCTCTCTCTAACATTGCATTTTTGTCGGTATGTTAATATTGAGTCTTAGTTTTTCTCCATTTTTTCTCGTTTCTTCACTTGCAACATCTAGTAGCAGACCTGCAAGCTTAAATCAGAAGGAGTATATTCCAGGGTGAAATACTTCAATCATTTATTTAAATTGCTCATTTTATGCTCCATTGAAGGCAATGTTAGCATAAAGAAGATAAAGTCTTTGCATTTGTTGTTTTTATAGCATAATCAGTGATTGATCTTTGCTGTTGTTTGAGCTGAAAACTAGCAGAAGTTATTACTAAATTAAGCTTACGTTTTACAGCTACTGGAAGTCCTGAATCAGGAATTTAAATTATTGCAATTTTATTTCATTGGCAAAGATGGCACAAAAAGTCTCACTGTGCAGAATCTTCAAATCATCAATGTTTTGCTCTTCCTCTTAAATGGACAAAATGTCATTCAGCATCATATATCTGATCTAATAGAAAATGAAGAAACTTACTTTCTTTGATAAGCAAGAATCCTCTCTGTCTGGCAACTTAACAACTTTTGGCATTATTTACATTTTCCTTTAGAATTATTATCTATTTTCATTACTTCAGTTCAGTCACTCACTTATTTTCATACAACTTTCTTAAATTTTGGGTATGATAAGTTAGATGAATTCATAGACTGACATTTAATAATCACTAAATACTAATCACACTTTTTGTGGTATTGATAACCAGCTTTCACGTTTTCCTGGTTAGAATGTAAAACAACAACCTAGTGATTCAATATTGTGAGGACTGAAAAATAAAATGGATTAAGCAGCTTTATATAGAACCATGTGTTCAGACTCCTTGATCACATTCCAGATGTTTTTAGAAGTTAGCAAACCTGTACCCCCACACTGCTGTTCACATTGTATCCCCCTTTCTGTCTTTGACATCCAAGAACAGTTATTTCCACTCACTAGCCATACACATAAGTGATTCCACCCATTCCTCTTTCTCTGTGGGCTTCTTGATCTATGATTTTCGTGATGTTTTTTAATAAGCAATTTTAATGGTCTCATTTCTTTTTAGTGTTTTAGAAGAGTTAAAATTTTAGTTCACAGAAATTAGAGCCTAATGTTTCATGTAATTATTTCATATTGACACAGAAGTTTAAAAAATGTCCCTGAAAAACCCAGAAAACCAATGGGTTTGTTTTATTATTCAGGAAAAATACCAAGTTCTCACAATGCTCGGATTATCCAAAGACTTGAAATTGAACTTGTGTGTCACGGAAGGCAGTATGATGTATGACTGCCAGGTTTAGATATAGATAGGATTTTAGGCATATTTTGATACTGCACTGTCTCTAAACTATTGAATAAACAATCTCCTTAACCCCATTTATTGATGAAATGTGCACAAAGTGTTGTTCTGTTGTTGATGAAAACGTTGTGTATATTTATTATTATTATTTTTATTTATTGTCTGAGGTATTCTGAGATATCACATGTGCTTTAACTTGTGGGAAAATTGAAGTAATGTTTAGAAACTTGAAATATTGCATAATATATCTAGAGAATATTAGCTCATCAGATAACTCTGGTCATTACTATAGGTTTGGAAAAACTGCAAAGTGTATATATTCACTAAAAAACAGAATCTGGAAACGAGGAATACAGTCAAAAATTGCATTACCTGTAAAATGCCGATAGAATTTAGGATGATTTGAAATTCCTAGCTACAAAACTAAAATGATTGAGTTTGTGTTTCATGTGAATAGCAATACTGACTCTAATTGTTAAACTAAACTTTTTTTAGTTTTGCTGAGTTTATTTAATTTGTTTAAATGAAAGATCGTAGTTAAGATCATAGTTAAGCGTTCATGAGCACATTTAAACTGTGAGGAGTTAATAGATACAAATTGCTTTATGCAGTCTCACTCTGACTAGAACTAAATGGTATTGTAGGCTGATTTGTCAATAAAGTGAGGTTATGCACAAAAGTGACCTTTATGTGCATTCCTTAGTGAAAGCTTCATTTAATAAACTATTGCTGTTTGAAGACAAATTGGTTTGAAGAAAAGTTTCCAAATGTAATTAAGTTGACAAAGGGAATAAGGCTTTTCTCCCCTCTCTTCAGCGTTAACCCATTTACAGAAGTGTGAACTAGTTAATATTATGCCTTCTAATGCATGTGATTAGTGCAGTGTATTAAAGTGTACACTAAATTACACTTTTTTCAATTTATATTTTCATCTTAATTGTGGCTATTTCTATTTTCTAAAATGTTCAAATTGTTTGCAAAACTCAAGTTCACCTTACTAGATATCATTTGAGAGCTAATGTTTTGCTTCTCCCTCTCCCAACATGGCTACAATCTTTCTTTATATTGTTATTGTTACTAATACTGTTGTTTGTTGTGATGGTAGTGCCTAGGTGCTCCAGCCAAGATTAGAACCTCATTGTGCTATGTACTGAACATACATATTGTAAGCTCTTTTGGGTAGGGATTGTCTCCTGTTGTCTAACTCAGAGGCGGGCAAACTACAGCACATGGTCCGTTTTAAGCCATCCCGTGAGCTGCAACACGTGGCTCGGCCCTGCTCCGGCGCTCCAACCAGGGCGCTGGGTAGGGGGCCGGACCATATGGCTTGGTCCCGCTCCAGCACTCTGGCCGTGGTGCAGGGTCGGGGCCACACCATGTGATGTTACCCGGGGTTGTTTCAAACCAAAGCTCTTGGTAACTTTTACTCTATGCGAGGTATTGTCAGTAAACAAATCAGGGGAGACATGGCCGTCCGACCGATAGATAGCTGGCACAAACAGGACAACACAAGAGCGCTTTCACTTAAAGCTAAACTTTACATAGTCTCAAGCACTTGCACACATCCGCAACAGGTTAATAAAACACCCTCAACCCTCAATAATTACCGAAGCTGAGTGTGGCTCTCGAGTGGCACAGTGGCAGACCGTATGCCGGTGGGGAACACAAGATGCATCCAGAGGGAGAGTCCAGTCCTGACTTGACGAGTTCTCCCCTTATTTTGTACATTAGTACAACAGTGACATGTCCCTTAAAGAAAACTTGCTAAGCAAGCAGGTTTTCTTCTGATTATTGATTAACCAGGTGTGGGTTTTTCCCAGTGTTTGCAGCCTTGAGACCCTAATAGACACATTCCTGAAGGCACATCCTGCTCTTCTAAAATGCATGTATCAGTAACTTCAACACAGTTCTTATCAGGAAGGACGCGGGGCAAGATGCCCTTTCTGTGGCATCCCAAACCCCCTTCACTCCTGCCTTGGTCAGGCTGAGGCTGCGACATGGCCAATTTACAGCCTGCTGACTTGGCTGCTTTTAGCAATATGCAATAGTGGTTTCAGGCACTTTACTGATTTGCTGACATCTCCCTGTACAGTGGTTCCCAGAAGCTGAGGCATGGCCCCACTCCAGCTCCTACGTGCTCCAATGGAAGCTGCAGGAGTGGCACAGAGTGCAGAGCCGCCTGGCCACACCTCTGCATAGGAGCCAGAGAAGGGACATGCCACGGCTTCCGGGAACGGTTTGAGGTAAGCACTGCTCGGAGCCTGCACCCCCTGAGCCTCTCCCCATGCTGCAACCCCCTACCTCAGCCCTGATCCCCCTCCTGCTCTCCAAACCCCTTGAGCACACTCCTGCACCCCAAACCTCTCATCCCCAGCCCCACCCCAGAACCCACACCCCCTCCTGCACCCTAACTCTAATTTTGTGAGCATTCATGGCCCGCCATACAATTTCTATTCCCCAATGTGGCCCTCATACCAAAAAGTTTGCCCACCCCTGCTCTAACTAGACAAGACAAAGAAGGGAAGTATATTCCCTATTTTAAAGCAGGGAAACTGAGGCTCCATTTTCCCCAAAATTGTATGTTGTTTGGAGGCACAATGTATGAAACACAACAGGATTAAGGTTTTGGTATCAAAGTAGGAGCTGTAATTGGGTGCGACTCTGGGCTTTACTCAAGTGAGTGGTTCTTCTCAACTCCAATGAGACTGCTTGTGTGAGTAAGGACTACTTGTACTAAGAAAAGTTTGTAATATCATGCCCTATGAATTTTGAAAGAATGAAAGAAGGATAAATGTCCATACACAAAAGAAAAACTGACTTGATTCAAAACTCCTAGCTCGGTGATTCTCAAACATTTGTACTGGTGACCCCTTTCACATAGAAAGCCTCTGAGTGCGACCTTCCCCCCGCCCTATAAAGTAAAAACACTTTTTAATATATTTAACACCATTATAATGCTGGAGGCAAAGCAGGGTTTGGGGTGGAGGATGACCGCTCATGACCCCACACATAATAACCTCATGCCCCCCTGAGGGGTCCCGACCCCCAGTTTGAGAACTCCTGTTCTAGCTGTATCTTCATTGTTCAGAAGCTTTTGTATTTTTGTCCTAGAGAAGCAGAGGGCCCTGTTTCTTCAAAAGTCATTGATTGCTGTATCCTGCCCCCAACATATGGGTCTGACTTGCACAGTTACACAGGGAAGCAAGGTGATACAAAGTACCACCTTACAAGCCTGCATCAGTTATGCATGCTATGGGTAACTGGGCAGGAGGTGGAGGAGAGTAGCTCACTGCATTTCCCCTCCCCTGCTGCTTGTTCTTGTGCTCGGAAGGGAACAAGGAATAGATGGGACCTGTGGCTCTGCCCCCTCAAATTTCAGGTCAGCATATTTGTACTGGTGCTTCAGGCTGGGTACTCTGCACCAGGTATGTAACTGGTACAGTGTGTTTCCCCAGCTTCCAGAGATAGGGGGACATTGGACATCAGATTGTGGCTCTTTGAATCACAGTCTACTTCTCAGGCTGTTCCTGAGGCAGCACAACAATGCCCTCGCTCAAAGCCACTCTTGAGTCCAAAATTGGATTTCTGTATTTTTATGTGTTTTGTATGTAGATACCTGTCCTTTTAAGTTTATAATGGACTAAATTTATGCTACTGTTTCATATTTGGATTATTGGCCATTTATGTTGTGGACTGAAATGGAATGCTAGGACTTTTTCACTTTTATATATTTTCTAGATGATCTATTATTGCTGCTTCTGGCAAATAAGATGTGACAAATTACATTTTTTTTCTCCCAGGTAGTCCTTTGGTGGGCTTTATTTTCTGTCGGTAAATTTATGTGAACTTCTAAATTCTGTGCCTTTTACTCTTTTTGTACCTTTTATACTTTAAAGCTTAATCATACTTCCTACTTCTATTTGATGCAGTATAAGTGTTCTTAGTTGTAATGTATTTTTTTGCTTTTCAAATTAGATCGCAAGGTCTTTAGGGCAGGTTTTCTCTTTATTCTTTGTTTTTACAGCATCAAACATAGTGTGGCTTTTAGGTGCTAACATAACACAAATAAATAGTAATGATGTTTGTGCATAAATTTCAATGCTACTTTATAATTGCAGCTATTAGGTTTTCTTAATATGTTTATTGATACACCAGAATGTATTTATATTTTTAAATTTATTTTTTTAAATTTCAGGTAGATGCTACTGAGAGTGAACCAAAGAGTTTTATCTTTATGAGTGAGGATGCATTGACAAACCCAGATAAACTGATGGTTTTAATTCATGGTAGTGGTGTTGTCAGGGCAGGTCAGTGGGCTAGAAGACTTATTATAAATGAAGATCTGGACAGTGGCACACAGATTCCGTATATTAAGAGAGCTATTGAGGTAAGTGTGTGTGTATTAACAACTATCAATAATCTGTGACATTTTTGTTAAGTTATATTAAATGTGTTCCCATAAATTCATTTTATTCATGATTGGAATGTTTTGTTGCCTTATTTTCAAAACTTTTATCTAATTATTTTACTACAAGAGAGAAACTTGTGATTTAGTTTTGTGTAAGACTCTTATGGTGGCACTGCCATGTAGTTTAATATGTCAGCTAGAGTGACAAAACCCTTAAAGGAGGAAAAAGAAATATGAAAGAAAGCAATCCAGAAATTAGTTAGGATTTCTTTTACATTTCATCAGATTTATTTGTGTTCTCATTCAAATGTCTGTTGTAAACCTTGTGATAATGTGATCATTTTAAATGAACCAAAGCAAGCTTTCTGAAGCTTCTACTAAATGTTTTTTTTTTTTCGGGGGGGGTTGGGGGGGAAGGTGTCACTCTCTCCTCAATCAAACAAGTTTTATTCTGACAACAGCTCTGACTAGTGATTCATTCTAGTTCACACATTCATACCTGAAAATATAAAATATTTACATTTTGCAGGCAGTATGTTAATTGACTTTCCATACCCCACACTCACAAAATGGTATGGATACATGTAGTAACACATGGGGAAACATTATGCAATTTGTACAATATTTGGAACATTTCTACATTACAATTCTCACTTGCAATTTGCTAGCTGAATTAAAACTTTCTGCAATAAACATCTGAAAATCATGTACAAGGGTCCCAAGTTTTTTCTTTTGTTATTTCTACATTAAGTTTAATGTATTACTATTGCTCATCACCAAATTAATGCCTATCTTGTTAATCTCCATTTAGTTATTACTGCTTTGCTAATTACATCTGTAATTTTTGCAGTGGGCCAAACTGCGTGTGTGGTTTTTTTTGTTTTTTGTTTGTTTTTAATTGAATGGATTTTCTTCATTTTTTTATTTTTTGGTAATGTAAAGTGATGTACTGGCTAAAAGTAAACCAAGAGCAGTTAGATAGGCTTGTGGAAAACATTTGTAGTAAATCAGTTGCAATTAATTTTCTTCTGTGTTGCTCAGTTTACTGCTGAAGTGTTGCACTTTGTCAGAATCTGCCTTTTTATTTTTATTTCACAATGTGACATTGGTACATCCCTTCTTTTAGCACCGACTAAAAGTTTATTTTATTTCAATCAAGGCGCTAACTTTTTAATAGGTTTTGATCTAAGAGTTGAGAATTCTGTTGAAAATATATCGTTTTTTCTTTATCTGTTTTTCAAGAAAAACACAAAACAGTGCAATGAGCAAAATATTTTGATTAAATATTTATAGCCAATGTAAGGACAGAGGAATTTAAAGATACACACCTATTGCTTTATGCTTTTAGTTTGTCATCTTTCTTTATTAATTTAGTTTTAAATTTATAGTCCTCTTACCTGTGATAGTAATAGCTATTAGCATAAAAAGAACATAGCACATACACATTTGGTTTTACTTAAAAAGTTGGTAAAAGTATGTTTAGATAAAATACCTTTAAATAAAACTGCTTGATTGAAAATATTAGAATAGATTGCATTATGTTTTGATATATTGGTATACTTTAATCTTTTTAACGAGGATGAGGCACATTCACTTAGGACAGAATTTTTACACCAATCTAGCGCCTCTCAAATCCAGCTTCTCTGAAGTATTTGAAATCATTCAGGTTGTGCCCCAGGGAAAATAATACACAGATAGTCATATGATCATATCAGGTGTGCTGAATGCACTGATTGTCTAATCAACTTTTCCAGTATAGCCAATCATGCATTTTTAGGCATGAGGCCTCCATTTTTACATCTGTAGAAAAAATATATGATAAAAAAGAACTTTGGGAATTTCCCTAGTCTGATATGGTGATCCAGCTCAGGTGGATTGTATACTATGAGAAACTGACATTTCTCCTGTCAACACACTATAACAATAGTCCAACTCAGCCCTAAAAAGAATGTTGAAATTAGGCTCCATAAAGCCTATACAATTCTTCTAAAAATAGTTAATATGGTGCATCCAGTCAAGGCTTGTTTCTGTTAAAAACTATATAAATTAGAGAACACACCATTTTCCTGGATGTCACTTTTATTGAACTTGGTCTTCAGTAATTTGAGGGCCAAGATGGTGTCTGATTTAAGTACTTCCAACTCCCAGAAAATGATAGTACTGCTTTCAGATTAAAAGTCCTGACTGAAACTTCTGATAATGATTGCTGCAGATACTGTGTTTCCACTCTAGGCTGTTGTTTTGGCCTTGATATTTTATTAATTCTTCCAACAAAAGAGAGGTCTCATCTTAAATGAAACGTGCAGAAAATGTTTCCTTTATGGGGAAATTTACGTTTTAGAAGGAGATATGTATTCTATGGAGCTTAGTATCTTTCACATCAACATATTAAATGAATCTACTGAGGATAATAGTATCCAAGGCTTGAAAATTCCACTCATTTATGGTGAGTAGGAAACTAGGGTGGATGATTTCCAACAGCTTCTGCAGAATCTAGATTTTTCCTTTTAAAATAATAAAAATGTCCAGGCCTTGTGCTTGTGAAAGTAATATTTTAAATGTTAACTGAGCATAAATTCGTGCTGGCTTCTCTACCTTAACTCAGTCTCTGCTGCTCCTTACAGATGTCCCAATTCTAGTTTAAGTGAAAACTGAACAGATTAGTCAGTTTTTGGTCTTGCTATTCAGCACCCTGTGGGCAGCACACAAGGATCAGATAAGTTTCACTGTATTTGAGAAAGCTCTGAGGAACAGTAGAGGAGGGAAGGACCCAAACACAGAGGCTGGGGGAGGAGCTGAGTAAATAAAAATGCAGCCCTCATAGCCAGAAAGCTGAGGGAACACAACAGGAGGCTCTCGCACAAGATGGAGGAAACAGATAAAGACTGGGCCTTCTCCATTCCAGTGAACCGGGGGAAAGGGAGTGAAGGGAAGGGCTTAAAATTTATCAAGCCTGTAATGGCTGGGGGCTGACACAGAAGATGAAAACCCCAACCAGAGCTTTGGGAGAGCACCCAGCAGCCAGGGAGGTGGTTTTCTTCTCATCTGAGTGTTGCCTCTAGATAGTGCCCCTGCCTCTATCTTTTCATCAGTCTTTGGTTAGTAGCTTTAATCCTTTGGATATGAGATGTCAGGTAAATTTCCAAGCCCCATGTATATGAGAAAGGAAGATTAATTGGAACCGAAAAGACATTTTGGAGGGAGATGTGGAAGAGGAAAACAGAAAATACAGGTGATGAGCTAGAGAACTAACTGTGGGGAAACAGATTGAGAAAAGTGTGTAGAGGGTGAGAGAAGGAAAAAAATAGAGGTATTAAAGACAGCATAGGATAAATACACCAAGATCTATGTTAGGAAAGCAAAAGTGAGTTGGCCTTGTGGAATACACTGAGGATAGAAAAAAAAGGTTAAGCAAAAGCAAGAGGAACTTAATGGATTTACTGTAATTTTAATGAAGTGGAAAGTTTATTGACAATGTGTTACCATTACAATACAGAATAAACAGTCCACAGCTGTGGTGTTCGTTCAAATCGAGGGGCATAATCTTGGGAGGCATAGACAACACCAATATCTTTCACCCTGGTTATTAGACTTAGTCCCTGGGCTAGGAAGTGATGGGTAATTATTTTTTTAAGTCCAGATGGCATCCTAACACTATTGTAGTCATGGGTACAGCTATATTTCAGGACTCTACAGCATTTCTTACTCTCTCACTGTAGCTGGTCAGAGATCCAGCAGATAAGCTTTGAGTTTTCATATCAGTTAAAATAATTCATATGGTAGTGTGACTTAAAGGCACACATACGAATACATATCAGAGATAAGGTATCACGGGTTATTGACTAAGTCAAGGTTATTGACTAAAAGTTGCATGGCAGGCAGTCTGAACATTGAGACTTAGCCTATGCTCAATATGCCTCAGGTGGCACGTGACCAGGATTAATCACTGAATTTGGTTCGCTGGTTGGATCATCAGCTTTCCCAGCTTAGGCTGGGTACTGATGAGGAGTGTGACGTGAACGCTGATTGATGCCCCCCCTGAACACTGAGTTAGGGGATATATCAGCCATGCAGATGATAACACTTTCAAATTATGCTAAAAAGATATCTGAACAAGAATGGGAGGAAGCTGAAATGGATTGTTGCTTCATGGAGAAGTGGTCCTTCTATGCTGGTCAGAGAAGTACTTTCCTGTGCTTGAGGTCTACAGAATGGGTGGCAAGAAGAAATTAAAGTTGGTTTTATAGAGTAGGAAGTTCACTCCATGGAGAAAGAGAGCTCAGCCTGCCAGAGTCTGGACATCGAACAAAAATATGGAGTACTCATCATACCACTGACTCATTTGCTCTGGGTATAAAAGAGCACACCAGTTCACTGCAACACTTACTGTATGAGTACAAAGAAGCTGTTGGTTACCTTCTGTATCTTTTGTAAACTTTCAGGATTCCTGTTTCCTATAATCTCCATAGTCCTAAGGATGCTAAAGAAAGCAAATAATACATTTCAGCAGTTTTGACTTTATTTTAGTTACTTTAGAAATGTCCAGGAATTATTTGGTGGTTTCTAGTAGAGCACTATTTTAAATGATTTAGAATATTTATCAAGAAACTTGGAGACTGGGTCATCCCTAGCAGGGATAACAGCACAAGCATAGTAGCTTCTTCTTTCACCAAAAGAGGGATGGCTTTTTTTTTAAAAAATAGCAGCAACCAGAAATCTATCTACCCATTTATGAACAAGATTAAATTTCTGGGGCCTATCATGATCATTATACATGGAAATCTTGCTGCCATGACTGATAAGTCAAAACTATTTTTATATTTTTTGTTTTCCCTTGTGTTTATGGTGTCTTTTCCCTCTTTATTTGGTACTCTGGAATTTGCAATATAGCTCCTGCTTATTCATGGATGTGAGGAATAGAAAGGGAATTGCTTACATAAAATTTTGGCTTTCCTCACTAAGACTAATTTTGGACTTCCAACCCAATATAGAAAAGGTAGGGTTGTACTTTTCACTGGAAATTGTGAAGAAGGGGAGGATGTTACAGCAGCATAAGATTTTGTTTGTTTTGTAACTGAGTGGAGAGGAAGAACTAACTAATCCAAACTAACAGATCAGAATTATGGAGAGTACATTTCTAGGTAAAATATTAGCCTTTTGGGGTAATAATTGGTATGGTTTGAAAATAGTTTTTATTGTCTTTATAACTTGTCAATATTCCATCAGAGGTAAAGTTTTGTTTTAAGTTGGACTTGCAAACAAAGAAATGCATGGTGTACAGATAATGGAACTAAACCTTGTATATACATGTGCAGAGCAGGTAGTCCCCAGGGCAAAGTGGAAAAAATACAAGTT